>NC_064818.1:77120149-77156272 GCF_023721935.1 Panthera uncia | reverse complement strand
ACGGGGATGAAAGTTTTATTAGGTCATTACCAAGCGTTGGCGACTTCCTGGGCCGCTCATTCTCTACAGCCGCGAAGGAGAGTGATAATCAGACATGAAACCATCCGATTAAAATTAACGCCGGGAAATGCCATTGTGAATTATTCTGGGGAGCTTTCTTTTAGTGACTTGTGGGAGCCAGTCTTCAGCTGTCTTTTTTCCCCCCCTGCTTTTACGGTAACAGGGAAATCAAAAGCACATGCGGCTTTCAGGCGTGTTTTGAATTTTTGGATCCCAGCTCCCCCCCACCCCCCAAACTGGAGGTCTGAGGGGTTGGTTATCTTTTGGGCGCCTGTGCCCTTGGAGAGTCCGATGGCAGCGGAGGGCCGGGCCGCTTTGGGGCCGCTTTGGGCGGCCCGAGCGAGCACCGGGAATCCCGTGCGGGTGCCGGCGAGAAGTGCGAGTGTGCTCGCCCGGCCGCCCCTCCAGGCCGCTCCCTGGCCCGGAGAGGACTGCGTGCCTTTGGAATGTCTCGGGCCCAAGATAAACTAAAGCTGGAGCCAGGGGGCTGCTGGAAGCCTCGCCACCCGGTTTGTTTTTATTCTGCGGACAGCACCTCTGCCTCTAGCTCAGCCAACAGCAGACTCAAGGCCTCTGATCGGCACACCGAGAGCAGGTCTGGGAGGCAAGCCGGGGGCTTCGGGGGAAGAGCCTGGGGTTCCCTCCCAGGACCCCCCAGGTGACACTGGGCGTGGGTTTTCCCAGGAAAGTTAACAGAGGCATCGAGGTGGTCAGTGGCGAGCAGGCCTTTCGGTGTGTTTTGTCTATGGGGGTGAGCGGGGGCCGGGGCAGTAGCTATGCCGGAGAGGGGAACGGGGGGTTCCCGGGAAAGAGCCACGGACGGGGCGGCGGATCGTGTGCCTGTGCAGGACACGCATGTCAAGGCCACTTTCGCGGGAGCTCGAGGCCGACCCAGGAGGCCCCGGCTGCAGGGAGGCCGGTCCCAGCAGTTGGGAATGTGTGTTTCTGGCGCTCTGCCCCTTGCTGGGGGTTATGGGTAGGGCATCTGGACGTGAGGGAGGTCTGGCTGGGGGCAGGCTGTCTCTATAGGGGGTGTAGCCTCGCCCCCGGGGAGGGCTGCTTGCCTCTCCGGGCTGTCGTCAAAGCAGGAGCTCTGGGTGGCTGGTCACTCGGAGGTCGTCATTTTAAGACAAGACTCGTAGAAGGCAGAGGAACATCTCCCTGCAGGAGTAGAGACGGGGAGGAGAGGAGCAGTGCCTGTGACTTTGGCTGGAGCACCTGCTTCCGCCCAGGATCTAAAGGGTAGTGAAAGAGCTAGTGTAGGGGCAAATGAGGCTTCCTCCAGGGTGGCCTCCCCGCTTTCCTCCTCCCATACCTATTGCCTGCTTGGTCCTCAGTTTGCCTGCTCTCTGCTCAGGTGCAGCCGCTCTTCTATAATTTCTCCCTTGGCAGGGACCCCGGAGGCTCTAGCCCACAAAGCCACCAAGGGGGCCAACCAGGGAGCCCCCAGCTCCGTAAGGCTGAGTCAGCCTCGTTCGCTCCAGGAGACGGTCTGCTGGTGCCCCAGCCCGTTGGCTTCTCAGACCCCTCACCGTGGCTGTTCCAGTCCAGCTTGTATGCTGAGTCATCGCCTGTCCTGGCACTGCCGGCCCCGTCCCCATTGCCCGTGACAACTCTCTTTCTCAGACAAGGACCTTAAGATGCCATCTGGCTTCAAGCCCGCTGGCTTCTTGAGGATTCTCTGGCCCAGCCTCCTGTCCAGCAGAGGGCCCAGCTGCAGGCTGCCTGGAGGAGTGTCCCCTGCTCCACTGAGGACCACTGGTGGCTTCCCAGGCACTCGCTGGGGCAGCCCCATATCCTAGTTGCTGTTATGTAACAAAACACCCCACACTTAGTGGCATTAAGCAACTACTTTTTTGTGCTCCCGGATTCTGGGGGCCAGGAATCTGGAAAGAAGTCAGCAGAAAACAGAAGTCTGTTTTCTGATGTCTGAGAAGATTCAAAGACTGTGTTACCTTGGGCAAGGTGCTTCACCTCTCTGTGCCTCAATTTCCTCATCTATAAAGTGAGGATGACCTTAGTACTTGTGGGGTCACAGGGAAGAGTGAAGGAATTCCTGTGTGTACAGAGTTAGAGTGCTGCCCAGCTGTGTGAGTGTTTGTTCTTCCGACGGTTTGCTAGAATCTGCTGGTTCATTTCTCACAACTCTTCGAGGCGGATGCTGTTAGCATGCCCATTTTATAGAGGAGGACACTGAGGCACAGGGGGCATTATGCGGGTCTAGTATCATTGGAGGGTGGGGCATGGAGGCTGCCAGAGAAGGAGCCTCAAGGGAGCCACAAGGGAGATAAGGAAAGAGGAGAGACAGTGCTTCTCGTTCAGGCAGCAACATGTGCAAAGGCCCGGGGGTGAGCCAGAGCATGGGGCATGGAAGACACTGCATGTGGAGCGTGGCCAAGCCTGGAAACCGAGTGCTGACGATGAGAAAGGGGGCAGAGGTTGGTGAGGCCTGCCCTCCACACATTGAGCCTTTGCTGGCTTCTTATTAGGTGCTGGGCCCTGTACGTCACCTGAGTAAGCTGGTCCTTTCCCTGAGAGGCTCTATTACTTAGGATACACTTGGCTGGGACTCAGGAAACCTGAACAGTGATGACTTAAGGAAGTCAAGGAAATTCCCTCACATGACAATAAGTCTGGAGCCCCGCAGTCCCGGGCTGGTAGCAACTCAGAAGCCCCGGGGGGCTCCACTCTTGTCCTTTTTGCTACGTCTTGTGGTTTTAGTCCATGAGGCTGGAGTCCTCATGGTTGCTATTTGGTTGCTGTATCTCCAGACATCACATCATGTTCCAGGCCCTCGTGCACGCTTATGTGAGCATGCGCGTGCGTGCACACACACACACACACACACATGCACACACAAGGGCAAAGAGTAAAGGGCCACAACAAAAGGGAGCCAGGCCAGCTGAATCTATCTCCTTCAAGAAGGCTTTGTAGTGAGCCAGACCGTGTGGCGGGGCAGCTAATTGCAAGAGACTCTAGGAGGGCGCGTAGTTTTACCGCCCTGTACAAAGATGATGTTCTCTAAGTTCAGAAGGAGGGGAGAATGGGTGTTGGGGAGGCCACTGGTCGTGTCTGTCACAGCATTCCGGGTTGAGGGAGAGGGACATACTTGCGAATGGATGATTCCAACAAACCCTGGTCGGTGGACGACAGAGGCACGCTGAGGTCATTGGGGGCCCATCAAGGGGCGTCCAGCACAAGGAGAGCTTCTCCGAGACGGTGGTGTCTGGGTTCAATCTTAGCAACAGTGAGAACGAGCAGAGAGAACTGCTTTCAAAGCATTATAAGCACGTACGTGTGATCGGGGGCGTTTTTGCCTAGTGCGTAAACCTTGGAGACTACTTTTGACCGTACTACGTTATGGCAACTCCTTACGGCTGTGTCTCTAAGCTCCACGAGTTTTGTTCAACACCGCATATCTGGTTCCCAGAATCGAGCCTTGACACTTAGCGCGTTGTCAGTAAATATTTGATGAATGGCCGAATGAATACATGGATGCATGAACGGGCGACTCTTATCCAGAGGAGGACCTGACGGGTACACAGAAGATGGAAACACTGTGGCAGGTGTGGCGGGTGGGGAAGCGCAGTGTCGCGCGGGAGCCAGAAGTGTTGCACGCAAGAGAGAGATTTGGGAGATGCCAATTTCATTGGATGCGTACAATTTGCAAATGTTTTGGCACCGGCGTGGGATTTCCAGGAGGACGTTCACGCATTAGAGTGTGTTTTAAATTCGTGCATTTCAAGTAAATTCACTCTAGGATGTGAGATCGTTGCCGATGCCACTATTTCTCTCGGTACGCTAATTAGCAATCAAAATGCCGACGTGTCCTGCAGGTTTAACAAACGCTGGCAACGATGATCTTTGATTCACTGGAAACAAATTAATAAGTGTGTGAGATTCTTTCTAACAATCCCCACTCTTTAATGAGCTCTGGAAACTTGCCAAAGAACTAGGCAAGCATTCAGGCCTGACTTCTTGGATTTTTTTTTTTTAAAGTGAGATAGCTTTTACCTGGTAGAGGTTACCCTGAATTAAGAAAAGTAGCCAGTGGACGGGACCCCCAAATCTCTTGCTGCTAAAGCCTTAGGTGTGAAGCAGGGGGGAAAGCATCAGATTTGGGGCTTAATTTGGTTCCACTGGCCACATCTTCTTCCCTCCTGTCTGTGGGTGGTAGGCTTCTGCAGGTCAGCTGGGCACGAGGTCACTGGACTGTATACAGCAGGTGCTCCCGTCATACCTGAATAGGTATGTTAATGAATTGCTATGGGAACTGGAACCCTCAGTCTTTAATAAAATTTGTCAAATTTACAGAATGCACATTTCACCCAGATTCATTTTAACATTTTGCCATATTTGATTTCTCTCTCTCTATGACCATATCTACATCTGTTATCTTACTGTAGATATGTAATGCACACACACACACACACACACGTATCATCTGGAAGCAAGTTCTGACTTTTATGACATTCCACACCTAAATTCTAATTCTTCCATACGTATCTCTTGAGAACAAGACACTTTCTTGTATCAACCAATATTTTATTACGTTAAAACTAATCATTTTAACTATATAATATTCAGTCCTAGTCCGTATTTCTTCAACTATGCCAAGAGTGTGTTTCACAGCTATTTTTTAGTTTTTCTTTTTTTTTAATTTTTTTTTTAACGTTTATTTATTTTTGAGACAGAGAGAGACAGAGCATGAATGGGGGAGGGACAGAGAGAGAGGGAGACACAGAATCGGAAGCCGGCTCCAGGCTCTGAGCTGTCAGTACAGACCCCAATGCGGGGCTCAAATCCATGAACCGTGAGATCATGACCTGAGCCGAGGTCGGACGCTTAACCGACTGAGCCACCCAGGCGCCCGTCAAATTCTTTTTAATTTAGGATGATTACTCTACTTTTTTTTTTTTTTTTTTTGCTTTTCTGCAACATTAGTTTTTTGAAAAATGCAGACCAGTTGTCTTATAGAATGCCCCACATTTTCAATTGGTCTTATCATGTCCTTGTGGTTTCTGTATGTTCTTTCTTTCTTTCTTTAAGCTTATTCATTTATTTTGAGAGAGAGAGAGAGACAGCAAGCAAGCAGGGGAGGGGCAGAGAGAGAGAGGGAGACAGAGAATCCCAAGCAGGCTCTGCACTGTCAGCGCTGATCCCGACTCGGGGCTTGAACCCACAAAGCCGTGAGATCACGACCTGAGCCAAAGCCAAGAGTCAGTCGCTTAAGCAACTGAGCCACCCAGGCACCCCCTAGCTTTTGTATGTTCTAGCCCCCATGTCTCCTCTGAATTAGGAGGGAGGTTCTGGAGGCTTTGTTGGAGCTTCGTTGGCTTCTTTGGGGGGAAGTGCTGTGTCCTAGGCTGAGGGCGGGGACTTTGCAGGCTCCAGCAGGACCACAGCAGCAGGCTGAACCCCTGCTGGTGATCCCGTCACTCCGTCAAGGGAGCAACAGTGACAGGAGGCATGTCTTTCTCTTTGCAGTTTCTTCTGTGTGACGACACATCGTCACCGTGTGACTATCTTGCTTCCCCACAACTTTGCACCAATGATTCCAGCCCGAGTTCCGTGGGCCCGACTTCATTATCGCACGGGTCGGGGGAGTGGGGGGTACAAAATGGAACTCTTTTTTCCCTTTTGCCAGAGCTGGGGGGCATTCCAGAGAGAAGCCCCCCCCCCCGCCCCCAGACCCACCCCCTTGGAAAATTCTCTCCCTTCCCTGAGCCTCCATATCTTCGGGGAGATTAACCTCAACTCTCAGAAATATCGTGAGACACAGCGAGAGGCAAAGTACGGTTTATAAACTGCAAAGTCCGGTACTTATCTCTGGCCACCAGGCCGGCCACTTCCCCGCAAGGGGCCTTGCAAACACAGCGCGTGACCACCGTGGTGTGCGTGGGGGGACGAGTATGCCACACGCTCCAGTGGAATAGCAGTAAAACTACCATGGGGAAGACAATCACTTCCGGGCAACATTTTTACCCCTTTCAAGTTAGAAAAACAAATCTTGAACCTGACATATTTCTGCCCTTGTTTCCCCCGAGCCCTGCTGGTCTCCGGGACCATTCCAGTGAACACAACCGGACCCACTGCCCGCTCTTCAGAGATCACTGCCCATGAAGTTTCTGAAGCGTTCGTTTTTTTTTTTTTTTTTTAACGTTTGTTTATTTTTGAGACAGAGAGAGACAGAGCATGAATGGGGGAGGGTCAGGGAGAGGGAGACACAGAATCCGAAGCAGGCTCCAGGCTCCGAGCCGTCAGCACAGAGCCCGACGCGGGGCTCGAACTCACGGACCGCGAGATCGTGACCCGAGCCGAAGTCGGACGCTCAACCGACTGAGCCACCCAGGCGCCCCTTCTGAAGTGTTCTTAAGCGCAGTTGCGTTTTCTCCCCAGGGGACGTCTGGCCACGCCTGGGGACGTTCTCGGTTGTCAGCACCGCCGGGGTGGTGGGTGCTTCTGGGCTCCAGGGGCTACAGCCCAGGGGGACCGCAGACCGTGCGACCGTGCCCTGGACAACCCGGCGATGGAGACATGGAAGCCCCACCACCACGTCGACAGCGCTCAGGTTGGGAAATCGTCGAAGAGGCGAGAGATCCTCATTTAAAGGGAAGAGGCCCAAAGGGTCCAGTTTGGCAGAAGGCCTCCGTTTCTCCTCTCTGTTCCTGGAAGAGGCAGAAGTCAGGATTCTTCCTCCCTTCCCAAATGCCTGTCTTTCTCTTCTTGACTCAGGCCGATGATGGGCGCCCGGGGCCGCCCCCGTGACCACCCTGCAGGGCCCCTGAATTTGCTCGGTTTGCCTCCGAGCCTCTCGCTGTGTCCACCGTCTGGAGGCTGAGCTCACGCATTTCTGCAGGCTGTTTTCGTCCGGTTGTCCCTTGAGACCGATGAGCTGCGCTGGTTCTGTGCACAGCCTCTCTGAAGCTTTCGCATCCGTTAGGGCTTCCGCTGGCCAGCGGGTTTCTGTTCTTCTGGGTGTTTTGTTTTGTTGTGCTTGGGCTTTTTTGTTCCTTGCAGTTGATGATGTTATCAGTTATGGAGCAGTGATTACTGTTAGAGTCTTGGAGAGTGTTTTCCATAAAGACTTCTTTGTCCATGTAAACAGAATCAAGAACTTTTTAGGCAGGCTAAAACTCTAATGTTCAGTGATTTCGAACTCTAGGTTTCCGCTTGTTGGTTTGTTTGTTTGTTTGTTTGTTTTGATCTCAGTTACTTTGAACAACTGGAACCCCATGAACATGAACAGCATTTGGTTTTCCATGTTCTTTATCCAGTGGGCACTCTCTCCCATCCCTTCTGTCTAAAAAGAAGCCATCGCCGATAAACATGGGATTTTTCTTATAATGAAACCAAGACACCGACTACCTTTTTCAAACTAACCAGTGCTCTAGAAGGAATTCTTTTAACATCGTAAAAATAGTTGATCATCCACTGAAATTGTGGAAAATAAAAAACATAATAAACGAAGAGCAAAATTACCAAGAGTTTGGGGGGCTCAGTCGGTTGAGCGTCCGACTTCGGCTCAGGTCATGATCCCGCGGTCTGTGGGTTCGAGCCCCGCGTCGGGCTCTGTGCTGATGGCTCGGAGCCCGGGGCCCGCTTCGGATTCTGTGTCTCCTCCTCTCTCTGCCCCTCCCCCACTCACGCTCTGTCTGTCTCTGTCTCTCAATAATAAATAAACGTTAAGGAAAAAAGAAATTACCAAGAGTTCTTTCACCAAAAGAAGCCACTAATAACGCTTTATTGTCCTTGCATCTATTCCATTGTCTGTGAAGAAGCATATTGCCATCATGCTGTTGGACATAACTGCAATCATATCTATTTAATTCTGTATCATGATTTTTTTAAGCATTAGGTCATAGGAACTTTTCAAGGTTATCACCAACCCTTTGTAAACTAATTTTATAGTGTTCTTACTTTTTCAGTTTCTTTATTTTGTGATTTACATAGTACTAGTGATAAATTCTCGTGGTTTTATGCCTTCTCTTTCAACCCTAAATAATATTGTTGCTACATATGGGTTTCTGGCTTGATAGTTCTTGCCTTTGAGCAACTTTAAAAATAATTTCCAGCTGTCCTCTGGTCGCCATGGTTTCTGCTAAGAAATCTGCAGTCATTCGAGTTGTCATTCTTCCCTGTGTAACCACCATTTTTTGCTGACTGCTTTCAGGAATTTATCTTTGGTTTTCAGCAGTTGTTTTTTTAATCTTTTTTTTTTTCTTAACATTTATTTATCCTTGAGAGACAGAGTGAGAGAGGGGGAGAGGGAGAGAAAGGGAGACACAGAATCTGAAGCAGCCTCCAGGCTGCCAGCACAGAGCCCGACGCGGGGCTCGAACTCACAAACCATGAGATCATGACCTGAGCCGAGGTCGCACGCTTAACCGACTGAGCCCCCCAGGCTCCCCTGGTTTCAGCAGTTTTAATTATAATGTATCTTAATGTGGTTTTCTTTAAGCTTATTTTGCCTGAGTTTTGCTGAGTTTCTTGAATCTGTGAATTTGTGTCTTTTACCAAATTTGAGAATTTAAAAACATTCTTTCTTCTTCTTCTTATTTTTTAATATCACACTCTTTCTGGGTCTCCAATGACATGAATACTAGGCCTTTTGATATTGCCCCAAAGGAATCTGAGACTGTTGTTTTTTTTTTCCAACCTTTTTTCTCCCTGTCATTGGATAATTTCTATTGCACTGTCCTTACGTTAACTGGCTCATTCCTTTCTCATATCCATTGTGTTGTTGTGTCCCTCCAGGGATTCAAAGAAAAAAAAATTTTTGTTTTCTTGAAAGCTGTTGTTTAAAAAAATATTTATTTATCTTTGAGAGAGAGAGAGAGAGAGAGCACATGTGTGCATGCATGAATGGGGGAGGAGCAAGGAGAGGGAGAAATGGAAATCCAAGCAGGCTCCGTGCTGTCAGTGTGGAACCTGACATGGGGTTTGATCTCACAAACAACCACATCATGACCTGAGTCAAGATTGAGTTGGACGCTCAACCCACCGAGCCACCCAGATGCCCCTTAAAGTAAATTTCAGTTTTAAAATCTCCACGTGGTTCTTTCTTACTGGTTCTACTTCTTTGCTGAGAACTTTTGACTTTTTGTTTCCTTTTTAAAATTTTTTTTAATGTTTATTTATATTTGAGAGAGTGAGAAAGAGAGAGAGAGAGAGCACACACAAGCGGGGGAGGGGCAGAGAGAGAGGGAGACACAGAATCCGAAGCAGGTTCCAGGCTCTGAGCTGTCAGCACAGAGCCCGATGTGGGGCCCTAACTCACAAACTGCAAGATCATGACCTGAGCCGAAGTCAGACGCTTAACTGACTGAGCCACCCAGGCAGCCCGTTTTTTTGCATTTATTTCAACAGTGTTCTTTCCTCCTTCATTGAGTATGGTTGTCGTGCTTATTTTAAGTCTTTTAGGTCATGCCACCAGTTGGGCCATCTTCTGGTTGGCTTGTCTTGATTGTCTTTTCCCTTGAGAGTTGTTGGGATTTACCTGGTTCTTTGCATGCTGAGTGATTTCAGGTTGTATCTCAGATAGTTTGAATACTGTGTCGTGAGATTCTGGGTGCTGTAAAAAGCCTCGGGTAAAATGTTGATTTTTTTTTGTTTTAGGGTCAACCAAACCTGCTTAGGGTTGGCCACAAGTCCCCACCCACCTTCCGCGGGCTACAGTTTCAATGTCAGCCTCCTTTCCAAAGCCTTTGCGGTACCATTCAGATCTGTCCTGTGTCTGCACCACACAGGGTCCAGCCTGGCGTCTGGGTGGCATTCATACTGCCGTGAAGTTCTTGAAGAGTTGTCTCTGTTGCTTTGTGTCCACACATGCACGGTGCAGAGATGAGTCTGGGGCTTCATGCACATATTCGAGGATCTCTTTCTCCCGCTTCCTCCACGTGTCCCAGCTCCCAGGGCTTCCTCTCCTGGTGCTTTGACTGGAAAGCTGGGGCTTTTAGCTTCCTCATATTTGCACACGTACCCCATGGCTGGGTCCACCTTGGGGACAAAGCAGCTAGAAAAAAAAGAGAAAGAAAAAGTTACAAGCATTCTTCCTGCCTCCCTCTTCCAACCCCAGGGACCCCCCTTCCAGGTTCCTCTAGTCCGAGAAAGTTGTTTTCTCCGAATTTTAAGCACTTACTTGCATGGCTGGGGATTCTCTCCACGCTCTGGACTGCAGGGGCTGCCTGCTGGTTCTCTGGCCGGAAAGAGAGGAATTCTCTTGGAATTTATTTTGTCCACATCTGCTGCATGGTTTTGGGATTTGACTGCCTTCATGTCTAAGCCAGAAAATATGGGCGGGGACCCCAAGACACTCACCATCGCGTTTGTATTTCTTCAACTTTTTTTTTTTTAAATGTATTTTTGTTAACGTTTAGTTAGTTTTGAAGGACAGAGAATCAGTGGGGGAGGAGCAGGATCCGAAGCAGTCTCCAGGCTCCGAGTTGTCAGCACAGAGCCCGACGCGGGGCTCGAACTCACAAACCGTGAGATGGTGACCTGAGCCGAAGGCAGACGCTCAACCGACTGAGCCCCCCAGGCGCCCCTCAACTCTCTCTCTCTCTTTTTGTTTTAAATAAAATTTATTGTCAAATTGGTTTCCATACAACACCCAGTGCTCATCCCCACAAGTGCCCTCCTTAATGTCAACTCTCAATTTAAATGTCATCTCCTCAGGAGGCCCCTGACTCCTCTATCAGCTGCCGTATACTCTCGATCACAGCGTACTATTTCATCTTCTTCCTGGCTCATTTCTCTGCGTGAAGTTGTCACACCCATCATTCCCCTGCCGGGTGTCCCCCCTGTAATCTGTAACGCCTCCAGCGCAGGGAGAAGGCGGTCGCACTTGCTGTGGTCTCCCCGGCGCCCAGCACCGTGTCTGGCACATAGAAGATGCGTAAAGAATGTTTGTTGAACAGATGACGTAGCACAGCGTTTAAGCATCTGTGTTCTTAGCCTGCCTGGGCTCTCGTGCTCACTCAGAGCTCCAGGACTGTCGGGCGTGTGGAGGACAACGTACGAGAAGCCCAGGGCCTGGGGTACGGCGGGTGTTCAGGGGATGTCCGTGCTTACGGTGTGCCGTCCTCGAATTGTTACTTCTGTCCAACGGGGCTCCTAGTCCTTCCCCCCATGTCATTGTACAAGAGGAGAATGTCAGTGGGGGCACGTGTGGACGTTGGGTAGGAAGGGGCTGTTAAAATCTGAGGCATTCTGGGGGCGCCTGGGTGGCTCCGGCGGTGAAGCGTCCGACTTCGGCTCCGGTCACGATCTCACGGTTCGCGGGTTCGAGCCCCGCGTCGGGCTCTGCGCTGACAGCTCGGAGCCTGGAGCCTGCTTCGGATTCCGCGTCTCCCTCTCCCTCTGCCCTTCCCTGCTCATGCTCTGTCTCTGTCTCCTTCAAAAATAAGTAAAAATATTAAGAAGGAATTAAAATCTGAGGCAATATGGCTATTATGCGTACAAAATAGCAAGAAAATTCCAAAGGGAATTTTGTGAAGCCCGTTACATCCCTCTGCTGAGCGCCGCGGTTGAAAGGAAGGTTCCGTCGGCGGGCTCTCCCCGCCTCCCCAGTGCCTTTGCAATGTTTCGTTTTGAAGGAAAGGGTTGAAAACAGTCCAGGCCGGGTGTAAGAAAGGACTGTGTAATTTAATTATTTTCATGACATTAACGATGTCAGTCACTGTAACTTTCCTTCCTGCGGCTGGGTACCTCAGAGTGGATCCTTAATTAGAAGTGATTTTTTCTATGGGCTTCTCTGGAGAGGTGTTCCGGGGAGACTCATGACATTCTGAATATTTTGGCATCTGGTGATCGTATAGGTCTATTTTCATCTCCCAGTCCCCTCCCTCTTCTGCCTCAAGCTCTCTCTGAGTGTCTGTGCCTCCAGCCCACCTCACTCGGTTTCACAAAGGCCAGACTCAGCCTCCCCTCCCCCTCGCTCCCTCCTGTCTTCTACTTTTCCGCAAGGCCTTCTCCCCTGACCCCTTCCTTTCTCCCTCCTGCCCTCTCTAGCCACCGGAGGGCAGGTGGGAGGCAGCTCGAGCCAGAGCTGGAAGGGACCCTTGAGATGATGCGGGCAGAGCAAACCGACGAACGTTACTTTGATGCATGCTGTGTGCCAGGCTCCGAGCCAACGGTAGTCGAGACCCAAGGTCCCTGCCCTTGAGGAACTTCTGAGTTAATGAGATCAGACGCGGGCACACACGGGAAAGTTTACCAGAGAGAGCTGAGGCCGCCCGAGAAAAACGGCCAGCTGCAATGAATAGAAAGTCCAGCGGGACTGTGGGAAGGAGCAGGCTCTGTCCCACCAAGTTGGTGTGTGGGGTGGGGGCGGGTTGAACTCAGTAGCTTGGGGGCTTGGCTGTCTCAGTCTTACAGATCTGGATTTAGAAGCCCAGAATAACTCAGAGTCTTGTGCAGTTTATAGCTCATCAGTGGCTCTGTACCCCAGACCCCCCTGCCCTCACCCTATGGGTCCCTCCTCTTCTGCCTTCCCCTAGACACCCCGTCACACAAATAATGGCATTTTGCTCCTACCCCAAGGACGCGGTTCAAGCTCAAGAGTGGCCAACACAGGGCTTCCAGGGCTGGAAATGGGCGGTGGCTGAGATAATCTCCCTCCTGCAGGAATTTGGATTTGCACTCAAGTGCGAGCCCGAGAACGGAATAAGTCTTATGCCAAGTGGCCTGAACTCCACAAGCTGCCAGGGCCGGCGGCCGGTTCCCCAGAGGGCACGGAGAGGGGCTCTGGTCTGGGAGCTAGAGAGGACCCCGGCTGCTGGCTGCGGCAGCAGAAACCTGCTCATCCCCCAGGAGGGGGCTTTCCTGGAAGACTCCAGAAGTCTTCAGTGGAACTCCAGGGCTGGGGCTGCTCACCAGCCTCCAGAGCAACCAGAACTGGAACTGGACCATCTAGAGGACCCTTTCTCAGTCTCCTGTAGTCTGCTTAGCTTCCAAAGTAGTACTGACTGGTCTGGACAGATTCTGAGACACAGTGACGGTAAATCAGACACAGTCCCTGTCCTCAGGGAGCCACAGACGAGCAAGGAAAGTTGACACGGCACAAGGCAACAAGCTAATAAAAAAAGGCCAGCGTGTTAAGTGCCAGAAAGAAAACAGGCAGCTGGCCGAGATGGAGAACAGTAGGCGGGCTTATTTTGGATAGACAGAGGGAGGAGGTCTCTCTGGGGGCTAAAGGGCAAACGGACCAGGAAGAAGCAGGTGTATGAAGGGCAGGACAGAGACCATCCCCACAGAGGAACAGTGAGTGCAGAGGCTCCAAGGCAGGGAAGAGCCCGCATTTTTGAGAAAATTCAAGGAGGTGGTTGGGGGAGGGATGGGGAAGGAGCCAGGGAAGCTGCTGGAGGGACAGGTCCGATTTCGACTGCCTGAGAAAGGAGTTAGTTCTTGAATCTTGACATGACACAGGCCCTTGAAAGGGTTTAAAGCAGGGGCGTGACTCTATCCAATGTTTGATGTAAACTGATCCCTCTGTCCGCCATGCAGAGCAAACTGGGGGCGGGGGAGGTGAGCAAGCGTGGGCATGGGGACTGGTTAGGTGGCCATTGAGCAAACTCCGGCTGGAGACAGTGGTGGCTAGGACGGGAGCTGGGATTTTAGAGGATACGAGGAGAAAAGGGGCTCATGGTTCATTCTGGAGGTTGAATCGACATGGCACGCTGATGGCTGCTATGTCGGGGGTGTGGAAATAAAGCCAAGGGCCAGGTTTCCGGTTTAAGTCAGCATCCGGGAATAGGATGGTGTCATTTACTGAGAAGAGAAAACAAGTTTGAGGGGAGCCAATCGAAAAATTCACTTTGGATTGCCGTCCGGGATGTTGATGCAATGTCTAAGTGGAGAGGTCCGGGAGGCTGTGGACATACCAACCTGGAGTTTGGGGGGCCGCTGGGGCCTGGGGTCTACCTGTGACCCATCTGCCTGTGTGGTATTTAAACCCACAGGAAAGGACGAGAGCCCCTGGAGGGAGGAGGGGGAGAGCCGTAGGAACAAGGGCCCCACCGCGGGCTGAAGGGCAGGACGGTCTGAAGTCTCGGTGAAGGATGGGGAGGCGAGGAAGTCCGGTCAGGGCGGTGGGAAGAAAGCCAAGGAAGTGAGGCAGTCAGCATCCAAGATGGGGGAGTGTTTGGAAAGCAAGCCACAGTCCACAGTGTCCAACGTTGCTGAGAGACTCGGGAAGAATCTTGACCCCCGTGGTCATGCTTGGCTGCGGGGAGCCCATGGCTGACCTTGGCAAGAGCTGCATCGACCTTCGGTTTGACCAAAGTCACTTCTCAGTCCACAGAGCAGCTTAGAATCCTTCTGAGCTTTTTCCACCCACAGGATGAGACACCAGCCAACACGGACCGCCCTGCCCGTCCCTCAGGTGGAACCCAGATCCCCAAGGGAGGGAGTGTGCGGTCGTCACCCCCGGGGCCATCAGGCGCCGCCTGGTTGGGGAGTTGCGGGGTGTGTGGGTCGGGGCAGATCCCAGCTTCTGGAATTGGGCTGGACCAACACTTGGAAGGAGGCCCTCCACATCTGGTTAGACTCGGTGCAAGGCGTCCTCCCGAGCCTCATCCCCAGGGCCCCGGAGCTGCTGGTCACCATGGAAACGGAAGCTTCGTTCACCACTTCCCCTTCTCTTTCTCACTCCACCTCCTCCCAGCTCCCTTTCTTTCCCGTCTTCACAGCCCCTCGCTGCTCTCCTTTCCTACGTCTATTTTTATTCTTCCTTTTCGATCTCGCTTGCCCTGATTTCCTCATTTATTTATTTATTTTTTTTATTACTCTTCTATGTGTAGCTTTGTCAGCCACCTTTAATTCCCTCCGTGGGACTAGGGTGGTGAATACATGGTCATGTTCATTTAGACATATGTGCAGCCCCACCTACACGCGCGGGCCCATTCATGATGCAAGAATCCTGGCGCTCTTTGACCAGGCCAGTGCTGCCCCCGAAGGTGATTAGAAAGGAAATAAAGAGCGGGGACGTGCGTTCCAGCCTTGCCCTTCACCAGCTGCTACTGGGAGTACAGGATTTTCTTTTCGATCATCCCGAGACCCGCATTTAGACAAGACAGCTTCTTTGGCATATCCGTGAAAAGATAGGAACAGCCAGGGTTTGATTGCTCCTATCTTCACAAGCATAGCTATCAGTCATGCTCGGCTAAAAACACCCACAGTGCATCTTTTATTTTATGTACACACACAACCACTCCAGGTTCTTCCAAGAATGCCTCTGCCAAAGTCGATCCACATTAATCAAATCAAGGCAGCGAGCCCAACAGCCAACTCCAGGGAGAACTGTGCAGATCCAGAGCTCTCCACCTCTCCAGAGCGGAGCCTGGGAGCCTTCTCCATCCGTAGGCGGTCTTCCAGCATCCCAGGAACCGGGGACCGCCGGGGAGCTCCCCGAGCGGGCTGGCCCCGTCAGCTGTGGGTGCGGTTCCGAGGGAGACAGCTGACCAGGGCTGGCGGTCCCCTCACGACCCGCAGGGCCAGTTGGCAAATGAAACAACAACAAAAAGAATTGAACCTGAGAGCTGGCTCCAGAGACACAAAAATAACTAGATGGTAACTGGATTGGGAATGTTGCTTGTTTTTTTTTTTTTAAATGCTAAGTTGGGGCGCCTGGATGGCTCAGTTGGTTAAGCACTGGGTCTAGGGTCATGATCTCACGGTTCGTGGCTCAAGCCCCACATCGGGCTCTGGGCTGACAGTGTAGAGCCCACTTTGGATCCTCTGTCTCCCTGTCTCCCTGTACCCCGCTCCCTACCTCTCAAAAATAAATAAACATTTAAAAAAAAGATTTGTAAAAGAAAATGCTAAGTCATGAGAGTCAAAATGGCAAGAGTGGACTATTTACAAGGCCCAGCACAAAATGAGTTAATTGCCCTTCACCACTGGGCCGGATGTGGGGTAGCTGGGGTCGGGGTCAGGCTCCTGAGCCCTGGAAGTTTGATGTTTCATTTTTAGCTCCCTCTGGGGCACCCCGGCCGAGTGCCCCAGAGGGAGCTAAAAATGAAACATCAAACTGCCCCCAGCTGCCAGCCTGCCTCCTCTTTTCCCCCTTGAGGACCGTTCTCTCTCTGAAGCACCAGCCTGCAGATGCGGGCTGTGGCCTGAGCTTTGCAGCGGAGTCCCCCAGTCCAGCCTTTGCTGCCCCTCGTGTGACCTGGGGAGATGGGCCTCAGTTTCCTCACCCGTGTGGTGGGCGTGAGAACCCTCCCTGGCAGGGTTGCGCGGGGTTACGGGAGCCGGAGAGGGCTCCGTAGGGTGGGTAGCAATGGTGCCTGTTGTCAGAGGCCTGTGGGCGCTCTGGGATGCCTCGCCTTCACGGCGACCTGGTGGGTGCCCCACGTGACCTCTGGACTGACCCCCGCGCGCCTCTCACCACCTCTCTGTTTCAGCTGCGCTGACTTACTCATCTCCTAGAGGCTCTACGCCGCTCTTGTTTCTGGCTTCTGGGAACTCCCTCTGCCCAGGGCCTCGCTGCCTGGTATTCGGCTGCAGATCACAGCTCTGTTATCCTCTCCCCTCTGAGATGTACCCTGGATGCTCTAAGACTGAGAGAGGAACCCCACCAGGGAGAGGTGGTGCTGTGGCCCCGAGTGTCCCTGCTCTGCTCTGCGGTTGGCCACAAACTTGTCCCGGGACCATGAAGCTTTGCACCAGGAGTCCCAACTCTTAGCACGGGGCCCGGACCACAATAGGTGCTCAATAAATGCTTGCCGATCGACTTAGTGACTGAAAGAGTCATCAAACTAGATAGATCAAGGGAAACATAATTCGGGTTTGTTCTGGGCTGAATCGTGTCCCCACAAAAAAGATGTGTTGAAGCCCTAACCCCCCCGCCCCGCCCCAGTATCTACCATTGTGACCTTATTTGGAAATAGCCTCTTTGTGGATTGGATCAAGTTAAGATGAGGTCATTCGGGTGGCCTTAACCCCTGTAAACTGCTGTCCTTATAAGAAGGAGGAGATTTGGGTACAGACGCAGGCCCACGTGGAGAATGCCATGTGACAGCAGAAAGGGACAGACAGAGGGAAGACCGTTGTGTAAGGCTGGCGGCAGAGATCGGAGCCATGTGGCCACAAGCCAAGGAACGTGTAGGGCCGCAGGGGCTGCAAGAGGAAGGACGGATCCTCCCCTAGAGCCTCTGGACGGAGCAGGTCTGCTGACACCTTGAGTTTGGGCTTCTGGCCCCCAGAACCCTGGGAGGACGACTCTGCGCTCTTGGAAACCGCCCAGTTGGTTCTACTCGTTACAGCAGCCCTGGGAGATGGCTACAAGGTCAGTGGCAAGCCAGAGATGAGGTGCAGTGGGCTGGGAGACTGTCGACACGTCCGTCGGTGTCTACGGCCGTCTAGCGCATTTCCAGGAATGTTTCGTGATCGACAATTCAGAGCCGCACCGGTGTGCGTCCCTGGGCGGGCACTACGGGGAGGGCCGCCGAGGTGGAGGAAGCTGGGGCCCTGCGGGAACCTCGCCCCTGCAGCCCCCCTGTAGGCCTGGCTCTGAGGGGAGTCAGGGGCCAGCGGTGCCGTCTCCAGAACCTATGGGTGGGGGAGCGGGTGACGAATGCTGATATGTGACTTTGGAGGTCCTCTACCGGGGTAGGACACACAGTCTTGGTCACTCATTTGAAGAAGAACCCACATCCAAGGCCACGGGTGCAGAGAGGGGGGTGGAGTAAGGGCTCAGCCCGGTGACCCGGGGCTCTGACGTTATACAGCAAGACATCAGTGTGGCGTAGCTGAGAGAAGAGAGGGCTGCATCGAGACCGAGGCAGGTACGCAGGGCCCAAGGGTGCAGGTGGGTTTGGGCTCCGAGAAGGCGTGGCCATCAGAGGCTCACCCCGGCGTTCCAGGCCTGTCTG
Organism: Panthera uncia; assembly: GCF_023721935.1. Classification (NCBI taxonomy): domain Eukaryota; kingdom Metazoa; phylum Chordata; class Mammalia; order Carnivora; family Felidae; genus Panthera; species Panthera uncia. Next base: position 77,138,336 of record NC_064818.1, on the reverse strand, counting down.
CAGAGGGGGCCTGTGGTGGTCCCTCCTACCCACCTCTGCATGGCTCTCCTGGGTGGTACCACCCCTGGACATTGGGGAAGCTCCAAATCCCCCCCTCCATTGTCAAAGAACATGACAGGAGAGGAGCGTGTGTAGTTATCCACTCATCCTCGCCTTCCTGGCTTCTTTTAAATGAAATCAGAATGATTTGTTGAAAGCTGCTCCTCGGGGAGCTTTTGCTGACTTTCCATTTGAGTCACGCTTTCGACTTTGAACACTGACTGCCTACCTCTGCGTGTGGGGATGTGTCAACAGAGATTTAGCGATGTGCGATGGAAAGAGAGATATGCCGGGGTTGTCGAATAGCCCAGCAATTAAACACTATCCGAAACGCACTGCCTTGGACAAAGGTGTTTAGAGCTAAATGACCCGCTGGGGGGAGAAGGTAACAAATGGCAGGGACACAGGCTTTGATCTGTTACACGTAACCGGGCAGAACACAAATTATATAGCTGCTTTCTGGGCATGGCACCAGTTCATTACTGTGATCAGCACAGATTCGGTACTTTGGCAAAAGATGTTCTTAGGAAAGAGTTAAGCTTGGCGTGGACTGCAGACTGAATTCATAGAAGCAGAATTTGGGAGGTGGAGGGGACTTGCCTGGGGCAAGTCAGACCCGCAGGCCCCAAACACCGGTCACCGGTGGGACGTGGGTCAGCAGGATGCTCCCTGGAAGCCTTTCCTGGACGTAGAACTTCAAAGTGGATGGAAAATGAGTGTCTTATGATGCGGGCAATATATAGATCCTGCTGTCCGGTGACAGCTTCTCTGGCAGGAAGCACCTTGCGTGAGGTCGGCGGCAGGATGTGCCCAAGCATAGCAGAGTGTGTGAAACCACAGCTTCCAAAGGACGGAGCGCCTTTTTTGTTTTTTGTTTTTTTGAGAGAAAGAGAGATTGTGAGCAGGAGCGGGGGAAGGGCAGAGAGAGAGGGAGACACAGAATCCCCAGCAGGCTCTGTGCAGCCAACACAGAGCCCGACGCGGGGCTCAAACTCACAAGACCGTGAGATCATGACCTGAGCCGAAATCAAGAGTCGGGCACTTAACCGACTGAGCCACCCAGGCGCCCAGAAGTGCTCCTTAAAAGGTAGTCGGTATGATGGGCGATCGTAAAATGTTCAGTCAAACCTAGCGAACGTTAAAAAATGAACTTGGTTGCTTTTTGGGGGTTCACTGTTTTAAATCCCTTTTGAAAAAAAAAAACAAAATTAAGATTGTATACTCCGAATACTGTAACGCGGGATACGAGTCATTTACACGCTTGTCCGAACTCCTTAGAACTTACGGGTACCAGGGGTGAACCCTGACATATGCTACAGACTGTGAGTGATGATGGTCCGTTGATGTAGATTCGTCCACTGTAACAGTGTGCTGCTTTGCTGGGGGTGGAGATGGTAGGAGGCTGTGTGTGTGTGCAGGGGCAGAGGGTACGAGAGAATCTCTCTACCTTCCTCTAAATTTTGCCATGAGCCGAAAACTGCTCTAAAACAAGCCAACTCTTTCATCGAGAAGAAGTTAAGGCATAATGGAAGGGTAGTGAAATGTACATGTAGTGAAATAGGTAATTAAACGTACAGTCGGCCGAGTTTAACGTTTATTTATTTTTGAGACAGAGAGAGACAGAGCATGAACAGGGGAGGAGCAGAGAGAGAGGGAGACACAGAATCTGAAACAGGCTCCAGGCTCTGAGCTGTCAGCACAGAGCTCGACGCAGGGCTCGAACCCACGGACCGTGAGATCATGACCTGAGCCGAAGTCGGACGCCCAACCGACCAAGCCACCCAGGCGCCCCAGTAGGCCGAGTTTAAACAAATGTACACCCGGCACTCGGATCGGGGTGTGGAGCATTTTCATCACGGCAGGAAGTGCCCGGGAACCGTGTGGCAGTCGGTGATTTCACAGCTGTTGAAACTCTCAACTCTGAGCGTCTGGACAGATGTTGCTAACTCCAGATGTTCTGGGAGACTCCACCTGGTTGCCCGGCCCCTGTGCAGCTGTTCCTGGCACCTTAGTCAGACGGGCCAGGTGGCCCTTAAGACTTTCTCAAAGAGGGCGTCCCTGCCCAACCTTACCTCGAAGAGGACCCCACTTTCTCTCTGCCACAGCTCTGTGCCTCCCTCTCCCCTGCCTCCCTCTCCCCTTCCTCCCTTTCCCCTGCCTTCCTCTCTCCTGCCTCTCTGTGTCCCTCCTCCATTCCTTGCCCCTCCCTGCAGTCCTCTCCCATTTCCTCTTTCTTCCTTTTTCTCTCTTAAGTACTTACCCAAAGCTACATGTTTTTTTTTTTATTTTTTTATTTTTCAACGTTTTTTATTTATTTTTGGGACAGAGAGAGACAGAGCATGAACGGGGGAGGGGCAGAGAGAGAGGGAGACACAGAATCGGAAACAGGCTCCAGGCTCCGAGCCATCAGCCCAGAGCCTGACGCGGGGCTCGAACTCACGGGACCGCGAGATCGTGACCTGGCTGAAGTCGGACGCTTAACCGACTGCGCCACCCAGGCGCCCCCCAAAGCTACATGTTTTGTCAATGCGCTTAGCACCTCCCTCTCTCTAGAATATAAGCTCCATGGGGGCAGTGGCAATGCCTCCCGTGCACATCCGTGCATTCCATCCCAGGCCCTCTCTTGGCACCCAAGAGACACCCACTGACCATTTCCGAACGCACGGTGAACCTAGGGGAGGGGCTCTGTGATCCTGTGATGAGAATCGTGGAAGAAACATTAAAAGTTATTCTCTGGGGGGGGCGGGGGCAGTGCTCTCAGGGACTCTCAGCTGTTTCCTAAGAGAAGAGTGCACAGGGGCTGCTCTGTGTCACCGGCTGTGCTTCTGGGCAGGGACAGGGCAGGCTGTGGAGTGGCGGTAGAGGCCTGGGGGGTGGCGACACTGTCCTCCCTCTGCCGCGTGGGGGTGGTGCGGACGTCGTGGGGACCCCGCTCGGGCTCGCGCTCCCTCAGCGACGCTGCCTGCTCTGCGTGTGGTTCGTTCCGGGTAAATTCCTTTTCGCGATGACACCGTTTAAAGCACAGGCATTTGAGCAAAGGGGAAAATCGAACTTGAAGAATGGTCTCTCCTGGTAACAGAAAGCTGTGTGGTTTGCAAGGAAAGGAGTTTTCCATTAGGAGGCCTCTAAAAATAGTCATTGTGGTTTGAACCGCCGTCTGCCGTTTCAGCCCGAATGTTAATTACATTAGCAAATCCTTCTGGCAGCTGGGACAGGTATCCCTACCACGCGCAGCAGCCTCGTAAACACTCCTTGCTGATGGGGACCCCCTGGAAACATAGCTCTTTAGGACATGCACACACACACACACGCACATGCACACACACACCCCATTCTGGTGCTTCTCACAGGTGTCTCTCAGCATGAGGCTCATTGGGCTGAACTCGCACCGGAAGAAGCTCACAAATCCTTGGGGTGACCTGCACCCGGGTATTAGACATCCGTCAAGCAGCTGCCGGGCAGCTGGAAATTTCAGGGCTAGAAGCGGACAGGGGCTGGTTATTGCAGGGAGGGCGGCCACATGGAAAGCCGCGTAGACATCCCCTTCCTCTGTCCCCCGGCACCATTCAGGGGTCGCTTTCCATCGTTCCGGCCCACGTGGCTTCGGACCCTGCTTCTCTGTCTCCTTGTAGAAAATGCATGGGAACGACATGAGTCCCGAGGAAATGCGGGAGGTTTCCTGCACAGGGTTCTTATCTTTGGAAGGCCCCCAGGTCTCGTGGAGCCATGTTTGGGAGAATTCAGCGCCCATAGGGGAAAAATGTAGTATTTGTTTATTATTATTATTTTGGTCTGCCTTGCCACGGCGGGGAATTTGCAGTGGGATTTTTACGAAGCGTTACAGCTTCTGGATTTAATTTAAAGTTTATCCCGATATCGTGCACACATGGCCAGAGGCTCAGACACAGCCGAGTGGGGCTGACATGATTTATGGCAGGGATATTTGGGGAGCGGCAATCTGGCAGACCCCTCAGGATCCTGTGGCTGTCTGAAGAAGGGTGCCACATGTATTGACTGGACTGGGGAGGCTACCAGAGGCAGGAGAGGGAGACAGCCTTGGCTTAGCATCAGCCCGGGCTTTCCGAGGTGTTTCCCGTTTGTGACGCATCTTAATTCCGTCTCTTTTTGGAGCTTGGTGGGCATTCGTGTCCCATTTAAAAAAAAAAAAATTTAATGTTTTATTTATTTTAGAGAAGCGGGGAGGGGCAGGGAGAGAGCGGGAGACACAGAATCTGAAACAGGCTCCAGGCTCCGAGCTGTCAGCACAGAGCCCGACGCAGGGCTCGAACCCACGAACCGCAGGATCGTGAATGGAGCCCAAGTCGGACGCTTCACCGACAGAGCCACCCAGGCGCCCCTAGTGTCCCATCTTATAGATGAGGAGTCCGAGGCTCAATAAGGTGAAATGTGAGGTTAGCACGTGGTCTGCCTGTGTCTCCCTTTCTGACACGTGTCTATGGAGACTTCTGGAATGAAGCTCAGAGATGGGGGGATCTGGAATGTGGGAGGCTTCCTGCAGAGGGGTGTGGGGGAGCAAGAGTGTGTGGGGGCCACGCGCATGCTGTGACCTCGGTTCCTACCTGGACATCCCTGGGGAAGGGAGAGGCGGAGGGGAGCACGGGGGAGGTGAGGCCTGGCCGGTGCATGCGGACCAGGGGTTTGGACATCATCTTCCGGAGGGCAGGGAAGCGTCCAAGTGTGTGGCTTGTGCACCGACAGAGGGAAGGGTGAGGAGTCTCAGAGCAGGACGCGGGATGGAGGGGCGAGTTTGGGGGTGGGAGGCAGGGAGGTGAGAGAAATCACTGGCAGGAGGGTCTGTGATTCTGCTGTCTGGGTGAGCTGACGCTGGGGTACACGGAGCCAGAGAAGGGGGTGGCTGGGTAGGAAGAAGGAGGGGCCTGAACGTGACAGACAAGGCAGGCACGAAGCAGGTTGGGTTCCGGGGCCACGGGAGGTCCGGAGCTTGACATGGTGAGTTGAGCCATTTCGGGGTCATTGGCATCTTCCGTCCTGGACTGCTTCAGGGACGCAGTCACGGTACATCACGAGGTCAGGGGCTGCAGACGAGGAGTCTCCGGGGCCACCTGCCAAACGCCCTGCTTTTGCAGATGGGGTGACCGAGGCTCTGAAAGGCTAAGGCACAAAGAGTTGTGTCCCTAGAACCACAGTGACTTGGGTCCAGTGCCCTCTCCGCATACTGCCCTCTGTGGGACCAGGACTTCATCATCAAGGTCACACCACGCGTCAGTCTGGAAACACCTGGCTGCGAGACCCAGCTGCCAGGCTATGTTGTGTCCTCCTCATTTCTCCGGGTCCCCCTGGGCCTGTGTGGGAAGGCTGCATCGCGGCACGCGCCCGTCCGAAGTGGTCTCTGGGCGCCTGGGCGGCTCAGTCGGTTAAGCGTCTGACTTCAGCTCAGGTCACGATCTCGCGGTTCGTGGGTTCGAGCCCCACGTCGGGCTCTGTGCTGACGGCTCGGAGCCTGGAGCCTGCTGCCACTTCTGTGTGTGTGTCTCTCTCTCTGCTCCTCTCTCTCTCTCTCTCTCTCTCAAAAATAAATAAATATTTTTTTAAAAATTTAAGAAGCGGGAGTGAGCTTGGAAACACAGGTTAAGGCCAGAGTTGGGAAGAGCCTGTGCCAGCCTTTACTGAACCCTGACCCCATGCCAGAAACTGTGCCCAATGTAGCCACACCCCAGTGAATAAGACGTATGAAGTTAACAGTGGGGAGGGCGATAATATCCTTTAATGCTTCCCAGGCTCTGTTCTCGGCACTGCACCCACATGAGCTCATTCGCCACTGTCCACAAGTCTGTGGGTGGCGGCTATTATTATCCCCATTTTCCAGAAGGAGACACTGAGGCACAGAGGGCTGAGGGACACAGCTGGTGAGTGGCTGAGCCAGCATTTGAGCTCAGGTATCTGCTCCAGGACCTACTGTCCTGGTCACTGAACCAGCCTGTCTCTTATTCGAGCATCAGAACAATCAGGAGACCATGACCAAGGGTGGTGGGTGCAGGATACAGAGCTAGGAAATGAGGAGACGAGGAAAGTCCTATTTGAAATAGAATCTTCCAGAAAGGGCTCTCTGAAGAAGTGCCATTTAAACTGAACCCTGGGGCGCCTGGGTGGCTCAGCTGAGTGTCCGACTTTGGCTCAGGTCATGATCTAGGCTCAGGTCATGATCTCACAGTTCATGAGTTTGAGCCCAGCGTCGGGCTCTGTGCTGACAGCTCAGAGCCTGGAGCCTGCTTTGGACTCTGTGTCTCCCTCTCTGCCCCTCCCCCACTCACATTCTGTCTCTCTCGCCCTCAAAAATAAACATTAAAAAAATTTAAAAATAAATTATAGATAAATAAAATGAACCCTGAATGGGGTGCCTGGCTGGCTCAGTCGGTAGAGCATGCAACTCTTGACCTTGGGGTCCCGAGTTCAAGCCCCACGATAGGAGTATAGCTTACTCAAAAACAAATAAGCAAACACAAAACTGAGACCTGAAGGATGAAGGGAATAGTATTTACTTAAAAATTCTTGTTTGAGGGGCGCCTGGGTGGCTCAGTCGGTGAAGCGTCCGACTTCAGCTCAGGTCACGATCTCACGGTCCGTGAGTTCGAGCCCCGCGTCAGACTCTGGGCTGATGGCTCAGAGCCTGGAGCCTGCTTCCGATTCTGTGTCTCCCTCTCTCTCTGTCCCTCCCCCGTTCATGCTCTGTCTCTCTCTGTCTCAAAAATAAATAAACGTTAAAAAAAAAATTAAACAAAAATTCTTATTTGAAGGGATTTAACGAGCTCCTGGGAAGGCTTCCTTTGAAAAAGAAAATATCGCATACCGATTTTAATCGTTGTTATGCCAATTTTATTTTGCCTTGTAAGTCTCATTTATTTTGTTCTTCGAGGAGGGGGCTAAGCAGTCTATTGGCTGAAGTGGCGTGAACTCACATGGTTTGACTGGGGCAGGCACGGGTCCTGACCAGGCTGACCCATGCCAGCCCCATGCCGGAAGCTGAGAGCTTCCCAGAAAATCACCTATTTTTGTCAGGCTATAGCTATGCCTGGCAAACCTTGTTTCATTTGGATCTCTGGGGTGTTTAAAAAATTAATTGGTTCGGCTCCAGCTTTCCCTTCGTGGAGCCCTCCTCCCCCTGGCCCGGGTCGCACGGCCAGGAGAGGAGAAGTTGGTGCCCTGGTCTCAGGGGAAGAGTAGAGTCTTCCCTCTCGCATTGTGCACCCGTCCCTCGGAGGGTTTCAACCGCGCGGGAGGTGGGAGGGACCCCAGGACTGGGCAATGCTACAGTTGGGATAGGATCGGAGGGAGTCCCAGGTTTTCAGTCCAGGCCGGAAGGCTGGGAGGGGCCCCCTGAGGAAAATGCAGTCCAGCCCATGTGGGTTTTGCAAGTCATTGTCAACGCAGGACCGTTTGTTGAGCACCTACTGTGAGCCAGGCACTGGGATAGGCCCTGGAGGGGGTGCACAGAGAAATCAGCCTCTGGACTCTGCTCTCAAGTTCTTTTCATGCAGCCATCCAGGCAGCATTTACTGAGCGCCTTCGGCATGCAGGAGACAGGCCAACTGCTTTCCAACGTTTTGGGCCTTGGTGGAGTCCCCTGGGTCGTGAGGAAATCATTGCCGTGCCTACCTATACTGAGGGCCATGGGAGCCATGTGTGGGATGCCACAGGAGCCTGTAGAGGAGGGACAGGGAGAGATGACCTCCCCCCCAGTGCAGGGAGGAGGACTTCCCCAGGAGTGGGACCTTGGAGCATGAGCAGGAGTTTGCCGGGAAAGGAAGGGCCAGAGAGCATCCAGGTAGTGGAACAGCATGTGCAAAGTGAGGGGAGCATGGGGGATGGTGATGAGTAGAGAATGAAGTGCGTGGTGTGGAGGTCTCTTTCCTCCTTTAGGCAGTAATGAGCACGAGCCTTGCTCCGATAGGGCAAAAAAACCCCAACGGATAACAGGCACAGCAGCTAAGCCTTGCTAAGCACTTACTATGTGCCCAGGCATTACATTACTAAAGCCTCACCATGGTTCTCTGCTAGGTTGGGGTGGGATTCTCCCACTTGACAGATGCATAAACTGAGGGTTTGACAGCTGACGGCGACGGAAAGGATGGGTCAGGATGAGAGGTCCTCCGGCCCACGTTGGTCTGACTCGGGTGGGTAACCTGCTCGTGGTCCAGGCTATACGGCCCCCAGACGGACCCTTCTTGTTTCGGAAGCCACGTCTGCAGGCTGTTTATATAGCACAACATACAACTGAAACACTTCAGTATCTAACATGCCTCGCCCCCACCTCCAGGATGGAGAATGGAAACACGAACAAACCTACTTTCTGTTTTATCCATTGGACTGGGCAGGCTTGGGTTTAAAAAAGATTTAAGAATTTTCTCCAGGTTGTTACCGTGGCTGCCAAATTTGGTTGGATACACAAAGCATCAGATTTGCGGCCTTGGAAGTTAACCTTCTTAGAAATAGAAACGGATTCTTAGCATAGACTGTATAACTGGATGTGACGACTTCGCTTCCTTAGCACACGGAGGAGAAAATGTGCTGGGGTGGAGGGAAAGGAAGCGTTTGCTGCTCCCAAGAGCTCCCGTCTTTTATGCCTGAGCCGCTGCATTTGCTTACCTATGCCTAACATCTGTGACTCTCCGGCAGTAATCAGAAAAGTTAAGGAAGAATAAAAAGGTTCCTCCGTGTTACCCAAGGATTAATTAACTGGGGTTGACTCTAGGAGGTAGCACCATAAAATCGACTGGTTTATTCAATTCAGTGGAAAAGAAAAAAAAAATCAGTGAAGCTGGCTCAAAAAAATCAGTGAAGTCTTCTGTTTTCAAATGGCAACGTAGAGATGGTTTTTGTGATTTGCATCCTGACTCAATGTAATATTCTATATTGGTACAAGCATTCTAGCAGGAAAGAAAGTGCTTCTCAGCTAACGTTTTTCTTTTTCACTGGGTTTGTAATTTTCTCTTGTACAAATAATGGGCATTCAAATATGGTGGACATGTGTTCATTTGGAAAGCCTCAGGGTACATGAGTCTGCCTTCCAGATGGGGTCACCCAGTCATCTCCATGCCCACTGGTGGTGCTTGAGGGTGCCTATGATGTCCCCCCATCATCAGCGACACGACACTATCCAGCTTTCTCGTTTCTGCTCAGCTGACGGTTTCCAGTGGGTACCTCCTCATTTAAATTTTCACTTCCCTGGTTACTAATGACTATGCATCTCTATATGTCATTAATTAGCTTTTTTAGTTTTCCCTTCTGTGAGTAGCCTGTTCATACTCTTTGCTGTTTTTCTATTAGGGCTTCTCTTTTTTTCTTCCTTATGTATCATGGATATGATTTTTTGGTCAGATTTAGACATGGCTGGTGTCATCTCCCAGTGTGTTAGCTGCCCATTCTGTCCAGGGTGTCCTTTGTGGGACATAAATTCGTTATCTCAACGTAAGCAACGTCACCAATTCTTCCTCTTCTTATGTTTTGCTTGTGGTTTGTACTTCTGAGGCTTTATTTAAAAAGTCTGTCCCATCTGTAGGTCACAAAGATATTTCCCTGTATTTTCTTCTGTGATCTTTATGGTCTCATTTCTCACATTCAGTTCATTAATCCGTTTGGAATTGACCTCGGTGAGCGGTGTCAGATAAAGATCCAGGCTTAGTTTTCTGACTCAGAGAACATCCCAAGGCCAGATGGTGAGGATTCTAACCTGGATTTGTAATGTTTTTTATTATCCTTGTTCCTGATGTACTACATGTAAATCTGCACCTAAGCCCTCTCTTTTGTTACGTGAGTTTGTGGTTTGTGTTTGTGACGACATCATGGTTTCTATTCCTTTCTCTCTCTCTCTTTTCTTTTCTTTTCTTTTTTTTTCAGCTGCGACTTTGTAAGGTGTCCTAATATCTAGTTGGGTAAATGTAAGTTCTTTAAGGTTTCTCAGGACTTCTTCCTTCTATATATATTTTAAAAGTTTATTGAATTTCTCAAAAAATCCAACTGTTTTTTTATTGCTTATCATTTACGTATTTTTATGATTATTTTATTTCTAGATTCATTTGTTGAGGGGGGAGAATTGAATCTTCGTAGATGCTAAGTTGGCCATGAAAGCACATGGAGTATCTTGCCATTAGCTCAGGACATCTTGTATGTACTCTATTAAATTCCAAGATTGCTTCCTTGCAGGGTTTCTGAATTCTTTGCCAGATAAATTCCAAAGTAATTCCGGCCATAATTAGCTACTATTGTGAATTTATATCTTGTATTATATTTTCTGCTTTGTTATTATTGGTGTCGGGAAATGTTACTGATTTTTAAAAATTTATCTTTTGTTAATCTATCGTGCAAAACTATTCTTTCTTGCGTCTGATGATTCCAATGGTCTTCCCTGGATAAATGATCAGATTATGAGTCTCTAACAATAAAGGATATTTTCTCTTTCCTTCTTAAATTTACACATTTTCTGTCCTTTTCTTTCTCTGTAGCACTGACTACAGCTTTTAGGACCATGAAAAAATTATAATGATGGTGGACATCTGGCCTTAACTCTAGTCTTAAAGAGAATGCATCTAAATAGGCTCCATTAATTATAATGTTTGCTGTGGATTTTTGGTATATAGCCTTTATCAAGATAAGAAAGTTCCCTTTTATTTGTAGTTTAAGAGTTTCCTCCCTAAATTGGTGTTGAATTTTAAGAAAAGCTTTCCAGATTCAGATAATTCATTTATAAGTGATTGATTCAGATAATCATATAATTTTTGTCTTTTAGTCTATCGATGTGATGAATTACATAGATTTTTGTTGTTGTAGTTGTTGAACTATCCTTATGTTTCTAAAACAAGACTGTCTTCCTTACTCCATATTAAAAAAATAAACTATTGGGGGCACCTGGATGGCTCAGTTGGTTAAGCGTCCCACTTTGGCTCAGGTCATGATCTCACGGTTCATGGGTTCGAGCCCTGCATCAGGTTCTATGCTGACAGCTTGGAGCCTGGAGCCTGTTTCAGATTCTGTGTCTCCCTCTCTCTCTGCCCCTCCCCTGCTCATGCTGTCTCCTTCTCTCTCTCTCAAAAGTAAGTAAACATTAAAAAATTAAAAAAAAAAACTATTGTATTCTGTTAGCTAATATCTGACTTAGGATTTTTTGCATCTATGTTCATAATGAAATGAGCCCTTTTAATAGACTTATGTTGCCATTCTTTTGTTTTAGAATCAAGATTACACTAGCCCCATAAAATGATCTAAGCAGCTTTCAGGGGTTTTTTTTTGTTTCCCAGATAAAACCTTGTAAGATGGGAATTTTGGCTTTTAAAAAAGTTTGGTAAATTCATTTGTAAAACCTCTGGAACTTCTTTATATAAACTAGTTGATTTCCATTTTTAGAAAAATTTTTAAATGTTTTATTTATTTTTGAGAGAGAGAGAGAGACGAAGTGCAAGTTGGGGAGGGGCAGAGAGAGAGAGGGAGACACAGAACCCGAAGCAGGCTCCAGGCTCTGAGCTGTCAGCACAGAGCCCGACGCGGGGCTCGAATCCACGAACAGTGAGGTCATGACCTGAGCTGAAGTCGGACACTCAACCGACTGAGCCACCCAGGCGCCCCTGATTTCCATTTTAACTTTGGGCTCTCTCTTGTGGTGTCAACTTTGGCATTATATATTTTTCCTAGGAATTTGTTACGCTTTTTAATTTGTTCAGCTCATAATCCTTTCTTATTATATTTTTAGCCTCTATTCTGTCAAGCTCCGTGATGTGGGGAGAGGCAGGCATGTTCTCCTGCAGAAACGACAGACCCTGCTTTTGGGTTCCGTTGCCTGAGCATGGGCTACAGGTGTGGGGTGCCTTTTCCATCCCTGTGGCCTCCCCGAGTTTGGGGACCAACTGCATTTGGCATTGGTGTTTTAGACAGGCCTGCACCCTGGGGCGGGGGGAGGAGGGGGAGAAAGAGGGGCGGGCTTGAGCCTGAGGCCTTCCGAACCCTTTCTTCTGATTCTGCGCCAGTGTGTGGTGGCCCGTGAGCGTGGTGGTGGTGGGCTGGGGGCCAGGGCAGTGTCTCCCTAGGCTTAGCTTTTTGGTCTTTCTCATTGAGTTTCTCTTCATGCGCACGAAGAGATTACTGTGCCTTCTCTTCTGGGCTTCATGCACTGATTGGCCACAGGAGCAGCTCCAGAATTTCTAAATTTGGGGAACTCGGATCCCAAGGAATCCCATCGGAAGGATGGGCTAGAGCTTTGCTGGGGGCCAGAGCCGCCCCGCAGAACCCCTCACGACCAGCACCGGGGCCTGTGCTACATACCCTTACTGCACACTCCGCCCGAGCGCGTCCGGGGCCGCGTGGTGGCCCAGAATCCCCTTTGCCCTGAGATTGTGAAGGTCACACCGGAGGCAGAGGTGTGGACTTGGACAGTTGGAGCTTAAATGCCTGATTCAATCGCTTGTGAAGTGGATGACTTTCAGCAAGTGTTTGAGCGATTTTGGGTTCCCTCGGCTGGGAGAATGGGGGAGAATCGCTCTCCCTTCGCAAGGCCTGGGGAGGATTGTGGCAGGCACCCGGCAGGAACAGAGGCACACACAGATGAAATGACTTGAATAAAGCCTGGATGCATGGGCAGGACCGAGGGGACAAACAGGGGATACTGAGGCACCAGAGACTAGCGATCCCAGGGCTAAGCCTGCAGGAAGCCATTACTGCTGTGAATCTTCATCAAGGGAGCCACTAAAATGAAGTCAGGGGCCAGCAGGGGGAGCTCTAATGCCCCAAAGCTTGTCCTCAAGTGCAAATCCAACGGGAAGAGAGAGACCCTGCAGGGTGGATACTACTTTATTACCCTGCAGGAGGAAGAAAGTTTTTCCTTTTCCCCTGGCAACAGCCCAGCCAATGAGAGGCGGCCACGAATCAGCCGATGCAAGATCACTACAAAACTCCAAAGGACATTTTGTTTATAACAGCCCTCCCGACATCCACCTTTCCTCTATAAAAGAGTGTTCCTCTCCTTTGTTCTCTGGACTCGCCTGTGGTTTTGCCATAACTTGTTCCAGATTGCAATTCTCTGCGATTCCCGAACAAACTCATCTTTTGCTGGTGACATAACTGGCAGTTTTATTTTTTAAGGTTAACACTGCCCACTGGCCTGCGAAAACTGGAGCTGAGGAGGAAGGCTTCGGGGCAGTGACAGAGCTGCAGCCACCACCGGGACCCCTGGGGCCAAAGTAGGGAGGGATAGGGAAGGGTTGTGGGAAGAGGGAAGAAGTACCCAGATCTCCCCATCTCTCCGCCCCTGCCACCCCCCCCCCCACTCCCGCTGCCGGTACCTCCCACTGACCGTACCCCACCAGAAACCGGAGGCCAGGGATCCACAGCCCATAAAAGTCAGGCTCCCGGGAGTGGAGGGCTGAGAGGGATGGAGATTGGACAGGGTGCAGACAGACAAAAAGAAGCACAAAGGTTAGATGTGGCCATATCTGGTAGTAGTCTTGAACATAGTAGGTGACCAAGAAATCCCGGATCTCCAGGGATACTGCACAGTTTCACAACAGCATCTTGTGTTTACAAATGGGATAACTCAAGCCAAAGTGCATTTCCCCAGGTCAAATTAAAAATGACCTGACAGAGTAGAGGCAACAGCGAAGAAGGGAACTGGGTGGCAGGGGGACCCATGAACTCAGAATAAGGCTTATTACAAGATGCCACATCTACAGAGCATAGGAGTGAGAACAAACATGCTGAAAATTAAATATGAAAGGGGTAATTACATAGTAATGAGACTGAGGACATTACAAAGGATGCTGCCATTTAAACCAGCACATCTCAACAGAGTAATGAGCGGGAAAAACCCTCCAGCTTCGTAATTATCATCATAGTTGCCATAACAACTTAGTATCTCTCTCTGTGAGCATCTATCTCAAGACTATATTTTTAGCAATGACTGTGCCTGAGCATGTATTTTTCTTTATATAGCAGCTAATTTTTCAAATTACTGATCTTAACAAAAAAAAAAAAAAACAACCCACAATTCCATTTTCATTTCTGAGTGTAAAAGTCTCAGGGATAATTAGGGAAATGAGCAGGTGTGAGAGTCCGTTATGAAAAACACTATAAAAGTATTGATGCCTTGACAACATTTGTTTCAACAGAATGTTCTACGGACCTGCACACTCTATTGTTCCTTGTCAAGCAGCTTAACATAAATCTTCTCTGTGCGGCTCATAAATATTTGAAAAATTATTAACTCCGCAAGGCGTTTGAGGATTATTTGACAAGTACAGATGTATATGGTGTAACAGAAGTTGGCTTCGCGGAATCCTGAGTCCCGGGAATGAACGAATGAGCGAAGAAACATTGGCTTACCTTGCTGAACAGAAATGCCCATAGCGGATTCCCAACCGAAGCAAACCATGGGTTGACTTGAAAGGATGCCATTTTAAAAACTCAGACACCAGGAGGGATTCTGAGCTGCCATTTTGGTTTCCGAACGTGCCCCCAGCTGCTCTGCCCAGTTGGAGAGTTTGGTTTGGTAGCATGGCAAGTGTCCAAGAAAAGCCAACACTTTACCAGGCTCCACTTAGACTATTGGGAGATGCTAACAGCCCTTTGTTAGAATCCCAGACTCAAGCTCAATAAACAAATTATTAGGTTGAGAACAAGATCTCAGAAAGAAGCACTCTTTGATGACGCTACCAAAACCCTTAGCCAATGTTGGGCATGCAACAAGAATTTACTGAGAAGTTTCTGTCTTTCTTGTTTCTATTGTTTCTGTGGAGGTTGTAAAATTAGCACATGATAATAATCACTAGTTTATAAAGAGCTTATGCACACCATGCGAGGGGAAAGAGTATGCTTTATTGTTTTGGGCCACTGGTGAGCCTGGAGAGCTAAGTTTGGGTGAATATGGGAATCGGAGTCCTATGCGGAGGGATTCGGTGGGGTTAGTAAACACTCTGTGCACTTCGATAGGAGAGCAACATTATAAATGGGCGTTTTAGGGAGAAAGTTCGGTAGCTTCTCCGGGGTGGACAGCAAGTCATGGAGGCCAGAAGCAAGGAGCCCTGCTGAGCAAATGTTCCAACAATCTGGCTGGGCTCTGAACAATGGGAACGTTGTTACCATTGCCAGAGGGAACCGAGGAAGAGGTGAGTTGAAGGCTCTGTGCCTCGGAAGCTGCTAGAACTTCCTGATGTGTCAGAAGTGGCAGAAGGTAATGCATAACTGGGACAAAGCCTTCATCTGGAGGGGCTGAAGAATGAGAACAGCCTCCCTGGCAGATGGCTGGGCTGAGAAGGAGGATGAGGCTTGGAGATGAAGAGAACGAGGAAGCTTGGCCATCCCGTCTTTCCATCCTTCGTGAACTCTGGCCGTGCCCAGCAAATTTGCAGGCGAGCCGTCCCAGAAAGAGGGAATCGGAGGTGTACAAAGGCAGCTCTGGGAACCGCGCAGTAGGTTGCTATGTGCTGGGAGCGTTGGCATCGATGCGATCAATTCTTGCTCTGTTTGTTCTGCTCGCTTTAATTATGTGTCTCTCTGTGGAAAACAAACAAGCCATGCTAGGGAGAACAGTGATTAGTGGGATTTGTTTCCTGATTCTAGGGATGTGTTGAGAATCACGTTGGAGTGGGGGCATTCTCTGAATGTACAAGACACTGCACTGTAGGTGTGTGTTAATTTATTTCCCTAAGAGGTGCCAGGAAAGCGAAATGTTTTTAGAACTTGTGGGTTTGGGGTGCCCAAGATGCGGCCTGCCTTAGTGTAATTATTGGGGAAACGTGAGTCTTGACTGTAGTTAGCCTGCCATGTGCCCTTGGGGAGTCTGGGCCTCAGGTTCCTCCTCTGTAAAGTGGGTGAGAAGAGGTCAGTCTCAAGTTTTAACTGTATCAGAATTATTTCAGGAGCTTCTTAGACGTGCCAGCGCTCAATCCCAAAATGATTCTGGGAAGTCTGGGGTGGGGCCTGCTCATCTGCATGTTTAGCAAGCTCGGGGGGCTCTGATGGAGGTGGTGCAGGGTGCAACCCTGTCTGGATGGTCTCTAGGCCCCTTCTTGGCCAGGATTCTAGGTGATTCTCTTTCCTGTGCTTCGTACAGCTTGCTGCTGTTTGGCCACGAAGCCCTGCTTTGTTGTCCGGAGGGCTTGGCTTCAGATAAAAGAGCCCCATGTGAGTGAGCCCTGGGGATATAGCATGGTCAAGGCGGGGTCAGGGGGCAAGGATCCACCCAGACCAGGCCCACTTGGAGAGTGGTGGGAAGGGAAGGGGTCCCTTCTCCGTCACTCTGAAGACTTCTGCGGTCTCTGGATTCCAGAATTTTCGGCAGGTGTGGGGGCTGTTGATAGTCAGGGCCAAGACTTCCTGGCCCTTGGAGACAGGGCGGGGTCCGGCCTCATCCTGTAGCCTCCTGCTCTCACTCTGGCCATCCTCTCTGGTCTGTGACCTGGGACCCCGTGAGACCTGCCCTAAAAGACCTGGTTAGGCGGCCTGCCTGTGTGAGGACGGTGAGAGAAAACGAGGTGGCATATGTAGAGGCCAGTGGCAGCTGTCCTGGCCCAAGCCCTGCCCACTGTGTGGGCTCAGAAATGAGACCCCAGGGGAATGGGGAGGCCTTGCCTGGATGGCCAGATTCAGCTCGGTGGCATCCTGGAATGTCAGGTCCAAAGGCACTGGGAAGGTGATAGCCCAGCTTAGGGTTGAGGGTCGGTCCGGCCCTGTGGTAGGCGGAATGGCCCCCGAAGTCCTCTCTAGCTGAGTCCCAGGGACTGTGAATCGGTTACATGGTAAAATGGACCGCACAGGTGTGATGGAGAGTACTACTTTAAGAGGGGAGATTCTTCTGGATTAGCTGGGTGGGCCATCTAGTCACAGGAGCACTTCCTCCAGCTCGAGGCACGTTAGATGCGCAGAGGGGGAAGTCAGAGGGCTCTGAAGCCCCGGGGGAGGGATTCCACGTGTCACTGCTGGCTCTGAGGTGCAGGGCCCACATGCAAGGACCAGAGAGAAGCTCCCAGAACGCCTCATGGGAAGCGTGAGAAGGAACGCAGGCAGTCGGGGGGGGAAGGCTGGTGGTGCTGACAGCCAGCAGGTACCCTGGGACCTGGGTGTTACCACCCAGAGGAACCGAGCTCACCCAGCACCCGGTGTGAACCTGAAAGCAGGGTGTCGCCCAGACGTTCCACGGGGCAGTGCCGCCTGCTGATTTTAGCCTGGTGACAGGGCTCACACTTGTAACCTGAAGCGCTGTTAAAGATAATAGATGCGGGTTGTTTTAAACCACTAAATTGGTGGTACTGTTACTTTGTTACAGCAGCAGTGGGAAACCAGGGCAGACTTCTTTGCACTCAACATCCCAGCCGGAAGGATCCACGCGACATTGTCCAAGGACAGAAGGTACTTTCTCCTAAGTTAGTGAGCTCCCTGCCTGCCCCCTTAGAAGACGCTCCCGGCGGGAGCCTGCTCTTTGGAGGAACCAATGTCCGCTGGAAACTTCAGGATGGCAGGCCCCAGGATAACTAACTCACTCTCTCTCTCTCTCTCTCTCTCTCTCTCTCTCTCCCCGTCTCTCCCTCCCTGTCTCTATTGTCCAACAGAGTCCCTGTGTCAGACTGGACCTGGGGCCCTCCAGGGTCACCGGGCCCCGCCCCCACGGAAACTTTACTCCTAGGAACCCTGGGGACCCCGGGGGGAGGGGGGGGCTCAGGAATGCCTTATTCACGGTTCCTGAAATAGGATCATGGTCAAGTTGAGCAAAAGGTTTGAACGGCCAGTGGAGAACCTTGTCTGGTGTGGAGCCAGGCACGGGGCAGGGGTCAGGAGAGCTGGAGGCTAGGCTTTAGGAGGCTGGGAGAGCCCTTTCCCTCGGCGGGCCACGTTTCTGCAACCTGTGGACGGGCCCCGGCTTCCTCCTGGACGGAAACTCCTCTGAGACCCTGGGGAGGCGGGCGCGCCGCAGGGCAGCTCACCGGCCGGCGTCGGGGCAGCGGGAGGGACAAGGTTTGGGGACAGTCATGGGACGAAGGGGGCTCCCACACCTGCCTCCGGGGCCGGCGGGGAGAGGGAGGGAAGACGGAAGGGCGGGGCCGGCCCCCTGCGCCCGCCCCGCGCCTCGGCGCGCCCCTGCCCGCCCCCGGCCCGGCCCAGCCCAGCCCAGCCCGGCCCAGCCCCGCGGGCC
>NC_064818.1:77097505-77119749 GCF_023721935.1 Panthera uncia | reverse complement strand
GCCGCCGCGCTGGCGCTGGCCCTCGCGCTCCTGGCGGTGGCCCTGGCCCGGGTGGGCGCCCAGGGCGCAGCCCTCCAGGCCCCGGACTACTACGTGCAGGAGACCTGGAGCCGGGAGCCCTACTACGCGCGCCCGGAGCCCGAGCCCGAGCCCTTCTCGCCGCCGCTGCCCGCGGGGACCGGGAACGGGGAGCGGGAGCCGCGCCCGCCCGAGTCCAGGCCGCCCAAGACGGCGACCAAGCCCAAGAAAGCTCCCAAGAGGGAGAAGCTGGCTCCCGAGGCGCCGCCGCCAGGTAAGTGACTTTGTGCGCTGGGCGGCCCGAGGGGGCGCCCGTGGCCGCGCGCCTCTCCCAGCGGTGGCCCTCTGGTGCGAGGGGACAGCCGGCCTCCAGGCCCGTGTGTCTGGGGCGCGACCCACCCGTCGCTGCCCCCGCCTCGCTGGGGGACTGCCCTGCGCCTCCCGCCGGCCGCCCCGAGCTCCCGGGCGCCTCAACCGGCTGGCGCTCCCCTCGCAGGTCCAGGTGCGCCCAGTGGGGAAGCTGCCTGGGGAGCTGGTGGCCCCGGTTGGAAACTGGCCGAGCAAAGGCTCTTTCTGCCGGGCACCCTTCCTTCTCTGTCTACTTTTTTCAGTCTTCCTCCAGGGCGTGTTCTGGGGAGTGAATTTACGATTTGGCGACGTGAAGGGCTGGCTTGCTTTGGCACAACGGCCTTCTGGGAGAAAGCTCAGCAGTGGGCCTTTACCCAGCCACTGTCCCCTCTCAGCGCCCTCCCTGGGTCCCGTGAATCCCCTGCCCAGTTGGGGCAGGACGGCAGAGCCTCTGCTGGGGAGGCTCCTGTGCCCGCGGAGAGGTTGGGCTGCAGATGGCGGGAAAGCCTAGGGGCGCCTGGCAGCCTGCGGGCCAGCCTTCCATCCATCCGCCTCTGCCAGCCCTGTCTTGGCAAATGACTTCCATGCGGTTTCACTCCTTGTGAAGGCGGGGGGGGGGGGGGGGTCGACTTTCTCTTAATTGTTCCAAACGTTCTTTGCTTCAACCGCAGAGGGCCGTGGTCTTAGTATTTCAGGACTGGGGAGTGAGCAGGCTTGTAGCCAAATTCCCTGGCCTCGTCATGGCCTTCCTTGAAAGGAGATGCA
Organism: Panthera uncia; assembly: GCF_023721935.1. Lineage (NCBI taxonomy): Eukaryota > Metazoa > Chordata > Mammalia > Carnivora > Felidae > Panthera > Panthera uncia. The sequence continues at coordinate 77,118,618 of NC_064818.1, read as the reverse complement.
CGCCGGTGGCACCCTCACACAGCTCCTGGCATGGAAGGAATTGCTTTTGCTTGGCTAAAGGCTTCAGAAAGTCAGCAGGAGGTGACAGGAAACGGGAGGGGGTGGGGACACCGAACTCTGAAATGTGTGGGCCCATCTCAGCAGCCCCTCTGCACATGTACAGGGTTGAGGGTTGGGCCCTGCCATGCCTCAGCGTGTGAACAGACTGTGTGAATGGGCAGGCGGTGCTGTGAGTTGTGTAACCCTGAAACAGAACCATCCAGAAATTCCAATATCTGCTGGGGAATTAGGAGAGTTAAGATGCATAAAACCACAGTGGTTTGATAACAGCAGTAGGAGGAGACACACACATTTGTAGACCATCTGCTGTGCCTCCGTGAGGAGCTTTGTGTATAGCGGTGTCATCTAATTCTTTCAGTGGCTGTGGGGGGTGGGTATTCTTTTTATGTGACAGGTGAGGAACCCGAGGCACTGACCGTTTTAGGAAGCTGGCGTCGCTGGTTGGCTTGGGAGATTTGAAAGCCCTTCTCCTGTGCCTTTGGACCCAAGGCCTTTTGGCTTTGGTAGTTTGGATCAGATTTGCAGGTGCTTTTGGTTTTTAGTACCTGCCGTGGGATTAGCGCAGGGCTGGGCACGGTGGGCGGGAGACACGTATGTTGGGTTCTGGGACTCACTGCGGGGAGGGCAGGGGAATGTAAGAGAAGCCCCGGACGGACTCTGAGGACCACACTTCATACCCGGGTCTGGGGCTCGGCACTCAGCTTCCTGACTCTTGGTGTCCTCATCCACAGAGGAAGCCCGAACCTGCCACCTCTCTTGGCTCGGTCAGTTGGTTTAAAAGCTGTTCAACAGAACCTTCCAGTGTGTCAGCGGATGGCTGTGCTAGTCCGTCTGTGAGTTGTTCGTTCATTCCTCGGGTGGTTACCAAGGACCTGTTTGACACCAAGTGTTAAATAAGGTCCGGTGGGTAGAGAGCGCGGGTCACATCCCCTGCCCCTGTAGACAGCGCGGAAGTTGGGGGGGGGGGGGCTTTGAAAAAGTCATCACAGCTGTGCTGAGGGCTGGATCGCTGACCCCCAAACTGGAAAAAGGTCCTTGGAAATTCCAGACACCCCACTTCGGGGCTCCCTGGGAGAGCTGCCTCCCCCAGCCTGCCGTTCTTTGTCATGAGCTGGGTGAGCTTTTAAGAGCCCTCTCCCCCTCCCTCCCAGCAAGGACAAGCAAAGTGGGACCTTAACACCAACTTAAGACTCCGGGCCTCTTTTTTTTTTAACCCCCCGTTTTTGAGTGTTTGGCCGGTGGAACCCTCCACCCCTGGGCTCTAAGTGGAGGAGACAGGTTTAAGAATGACTCCACCAGGGGAGTCCATGGTGGTTGTGTGCAGTCACACTGTGTTGGGAAAGTGGTTTTCCCCCACTGTAAGTGGCCGTTCGGTGTCTGTGCCACTCGTGGTGCAACGGAAGCATTCGTCCCTTCATTGGACTTTCTCACAAGCGGGTGGTCATTATGCCGTCGGGAGGCATTTGCGGAGGAAGGAACGTTGTGTCGCAGCCTGGGGTGTGGAATGTGAACGTCCCGACGTGGCTTCACGGGGTAGATGGTGCACGATGCACACACCAGGCTCCGGAGGCCTGGTGGGGGAGTGAGGGGCTAGATTTAGAGGGCAGGAAGGTGGTAAACGTGTATGTGACTAATGTAAACGTTGATCATGTGCTTTGTCTTTACAGATGGCACCTCTTTTTCAGACCGCCCTGTCTTGCGTAAAGGTCGGGCTCGAGGGAAGTGGAAGGCAGGGGAGGGGTTCTGTGTGGCAGGCTCCAGAGGGAGTCTTGTCTTAATCCCAGAGGAGGGTTTGCTTAAGGAACCGGGGATTTTGGGGACTTGATCTTGGCGTGAATTCGGCCCTGAGCCGTGGCTGTTCTGTCACGCCACCACCGAAATGTGCGACGGAAGTCACACGTTGCCGTTCTCCCGGAGGTGGCTCGGACAGCTGAATCCTTTGGTTAATTGAGCCCGTCGCGTTCTTTCCACGAGTGGCTGAGGGATTCCCAGGAAAGTAGAGCCCTGATGTACTGAGCGTTGTGGGATCTTTTTTAAGGTTTCATTTAAAAATAATTACAGGCTCACAGGCAATTGTAAAAATAGCATGGGGAGGGCCTGCGTAACCCGATGATAACGTTTTGTAGAACTGTAGTACAGGATTTCCCTGCCTTGGCAGTATTGAGGTTCTGTGCCGGTCGTATATGTTGTGGGGGTAGGATGGGGGGACTGTCCTGGGCGTTGTAGGCTGCAGTAGCCTCCCTGGCCTCAACCAGCGGCACCCTCCCCTTAGTTGTGACAGCCAGAAATGTCTCTAAACATTGCCAGATGTCCCGAGTGGGTTAGGATCGCCGCTCTATGCAGGGTCAAAGCTGTAAAGGGACATCGGCACAATACTATTCACTGTTTTACATACTTCACATTTGCGTGTGCGTGTGCGTGTGTGTGTGTGTTGTTTTCTGTGATTTTATCATTGGTACGGGTTCCTGCAGCCGCTCTTACCATCAGGATACAGACCCGAGGGCTTCTTTTTTTGAGGTCGAGTGGGACTCACGATGGCGCAGTTTCTGAGGTCCTCGTGGCGAACATCGGTTAATCCCAGAATTCTAGAACTTGGAGGAAACCGCGTGGTCGTGCGTGTGAATTCTTGTTCGCCGCAAGAGTCCTATGCTGGGCTGCCCGGTGTCCGCTCACGCTCTTCCACCGATGGGCTCTTCCTACCTCGTCCATTGGATGAATGGTACTGACTGCTAGAGTGTTCTTTCTCGTAGGGACCTACCCACCTCTTTCTAATTCCATTTATTCGGCTGTTACGAGCCACATTCAATAGTTTCTAGGTCCCTGCGGTTGGAATGCTTTGGGGTCCAGAGATGGAGGTCTAGGTGCCCAGTTTCCACGATCCCAGCACGAGGGGCGCCATAGGGGACCACGTTTTAGGCACGTGTGTGGATTTGGGACATCCTTACCTTGCACGTCATCTCCAAAGGGTTTGTGGCTATACTTTTTGTAGAAGATAAAATGGGACAGAAAAGCAAACCATAGGGGCGCCTGGGTGGCTCAGTCGGTGAAGCGTCCGACTTCGGCTCAGGTCATGATCTCGCAGTTTGTGAGTTCGAGCCCCGCGTCGGGCCCTGTGCTGACAGCTCAGAGCCTGGAGCCCGCTTCCGATTCTGTGTCTCCCTCTCCCTCTGCCCCTCCCCTGCTCACGACCGGTGTCTCTCTGTCTCTCAATGATAGAGAAACATTAACAAAAAATTAGAAAGGTCAACCGTCGTTCACAGACGTCACTCACCTTTTCCCTCCCCAGTGGTAGTGAGAAACAAACAGGCTGATACACCAGACACTAAATAGAAGATGTTGTTTCTTCCCCCTCCCAGGCCTTGGGTTCCTTTCGGGCTTCTGCTTGTGGGCCTGTTTGTTGCTTTCTTCCGGGACTGGCGAGAAGGCGCCGCTGTTTTCGGTGTGGGCACCCGCCGCCCTGGCCCACGGTCCCGAGCCTGTGGAATTTGCAGAGCGGGCCGCGAGCCACGTTCGTTTGTGTGTCTGTGCCCGGAATCAGCGAGTTTGTGTTCCGCGCTGGGTTGTGCCCCCGTCGCGGGGGCGGGGGGTGGGGGGCGGAAATAACCAAAGACTCGTTATTTGAGCATATGTGGTGGTAAACAAAGCCCCTTCTGTTGTGTGCTGCAAGCCAGTTGTTGGAAGGGGCCTCGCTTCGGAGGTTTGCCTCGTCTCCCTTCAGCGCGTCTTGCTGTGTTCGGCCTTCGGCCGGACACGTCGTCTCTTGGGCAGAGCTGGAGCGTGGGGATCGGGAGAACGTGTCAGCACGTCACTGTGTATTTTAAAAGCAATCACGGGGCCATCAGCACGCATGAACGCGTAGCAAGAGCTCTTTACGTCAGGGTGTTAAACACTCACTCGAAGGGTGACATCCGAAGCATTTGTCCAGATAAGCTCCCTATAAAATTCTGAGGGAAAGGATGCTTTATAAAGAAGGCCGTTTGATGTGCCCCAGCAAGCAGCTTTCTAAGACACCGCCTCTCTTTCCAGAATGCTTTCCAAAGTCAACTCGTCATGCTGGCAAGCCCCCAGCCTGTGCCCGTGCTTCCAGAAGCCAGGGTCTGTGCGTGGGTGACGAAGGGGAGACACTCCCATGTTAGGGGGAGGCTGGGTGAGATGCCACGGTTCTTAAAAAATAGCCCTTGTGTTCCCTGTGCACCTCAAGGGTCCAAGGCTGCCGGATCTCATGGCAGATGGTGCCTTCAGTGCTGGGAAAGGACAGCCAGGGCCTCTGAGGCTGGGTGTTGAGGTGAGGATGTCCTCTGGATGTCCCCACCGGGGCCGGGGAGCCTGGGCTCTCAGGCTTGGCATCTCCAGCAATGACTCTGCCCTCTGTGGCTTTTTGAGGTCCCTGCTACCCTAGTGCCACTCTGGGATCACGAAACCCATGAAATTAGGGTGTCTTTGGATGGCTGGTGCCCAGAACTGATTGGCACCTGGTTGGCTCCTCATCCAGGCATCACGGAATGGTCGGAGGGGCACAGAACACCTCCGGAATGTTGACTGAGGACTCCAGTGTCACAGATTTGTTTGGAATTCTCGATCACGCGAAGGCACGTGTGGGTTGTTTGGCAGTTCACAATTCAGAGAGGGCCGGGATCGAAATCTGGTTCGGCCACTCAGGGGCACATGTGGCTTCTCCAAGCCTCGGATTCCTCACTGTGACTCAGGACTCAGGATGCTTCCAGAGGTGTGGCGGGTCAACCTCCAGCCTCCCGGCCCTCGGAGACTCGGTATGGGGGCCCCTCCTACCCGGTCCCCCAGAGTCCCCAGCCAGGCTGAGTCCCGGTGGGTCTCGCTCAGTAACGCAGCCTAGGTTTATTGGTATTTCCTTCTCTGCGTCTTTCTTCCCTTGAACTCCATGCAGTCACCTCCCAGGTATACTTCTGCACCCAAGGCTGCGTCTCGGGCTGTTTCCAGATGGCACCCAGCCGAGACAGGCAAGTGCCAGCGGTGGCCTGCCCAGCGCCCGGCACATCCCCATCTGTTGCTTTTCCGCTGGTGGATCCTTCGAAGCAAAGGGCTTCTTATGTGGTTGCAAGTCAGGAAGGTGTCTGCCCCTGTGTAGATGTCGGGAGCGGCTGGCCCTCACGCCCCTGAGGCCCTGCTGGGGACCAAGCCTGCACGAGAGGCTGGCCCAGAGGAGGGGAGGGTGGCCTGCTAGTTTCCCAGGGAATACCCAGCAGAGCGGGGAGGGGAGAGCTTTTGACTGATTGGTTGGCTGGTTGATTTGGGTCTAGCCCTGGTGAAAAGTACTTAGAGAGCTGTGCTAAGTGCCTCCCAGCTCCACCCCAGACCTTCAAGGTCCCCGATTCAAGGAGGCAGGTGTCTCATTCAACCACTCAGCCTGCCTTTCGGGATCTACTCGGTCCTCGGATTCCTGTCTCTACCAGGAGCTTGACTTTCTCAGAACTGGAGGAGACACAGGCTAATTCCCTCCCCACGCCATGGCCCTAGGCCCGCGAACACCCGCACACACGTTCACCTGCCGTGTCTTCCCGGCTGCCACGCGTGAGGGTTCTCTGCGGACGTGCGTGGTTGTGGAACCGTAATTACTGTCTGTCCTGAGCATCTGCATTTTGGGGGAGCTCCCGAGAACCCGTTGTGCGTTTGGGCGAGGCCCTTTCCTCTCACGTGGGTTCCTTAGCCAGAGGCAGGAGAGGAGCTTAGGGCCCCCGGGCTGAATCCTTCACCAGAGAGAGCACAGACCCCCTTGGGCTGGAATTTCCTGGGGAGAATGCAAAATATGCAGCAAAGAATTTTTTTTCAGTTTCTGGAAGGCGGGGAGGGGGGGCTTGCGACTGGAAGCTCCTTGTATATAGAGTGGGGAAAAAATAGTTTCCTATCAACCAAGAAGCATGATGTTTATCACCATAGACCAGAATAGAACATGTGGCCCTCGTCCGCACTTCATTTTGCTACTTTTAAGGAATTCGCTTTTGTCACGCAGCCCAGATGGAGTTGTTGATTTTCTCTGCGCATTATTCCGCTGTCCTTTCATCTGCCTTCTGTGCCGACCGCGTGCCGTCTTTCTTGCTGGAAGCGAGGAAGGGGACTGGGAAGGGCCTCGCCTTGGAGCCCGCCTCCGGCTCTCCCGCCTCCTGGCTCTGTCAGTGACCGTGGGTGGGTCTCCTCTCTCCCGCTTCTGTGCCTCAGTGTCCCCGTCTGTAATTCACGGTCAGCTTCCTGCCCTCTCTGGGTCCTCGCCCACACCCGGTGTGGCGATCCACGTGGAAGTGCCTCCCAGGTTGTGACTCACGCTCCACGTGTGAGCGGTTACCCTTTAGCGGCTGGGGTGGCGCTTCGTGACGAGTGGGGCTGGGGGGCTGGGGGGTGGCGTCGGTGACGGAGAGAGAGACGCTGTCTTTTATTTGGTGGTTGCGGCAGGCCAGGCACTGCCCTGAACGCTTGACGTACGTTGTTTGTCTCCTCCCCTAAGTTCCACTGAGACAGGTGCCGTGTCTCCTTGTGTTGTCGATGAGGGCACGGAGCCTAGAGAGTGAGGTGGGTCACCGTGGGGCAGGGCAGCGGCAGAACCCGGCTGCCCGGGGCTGGGGCCGGAGCCGTAGGCCTACGATAGGCTGGAACTCTGTCACCGGATAACCAGAGGAGGTGACAGGGCTTCTGTGATCTATGCCCCTTTGCCACCTCCTCGGGGATTGTGTTCCCCACATGTCGGTCCCCCCTGGGGAGTTCAACTCTCAGGGCTTTGACATCTGCCCCGCGCCTGGGCCCCCGGTGGCTCCCCTGAGCTGCGTGGGCACGTTTGTGTCATGGGCGTCGATGCGGCACATGGGAGGTGAGGCTGGGGGCGTCACCGGGCCCCACTCTTTGACGCTTGCTCCCATGGTGGCACGGAGGCTCCACAGAGGTTGTCCTGGGAGAGAGAAGGCTTGCAACCAGTGGCCGACTTCGGGGGAGGGTTGGGATGGAACATTCTTTTCCAGAACTTTGGCTTTTCCCTCACATATTTTGTAAAACTTTTTCGTCCTTAATATCCTATCTTTCTGCCCAATAAGACTCCACACTCGTAAAAGTGATGGCACCGGTTTTTGTGAACAACCAAGATCTTTACGGACCCCTGGTCAGGCCCTTCAGAGGGGGCCATCTTTGGAGGTCACTGGCCGTGACATTCCTCCCCACAGAAGAGGGCAGATGCTGAGGTGACATCAGGCTGATGTCAGATGCTCGTAGGTTCTCTGGCTCAGCTCTCTTCTGAACATTTTGGCTCTTTGGCTTTCTTGACCTGAGGGGGCACTTTCATGGAAAATGAAAGATACTCCCAGCAGGCATCACTCCAGAATACGATGGAGAGAGCATCAGCTTTGGCTGGACCCAGTGTGCCCTTTGAATTTTTTGAAGACTTAAGGTTTTCTTGATGAGTATCTTTTTTTTTGGGGGGGGGGTGGTGGTGACTGTAGAACGGTCTGAAATGATTCATTAATTGGCACAAAGTCCACTAGATGTTTTTGGTATTTTTCAACTTGCTTTTTAAAGTCCAAATAAACGTCCTTCTCCGCAGACCTGCCCTTCCTCTTGTTCTCGTCTGTTTGTCATTTAGTGACTCATTAGCTTGTTCATTCATTCATTCATCACAGCTTATTACGTACCAGACTCCAGAGATACGGCAGTAAACAGAACGAGACACAGTCCCTGCCCTCATGAACAGACTGACATATGTTACACGCATGTGATGATGCTTCACAGCACAGGTAGTGGGGGCTCCGGGACCCCGCCCGGGCCCTCTTTTCCTGTAGGTACACCCGTATCCCAGCTGCTGGGGTCTTGGCTGTGATGGCTCATAGCTGATCCCTTCTCCAGAATATAGGTGGGAAATGTACATCTGTCACTCTTTAGTTGGTTGATGTGTGGCCAAGCTAACCAACTGCAGAAGAGGTGGCTTCTTGTCTCAAGGTGGGGACAATGCTCTGTGTGTCGTTCCTGCTCCAGAGCTGCCCGTGGGATCAGGCTGAATCCGCCTCTGGCTGAGAGAGAATTCAGCCTTACTCAGCTCCTTCCTCTGCCCTGTCCTTCTTCTCCCTCCCCTTTCCCTTTAGAACCCCGCCCCCTTCCCCCCTAGCCACCCCCGGTGATATATCATGTGTAACTGAACCCCTGCATCAGGCTCCACTTAGAGGCAACTCTACCTAAGAAAGGTGTTATCAGAGCCCATCCGAGGAGACATTGATTTAGCTGGGGAGTTCGGGAAAGCCAAAAGAGGAGGTGCCAAAGCTGAGATGTGCAAGATTAGCAGGAGTTAATTAGAGAACAATGCAAGGAGGAGGACCAGCGCGTGAACTTAAGGCTGAAAGGAGGCTGGTATTTCAGGAGCAGAGAGAGGGAGTACAGCATGACAGAAGCTGGGGGGAATGAGCAGATAGGCTTCCTAGAGTCTGGTAAGGAGTCTTTCCAATTGGTGGGGGCATCATCACTCCCATTCCCCCAGCCAGGGCCTTGGAGAGAACTGGTAGGAGGAACCCAACCTGGTGGGAAATCCTAGCGCTGTGGTCAGAAGTCCGGAGTTCCCAGCTCCGTTTTATCAATTAGGTGTGGTGTCACCATCTGGGCCCCCCACGAGGGTCAAAGTCCTGCCGTAGGGTATTTTGCAGTTTTCGAATAGGGACGGCCTGCATGTATACACTGTTTTTATGGGGAGTGTTAATTTCCCTGGGTGTTCGCAGCGACCCACTTCATCTCCTGTGACCACAAGCCCCTCAGCGTCCAGGGTGCCAACAGTGGGGACAGGGGAGGCAGAGGGTGGGGGCGCTACTCTGCCGACGATGGTTGAATTCTCACCATCCTGGGAGGACTCTGACATGTGTGGAAGTAAAGGCATTTCTCTCTCTCCTTCTTTTTAGGTAAAAATAGCAGCAGAAAAGGCGTGAGAACCAAGAGCTCTGAGAAGGCTGCCAGTGATGATCACAGCGTCCCCGTGGCCCGTGACGAAGTCAGAGAGGGTGAGGGAGGCCCTGTGGAGAGCCTCCACCGGCCCAGGGCGGGCAGAGTCCCTTGGAACAGCTGCCAGCTGCAGATTCCCCTGGGGCTGCCTGGGGCTGCCTGCTGTCTGCGGGCCTCTCTGGCCTCTGCGGCCTCTCTTTTACCATTATCGAATGGGGGAGGAGGGAAACATTCAGAGCCACTCTCTCTCCTGCAGGGCGCAGAAACTCACAGCCGCATTTTCCCCACTGACTCAACAGAAGTCGTTGCAGAATCTCTGCAGGGTGGGTTGCCTTGTCCGCCCCCGCCCTTTGCCGCCTGGCATGGCAGCCTCATTTCCTTTCTGGTGGGGCCTCATAGCTGCCCGTGTACATTGTGTGTACGTTTCTTATCTCCCAGCCAGACCCAGGGGCCTCTGGAGTCAGAGAGAGAGTCTTGTATTTACAAACACATGATGCTAGTCTTGGGGTCCTACTCCATTGTAAAAATACTGGTCTTTTAATTACTTACCTTAGGATGGCCGAAGACATCGGTGCTAGACTCCTGGGTCAAGTCTGGCCCACTAGCGCTGGCTGTTACCGTGATCGACTGTGACCATCACTGTTACTCTATCTCTATTACGCTAAGCTCTGGTATCTAGGATTGCACTTCTCCTAATATTAATAGCAACCATTTCTTAAACATTTCAACTTTCAGTAGCTTAAGGCCAGGCACTGGGCCTCGTGTGCATTATCTCTCAGTGTCTCTCTGCATGTGGTGGATATTACCGGTATCGTCATTATCATTATCCATATATTTTTAAATTTTTAATGTTTTTATTTATTTTTTTGAGAGAGAGAGAGAGGGAGACAGAGCACGAGCAGGGGGAGGGGCAGAGAGAGAGAGAGGGAGACCCAGAATCCAGAGCAGCTCCAGGCTCCGAGCTGTCAGCACAGAGCCCGATGCGGGGCTCGAACTCACGGACCGTGAGATCGTGACCTGAGCCGAAGTCGGACACTCAGCTGACTGAACCACCCGGGCACCCTGTACCATTATCCATATTTTATGGATAAGGAGAATGAGACTTGGTAGTATGTGTCATTTGCTTGTGGTTATGCAGCCTGTAAGTGGCAAAACGGGGATTGGAACCCAAGATTTTGAGTCTAGACTTTCTGCTTAGCGCAGCCGCTTAAGTAAACACAATGTTTCACAACTTTGCCTGTAAGGAGGCAGGATCTGTTTTCAGCTGCTCTGTGAGCCCATCCACGTGTAATAGAGTCGGTTGTCATGAAGGGAGCTGCAGATTCCCTTAGGCGTAATGTCATGGTTTGGGGCTGTGTTTCTAACCAAAAACTTACCGTCTAAGAAATCATAGGTATGACCAACAGTGCCTCCTAAAATAAAAAAGGAAATTCAACAAACTTCTGTAATCACTTAACAAGTAGGAATTCTCTCCCATTTTAAAGCAGACAGGCACGCACTGTTGCCATCGCCATCAGTCTGTGGTAGGGTCCCCTCCCTAAGGAGAGAAAAAAAAGGGAGAAAAGAAAAACACACACACACACACACAAAAAACCCGTGAAGGTAGCCTGACTATGCGCCTACGTGACAAGATCCCTCATGACCTTGTAAACATGAGATCACTTGATCAGACTGCATGTTTGTGTGTTACCATAAATGGGAGGCAAAGAAATAGAAAATGTATAAAGAAACTACTCTACGTGGCGTGCGGGGCTCAGTTCTTCGGGCACGAACCCAACTGAGCGGTGCCGGCACGAATAAAGTTGCTTCCTGGAAAGAGAAGCCTCAGGGTCACGACTCCGTGTGGGAATCCGGCCACGTATCAGGAAGGTGAGCTGAGGACGTGTGATGTGGGGCTGTGTCTCTGCTTCTTCCCCCTGGTGGACCCCGTGACCTTGGGGGTCGCAGTGAAATGGGCGGTAATCGGACGCCCACCTCGGGCGGGCCTTGGGCACGACTTTTGTCCCTGTGTCCCAGCAGGCTGATCAAAACGCCAGCTGTCCCTTCAGGATCACAGGGTTGGTCAACGCCTCCCAGGACTGGGTTCTTGCTGCCCTCAGACGCGGGCCGCAGAGGCCTTTACTGTTTTGTTCATTTTTGAGTACTTTAAACATTAGAAAAAATATTTTGTCTAGATCTTTTTTTTTTTTTTTCCTTTTCTTTTAGCTTTGGCACGGGGGTTGGTTCAAATTGTTTTAGTTGTTCATTCCCAGGACTGGAAGTTATTAAAATTTGGGGAGGCATTTGCAGGAAGATTTTTCAAGGCCCATTTCTTTACACGTGTGTGTACGTGCGTGCACACACGCGCACGTGTGCTCTAGCCCACTCAGAGTTGTGTCCCTGGCCTCGGCCTCAGAGCGCTGTCTGCGTGGGCTGGGGTCCCTGGTCTCCAGGACAGCCGGCACGGCTCTGATTCACTGAGTGCGCTGCAGGGGATTTCGGTGTGTGGGACTTCTTTACATCGCCCTCCTGTTAAAACAAAATCGAGGCTTTGGGGGTAACCCAGGGGGGCAGAAGAGCCGTGTGGGGGGGGGCCGTGATATGCAAATATAGGAGGGAGAGAGAAGACCTGGCCGTGGAGGTGGTGCACGGAGGCAGGTACCCCTGCAGTTAGGAACCCTGGCCTGGGGTCAGGCAGGAGCCCCCGGGGGAGGTGCTGGGCAGAACGGGGGGCCTCACATACGTAGCCGGGCACTCTCAGAACCCGGTGCCCAGCCTCCTCTCCGTCTCTCCCCAGATCTCGCTGGGCAGGTGGCAGGATGAAGGGGTCGGGTGGCAGGTGGACAGACGTCACCTGCATCGTGGCCGATGGAGATGTCACCCGCTTCATCTTCAAGGTGTGGGTGGTCCAGACATCAGCCCCATCTTGTTATGTGAGCGAGTGCCATCAAGGGCTTGTGTCAGATGCGGACTTCTCCCCTTGGTGACTCTGGCTTGGAGGACACGTGACTGAGGAGCACTGTCAGCTCGGGCAGGTTTCCAAAGCGCATCTTAGATACTGTCCTGAGATGGTCCATGCGGTTGGTTGCATCATTGGTCTAGTTCGTCAGCTCTCCTTGTGTCTGCCCCATTGTCATGTGACTTTTCCGTTCCCTTCACAGCAGGCGAGAGCCCCTTGCCTTTGGGCTGGTCTGTGTGCCTTGCCGGGTCCGGCAAGAATAGAATAAGGCGAATGCCAAGGTGCCAGTTCTGAGCTGAGGCCTTGAGACAGTTTACTTGTTTCTGTTTGCCTCTCATTTCTGATCTCTGCCTCCTTTTTTTTTTTTTTTTTTTTTTTATTTTTTTTTTTTTTTTTTTTTTTTACACTTTTTTTTTTTTTTTTTTAATTTATTTTTGGGACAGAGAGAGACAGAGCATGAACGGGGGAGGGGCAGAGAGAGAGGGAGACACAGAATCGGAAGCAGGCTCCAGGCTCCGAGCCATCAGCCCAGAGCCTGACGCGGGGCTCGAACTCACGGACCGCGAGATCGTGACCTGGCTGAAGTCGGACGCTTAACCGACTGCGCCACCCAGGCGCCCCTAATTTGCTTATTTTGAGAGAGAGCGAGCGCACAAGTGGGGGAAGGCAGAAAGGGAGAGAGAGAGAGAATCCCAAGCAGGCTCTGCACCATCAGCTCAGAGCCCCGTGCAAGGTTCACACCCACAAACTGCAAGATCATGACCTGAGCCAAAATCACGAGTCGGATGCTTAACTGACTGAGCCGCCCCCCCCCCCCAGGCGCCCCTGCCTCCTTTTTCACCCCAGCCAGACACGGGCTTGTTTCTTACATGTGTCGTGTGCTGAGAACATGGGTCATGTGTTTTCTCCCAAGAACTGGACAGGCGTCTGAGTTGGTAACGGAGAGGGCATCTTGGGATCAGGCTTTACCCTCACTGGCTGTGCGACTCTGGGCAAGGCCCTAACTTCTCTGTGACTCAGTTTCCTCCTCTGCAGAGTGGGGAGGACATCCCTTTATGGGGCTACGTGACCGTGAAATAGCGTCCGAAGGATGCTGCACGCAGAGCACACGGCAAGCCCTCGGCGAGCATTAGCGATGGCTTTTATTTGCTATCTGGGATTTGTTTTGTGCGTGTGTCTCAGTTACAGGAGTTGGCAGACGTTTTTAAAGGATCAGACCGTAAATATGTGGTTTGTTGGCCAAGAGGCAAAATTGAGGACATTATGTACTTAAATAACCATTTAAAATGTAACCATTAAAAACTACAAAACTATTCTTATCTCTTGGGCCCTACAAACACAGGTGGTGGCCTGGATTTGGCCATCACATGGGCTGAGGCTTGCCAACCCCTGCCTTCGAACTTCAGTTTTCTCGCAAATGCTGCCTCCAGGAAGCCTGCCCTGATCACCTCTCTTTCATTTTCCTAGACCTCCTCCTCAGGGTCCAGTCCCCTCCTCTGTCACATCCTAGTGACTCCTACGGGCAGCCCTTCTCTTCTGTGAGGATATGAGTCTCAAGATCTCGGGATCCTCTGTTTCTTCTCAGGATACACCCAGTGCTCGACATGAATGGCGGACTCGTTTACTGAGCCCCTGCCCCGTGCTGGAACTAGCGTTCTGGGCTACAGAACGCGTATTCTGTGTGTGTTCAAGTGGATTCTTCGTGACCCAGGACAGCGGAGCCAGCCTCCGTAGGAAGTGTTCTTTGATCTGTTGGAAAGGAACGTGATTTCCCGCCATCGTGGGTGTAGAATGGGTTTCCCCAAGGGATGCATGTCGGTGAATGGGAGCTTCCTTATGCCTGGGCTGGGTGAGATTTGAGGCTTTAAGCAGGTACCCTGCTTGGGGATTGACCTACTCTGTGTGTGTGTGTGTGTGTGTGTGTGTGTGTGTGTGTGATACATGAGAGTGTTTCACTGCTGTGGGCAGTTTGGTTTTTCATCCAAGCCCTTGTTGGGAGCCTTTCCCTACTGTTGTGTGGTCAGACGCTCCCTGGGGCTCAGCTCTGGTCTCCCCTAGACATCTGGCAGAGCTGTTAAGGGCAGGGGAGTGACTCTGAGACTCCCGATTCTGGAAGAGGTGCGGCTGATGTGGTCCCGGCAGTGATAACGCGGTCACGTCTGTATTTCAGACCCCTTGGAAGCGAGGGGGGGCGGCCAGGGGCCAGGATTGGGATGGGGTCGCACCCCTCTCGGACATACCTTGCTCGGGAAACATGATGAATGTGGGCATCTGGGACACCTCCACACTTTCCTAGCCCCCCACTTTCAACTCCGTCTCAAACTTGCCTAGAAAGTTATTTCAGTCTCTTGCGGCACCTGGGTGGCTTAGTCGGTTAAACGTCCGACTCTTGGTTTCAGCTCAGGTCCTGATCTCACGGTACATGGGATCGAGCCCCGCATCGGGCTCTGGACTCACAGAGCGGAACCTGCTTGGAATTCTCTCTCTCTCCCTCTCTCTCTCTGCCTCTCCCTCACTTATGCTCTCTCTCTGTCTCTTAAAAATAAGTAAACTTAAAAAAGAAGAAAGTTATTCTTCAGTCTCTGAAGTGAAACATGTCTTGTAAGGATTTCCCAGCCTTCCTTTGCAACGTGAGAGATTTATTTTGTTCTCCCAGTGGTTTTGTGGCAGGGCCTTCCCCGGGTTGGGTTAGGGGTCCTGGGCTCACCGTTGCCCACGGTACGCTGTGAGCTGAGTGTCTGTTAATGCCCTGTGGGCCATGGTGAGCCTGGGGCCACAGGCTGCAGAGGCCTCGGTTTGGAACCAAGGCCACAGTGGACTTGCCAGCAGAGAAATTCCTTCCAGACGAGGGGTCGGGGGACGGGGCTCTGATGTGGTCGGGAGCACCATGGGCTCCGCTCACTTTCTGTCACCCAGCTGACCCCGGGTACGGTTCTGGGCCACCAAGGTCACACTAGTGACCTTGCCGAGGAGACACTGTAGCTCCTTTGAGCCCGTGCAGCGGAGGCCAGCCCACATCTCGGGATTTTGCTCGCATGACCTTTCTGCCTGTCTTCTTCCCATCCTGCCGCTGCTTCTGTGATGAGACCCTCCTCTGTAATTCTGCTCCGCTGGCTCTGGGATGGGCTTAGCAGAAAACCGAATTTGCCACGTCACCCCCTGAAACTTAGGAAGAGACACAGAAATTTAATTCCACGTAACGTGCAAGTTGTTCTAGAACAGATTTCTTTCCTGGCCTGTGAAACGTGTCGACCACGCGAGTAGTGGACGCACCTTGCAGAAAATTTGAAAGATGTAGAAAACAAAGACGAGAATAAAACAAAACACAGTCTTATCTTCCAAAGACAACCGCAGTCAGCATTTGGAGTCTGTCTCTCCACTCTTGTCTGTGTGTGTGTGTGTGTGTGCGTGCGTGTGTGTGTGTGTGTGTGTGTGTGTGTGTGAATTTATAAAACCTCCTTATATGTGAAGGACAAGAGACCCTCCGTTTATATGTTGCAGTGTAGTTAAGAACTCAGGAACTGCACTGAGTCGAACTCAAAACCCAGTCCACTGTTTAGTAGCTGTGTGCTCTTGGATGTGTTATTTAACTTCTCTGTGCCTCAGTTTCCTCAGATACAAAATGGGGGTAATAATTGGACATCCCCATCGGATCGGGATAAGTGTCTAATAAGGTCACTTGAATAAAGCACTTGCAACAGTGGCTGACAAGTAGGTTCCAGTGAAAGAGCTTTGTATCAGTCATTGATGTGGGCCCTGAGGGCCCTTGCCACATGTTTTAAAGGCCTGGGCCAGGGCAGGAACATAGAACGATCTGTTCCTCGAACGTTTGAAAGAACGAGATAGTAAATTCCTTTGAACTAGGCGTTTTCCACTCAAGAAATTCTTTGATCAATCTGCTTCCTTTCATGGTTACTGATCTGTCAGAGTTTTTATTTTTGTAGTAATGTTGATAAGGTTTATTTTGAAGACATCAGTGCTCTATTGACGTATTTTCTTTTTGCAGCGTGTGTGCTTATGTTTTGTTAATTTGTCAGCTTATTTATTTTAGAGAGGTTTTAGATTTTAGATTTAGAAAAATGAAGGGAGACACAGAGAGTTCCTCTGTATCTCCACTCCTCTGCTTTCCTACCGTGATACATTTGTTGCAAGTGTTGGGAATATTGATACGTTCTTATTAACTGAAGCTCATAGGTTACATGAAGGCTTCCGGTTTTTGTCTTTGTCTTACATTCTCTGGGTTTTGGCAAATGTGTAACGACGCGTAGCTACCATTAGAGTACCATACAGAATGGTTTCACTGCCCTAAAACTCCCCGGTACCCCAGCGACTTATTTCTCTCCCCCTCCCCTGAACCCCTGGCAACCACTGATCTTTTGACTGTCTTCAGAGTTTTACCTTCTTCACAATGTCACCTAGTGGGAATCATAGAGCATTTGCTTTTCTCATTTCTTTCACTTAGTAATATGCATTTAAAGTTCCTCCCTGTCTTTTCAAGGCTTGATAGCTCATTTCTTTTTATCACCGAATAATATTCCATTGTCTGGCTGCACTACCCACAATGTACTCATCCATCGAAGGACGTTTTGGTTGCTTCCAAGTTTTGGCAATTATGAATAAAGCTGATATAAATATTCATGGGCAGGTTTTTTTGTGTGGCCATGTTTTCAACTCATTTGGGCAAATCCCAGGGAACACAATTACTGGATATTATGGGAAGAGTATTTTAAGTTTTATAAGGAATTTTGTCTCATTTATAGTACCCCCCCAACAACAACAAAAATTGGTGTTACTGTTTCTTTTTTTTTTTTTTGTCCTTTCAATATGCATTCTGAAATCTTAAAAAAATTTTTTTTAACGTTTGTTTATTTTTGAGAGGGGGGAGGGGCAGAGAGAGAAGGAGACGCAGAATCCGAAGCAGGCTCCGGGCGCCAACATGGGGCTCGAGCCCATGAACCACAAGATCATGACTTGAACCGAAGTCGGGTGTTCAACTGACTGAGCCACCCAGGCGCCCCTAACTTTCTTTCTTGCTTTCTTTTTTAAAATTTGTTTATTTTTGAGAGAGAGAGTGTGAGCGAGGGAGAGGCAGAGGCAGCGCCCTGGGTGCTGTAAGCCCAGAGCCCCATGTGGGGCTCAGTCCCACGAACCATGAGATCAGGACCTGAGCTGAAATCAAGAGTCAGACGCTTAACTGAAGGAGCCACGCAGATACCCCTGCATTCTGAAACCTTTACGAATTTGTTACCACATCACTGATGTGATTTTCTGCTGATAATATTTCACTCTTACTGCTTCATGCAGGATATTTCCTACTTTTATTTTTAGATAAAGCAGACATATAGAAAAACTACATATAATATGTATGTTCTTTTAACAGACATCTGTAAAGCTAATCCCTGTGTAACCATCACCTGAATCAAGAAGTAAGAGTCTTGTCAATCTTCCCTGTCACATCATTATCCCTTCCACTGTCGAGGTGACCTCTATTCCAGCTTTGACAGATTTTCCTCATAGTTTTACTGCTTATGTTTGTATCTCTGGATAAGGTAGTTTGGCCTAATTTTGAAATTCACATAAATGGAATCATACTGTGTGTACTCAGTCACACATATCTTGTAATTTTCTTTTTTTTTTTTAAATTTTTTTTCAACGTTTTTTTTATTTATTTTTGGGACAGAGAGAGACAGAGCATGAACGGGGGAGGGGCAGAGAGAGAGGGAGACACAGAATCGGAAACAGGCTCCAGGCTCCGAGCCATCAGCCCAGAGCCTGACGCGGGGCTCGAACTCACGGACCGCGAGATCGTGACCTGGCTGAAGTCGGACGCTTAACCGACTGCGCCACCCAGACGCCCCATATCTTGTAATTTTCTATCAAGGTTCTATATTTCTTCTGTTCCTTCATTCTGTCACTATATAGGATTCCATCATAGCACTACATGACAATTTTTTTATCCTATTTTAGTGCTGATGGATATTTGATTTATTTCCCGATTCTATATTTTATGACAAGTGCCACCATGAAAACTCTTGTACATGCATGGGCGTAGGTTTTCTTTCCATAATTCTTGAACCCGTGGGCGTAGGTTTCTCCAAGTATATATACACTTTGGAATAGCTGGGTTTAGCTTCCCTGTGGAACAAATGCTCAGTTGTTTCCCTCAGGGGGCATGCCATTCGGACTTCCTGGTCAACACTGTGTAAGCTCCAGACTTCACATTCCGAACAACTGTTGTATGATCAGACTTTCATATGTGGCCAATCTGGTGGGTGTATAATGATGATTCACTGTGATATCATCTACATTTCCTAATTATTAATGAGGTTCAGCATCTTTTCATGTACTTACTTGCCATTTGGATCTTTTTTTTTTTTTTTGGTGACATTTCTGTTCAGTTGTTTTCTTACAAATGTTTCCACTCTAAGTAGATTTTACGGTGTCGATGGCAAATGCGTTCTCTGTTTATGGCTTGCTTTTCATTCTTGTGGGGTCATAATGAACGAAAGTTCTTAATTGCAATGTAGTCAAATATGCCAATTTCTTTTCCTTTGGTTGCTACTATTTGTGACTTGTTTTAGAAATCCCTTCTTACTCCATAAGCATAAAGATATTTTATAGTGTCTTCTAAAGCTTCCTTTTCCCTTTTTGATTTTGCACAGTTAGGCCTTCAACCCCCTGGAATGGATTTTGTTTATGATATGAAGTTAGAATTCAGTTTTATTTTTTTCCTTGAAGTACGCAAGTGGGGTGATAATTGTTTGCCTGCTGTTTTGCAGTGTCTGTCGGGGATTAAGAGTCCATATATGTATGGTTTTG
This sequence comes from Panthera uncia, assembly GCF_023721935.1. Taxonomy (NCBI): domain Eukaryota; kingdom Metazoa; phylum Chordata; class Mammalia; order Carnivora; family Felidae; genus Panthera; species Panthera uncia. The sequence goes on along the minus strand of NC_064818.1, from coordinate 77,099,867 downwards.
TTTTCGGGCTTGCTGTTCTTTATCATTAATTCATTTTTCTACCCATACATGAAATACCTTACTCTCTTAACTACTATAGCTTTATAACAAATCTTGATATCCAGTACAGCAGGACCTAGTTCTCCTTTAAAAGTTTTCGTTATGCTTGACTCCTTGTGTGCACATGTGCATGCATGTGTGTGAGTGCACACACACACATTTACACCACCTGGTCAGGTTCTTCAAATACCTTTCTGAAAACTTTGGGGATTTTGATGGCAGTTGCATTGATGTCATAAATCAATTGGGGAGAATTAACATATTGAAGACATTATGTCTTACAATCCATGAACATGGTATATCTCCCCTCTTGTTCAATCTTTTAAAATATCTCCCAATAAACAGATCTTGCCCATCTTTAAAAGATTTATTCTTTGATATTTGCTATTTTACGATGCTTTTAATTTCAGTTTTCTCACTCTTTCTCGCTAGCATACAGGAGGACAGTCAATGTTTTCTATGATTTATATCCAGGCGACATTGCTAAACTCTTATTCAAAACAACTATTTATGTATTTACTTGGATTGGGGTACAAAATCACAATATATGCTCAATAATGACAATTTTGTTTTTTCTTTCCATCTCTTACACTTTTTATTTATTTTTCTTGACTTCATCGGCAGAGATCCCTACTTAAAAATTATAGGTCTTTCCTTACAGGTTTTAATTCTGCCTTTGGGTTTGTAGTTTTCTTGATATTTGGCCTTAATTTAAATATTTTTTTTTTCTATACTTGGGATGAATAATTTCTGGGAAAATATTTTCCTGGTTATTACATGAAATCACTTTAAGAGGCACCTTACTTCTCAGAGTCTTTTGGGTGATATATCTCATGTTCTTTTGTGTGGAATTTTGTCCTTCGTAGACTGCCTATCAGTGTTTATTCTTTACTATCTTTTAACGAGGCAAAATGCAGCCAGATTTCCTCCACTGGGGGGCAGTTGCAGCCCTTTCTTAGGTCTATAGATGTTGACCCGGTCAGCACGCAAACCCCCAGTACAGTTTCCAAGCAGCCCTTCATCAGCTACATAATTTTGCTTCCCCGAGGCGCTGACTTCTTCCTGGCTGCAGTTCTTAGACACTTGGGTCTGATGGGACACATGGGAGAACTGTAATGACCTTCCTATGCTGTCATCAGTGTCCTTGTCTTGGTGCCACACTGTCATTCTGTGTGACAACTGTCCCTCCTTCCTGTCCTGTTGTTTTCTGCAAGTTTCTGAACCGAACAGTGTGGAAACTTGATGGCGGTTGGGGAGGAGAGGTGAGCACCTGGCCGCCTCAGCCACATCTGAGCTTTAGAGGTGGCGTCCAGTTTTCTCATTGCTGCAGACCCTGAACTTCAAAATAGAGGCATCAAGGGGGATGAAGGGTTTCCTGCCCCTCCTCTGGTTGTCTCCAGTTTTCCCCCAGCTGTCTCTGTCTGACTCAGCTGTGGGGAATATTCTCGCACATCTGGCACTAGGTTGAAGCATTGTTGAGAATTTTTCCTTTGGAGAGCCTTTGTAGGTTTTTAGGATGTGTTTCGGAGAGGTCGCAGAAATTTAAGCTAGAATTCCCTGAAGTCTGTGATGCTTCCGTACAACCGGTGAGTTTATGAGATACGTCAAATAACCCTGAACACGTTGCGAGAAAGTCTTTTTAAAGAGATCTTAAAAAGCAAACAGCTCTTTATTTTGAAATAATTACAGAGTCACAGGAAGTTGTGAACGAATGGGTGCCGTGCACCCTTCACTCTGCCTCCTTCGGTGCTGACATTTTGCATAATTGTGGCACAGTAACAACATTTACAGATCATATTCACATTCTACCCATTATACGTGTGTGTGTGTCTGTATGTGCACATAGTCCTGTGTCCTTGTACTGCATGTGCCGTTTCGTGGAAATACCACCAACACAGAGGTACTGGGCCGTCCCTTTATGGTGGCTCTTCCTCGTGCCATTGCTTCATAGCCACCACCCCCCTCAGCGTCCCTGACTCCTGGCAGCCTCTAAGCTGGTCTCCATCTTTATAGTCCTGTGTTTTCAAGAATGTTAGATGGATTAAATCATACGGTGTATAACTTTGAGACTGGCTCTTTTCTCTCAGCATAATTCTCTTTTCCTCTTTCTGAACTGGACAAGTAGACTTGGTTGGCATTCGTATGATGTCGCTGTCGGGAAAAACAGTCTTCTTCTCCTTCCCCTCCCCCTCCCCCTCCTCCCCCTCCCCCTCCTCCTCCCCTCCTCTCCCCCTTCTCCTCCCCCTCCTCCTTCTCCTCCTCCTCCTCTCCTCCTCCTCCCCCTCCTCCTCCCTTCCTCTCCCGCTTCTCCTCCTCCTCCTCC
>NC_064818.1:77064724-77097105 GCF_023721935.1 Panthera uncia | reverse complement strand
CTCCTCCTCCTCCCCCTTCTCCTCCTCCCCCTCCTCCCCCTTCTCCTCCTCCCCCTCCTCCCCCTTCTCCTCCTCCCCCTCTCCTTCCCCCTTCTTCTTATTCTTCTTATATAATACACATGCAGGAAAGTCTTGAAATCACAAGAGCATAACACATTGGATTATCATGTGCACCACTCACGTATAATGTAAATGCACTAAACTATCATTTAGATCAGAAATAGATGACCAGACCAATGAGGCCTCCCTCCCACCCCAGTTAGTCACTAGTCCTGTTCTCTCTCAAAGAGAATCACCATCAGAGATTCCTCTTGCCTGTTTTTGAACTTAATATTCATGGAATCGCGCACTGTGTCTGGTTTGTGTCACTTAATATTATGTTTATGAGATTCCTACATGTCGTTGTGTATACTTACGGTTCATGTATTTTCATTGATGTGGCGTGGCTATGCCAGATCTATTTATTCATTCTCAAGCTAATGGGCATCTGGGTTGTTCTCAGTTTTTGGCTATCACAAATGGTGCGCGTAAAAGTCTTCTGGAGCATGTGTGAGCATGTTTCTGTTGGGTATATCACCAGGGTAGGATCGCTGGGTCACAGGGCATGGTATTTACATTTTTAGTAAGTTCTCCTGGAGGGTTTTCTGGATCAGTTGTACCCATCAACACTTCTCTACCAGCGTTGTTGTTTTGCTTCCTTGCGACTTTTGATATATGTCTTTTTGATTGTATCCATATGGGTGTGTGTGTACTCCCATCTCCTAGGGGCCTTCATTGGTGTTTTCCTGAAGACAAATGACTTATGCTCATTCACTGTCAGAATATCTTCCTTTGTGGGGCGCCTGGGTGGCTTGGTCGGTTAAGCGTCCGACTTCGGCTCAGGTCATGATCTCACGGTCCGTGGGTTCGAGCCCCGCGTCGGGCTCTGTGCTGACAGCTCAGAGCCTGGAGCCTGCTTCCGATTCTGTGTCTCCCTCTCTCTCTGACCCTCCCCCATTCATGCTCTGTCTCTCTCTGTCTCAAAAATAAATAAATGTTAAAAAAAATAAAAAAAAAAAGAATATCTTCCTTTGTGAACGCCTGCTCAGTTCTTTTGTTCATTTTTTTTCTTATTGATTTATAGGATGGCTTATTATATGTTTGCCTTTCTTAAAAATACTGTGGGTAGGAGTCCTTTGTCAGAGGTATGCACAGTAATATGTTTTCACACTCCTTATCTTACCTCTGCACATAAGTAATGCTATCTTTTGTGAATTTTTAATTTTTTAATTTTTTAAACGTTTATTTTTGAGAGAGAGAGAGCGAGAGAGAGCGCACACAGCAGAGGGGCAGACAGAGAAGGGAGGCACAGAATCTAAAGCAGGCTCCAGGCTCTGAGCTGTCAGCACAGAGCCCGACGTGGGGCTCGAACTCACGAACCGTGAGATCATGACCTGAGCCGAAATCAAGAGTGAGACGCATAACCGACTGAGCCACCCAGGTGCCTCAGTGCTATCTTTTGAATAACATATGTCCTTAAATTTAGTATAGAACAATCATCAATATCTTCCTTTAGTGCTGTTTGTTGCATGTTTAAATTCTTCTTCTTTTTTTTTTTTTTTTTTTTTTTTTTTGCCTACTGCAAGATCACAAAGCTATTTTCCTGTGTTGCCTTCTAGAATAAGGTTTCCTTTTACATCAACTTATTTCCATTAAAACCCTTGATTTTAATAAGAATATACAGTCATAGTGCAGGTGCTACATGGACAAATTCATGAAGATAATAAGCAGGTGACCGAAGTTTGAGAAATGCAATTTTGAAACAATAATTACTCCTTTTTCGGCTTTATAAGCAATGTACAGAGAACAAAATACTAACTTTCCACAGCTGGTGCAGGCATAATGATGATCAGTTCTGTGGGATCATAATACACATTCATTCATTTACTCGGGAAATATTGATTGGCCTTTGGGGATTCAGTGATGGAAAGTCCTAGTTGCTGCCCTGTGATGGAAGCAGTGTGCTTTGTACCTTTGTTAGGCGGGGGTGGGGGGGTAGGATGAGAGGGTTGAGTGTCAGGGAGGAAGCCTTGGATGCTTTTCAAGCGAGGCAGCCACCCATCAGCCATCAGCGGGCAGCAGTCAGAGCCTCTGGGATGCGGGTGCTCTGGGCGGGTTCTGGGCGGGTTCTGGGCGCGAGAGGCATCAGCCCGCGGTCCATACTGCTCCTAGAGGGTTTCCTCTGCCTGATTGGTGGGACCTGCACAAGGGGAGCTCTGAGCTTGTGCAGCTTCAAGGGAAGAGACACCAGCCAGGTTCTGAGGGGCTCAGAAGATCGCCCGGGAGCTTTAGAGACCAGGGCCGCTCTGCAAGCCTGTCCATCAGAATCTCTGGGGAGGACGGTGGGCGTCAGTTTCTTTTAAGGCTCCCCAGGAGATTCTGTTTCTGATGTCAGGTCAGGGTGAGGACAAATTGGGGAAGGAGTCCCGGGGCGAGGGGGGTGCTTTCGAAGGGTGGCTGGATAAGACCGAGATCAGCCCCTTCCCCAAAGACCCTGGGCATGGCGCGCCCCTCTGGGAAGCCCGAGGTATCTGAGACCGGCAAAGAACGCTGCAGACGTGTCCTCCAGGGCAGCAGGAAGCCGCCCCCACACCCATCCATCAAAGAGAATGTCAGGTTCAGAAGGGCGAAGGATGGAATGTCGTTAAGTCAGAGCTGTCTGATTTATGGCGACCGTGCGGCTGTGAGCCTGTCCTCTGCAGCGCACTCGAGGTCTTGGAGAATTCTTTGCTGTGCTTCCGGCAGACGATCACAGCAGGCCCGATGGCTTGGGACACTGAGCTCCCCTGGGCCAGCTGGTGACGCCTGTCCCAGCCTCACAGCCTTTCTCCGATGTGACCCCAGACACCACCGCGAAACTCGCGTTTGTCTTATGCTCTTGCATTTTCTTTTCTTTTCTTTTTTTTTTAACGTTTATTTATTTTTGGGACAGAGAGAGACAGAGCATGAACGGGGGAGGGGCAGAGAGAGAGAGGGAGACACAGAATCGGACGCAGGCTCCGGGCTCCGAGCCGTCAGCCCAGAGCCCGACGCGGGGCTCGAGCTCACGGACCGCGAGATCGTGACCTGAGCCGAAGTCGACGCTTGACCGACTGAGCCACCCAGGCGCCCCTGCTCTTGCATTTTCAAGTCAGATGGCAGTGGCTTACGACCGTGCCTGGGCTTTTATGTCAGAGCTGATCTTCGCATTTCACTTTGCTGTTTAACTCTGTTTAAGACTCCTTCAGCCTTAGGGGCGCCTGGTTGGCTCAGTCGGTAAGCGTCCGACTTCAGCTCAGGTCACGATCTTGCGGTTCTTGAGTTCGAGCCCCGTGTCCGGCTCTGTGCTGACAGCTCGGAGCCTGGAGCCTCCTTCAGATTCTGTGTCTCCCTCTCTTTCTCCCCCTCCCCTGCTTGGGCGCTCACTCGCTCTCTCTCTCTCTCTGAAAATAAATAAACATTAAAAATTAAAAAAAAAAAAGACTTCTTCGGTCTTAGTTTGTGTACGTGTAGAATGGGAACAATGACGCCCTTCTCTCGTGGTGCTTAACGAAGATTCAATCACAAAATGTCTTCAGAGCGTCTGGCTCGTGGTGATGATGGCAGGTTCGCCCCATCGCTCCCCCAAATCATTTCTCTTTTAAAATAGTTTTCATGACCGGTCTGTCACGACAGCTTCCCCCCAGAGGGATCGGGGTCAGAGGGGGGAGGTAGAGGGAGGCAGACGATCCCACTTTGCCCCCCTTCCTTACCAAGAGAGCACAGGCCTCGTGGACAGTGCATGCTCAGCACAGGGCACTCGCAGAGTCATGCTGCCTTTAGGAGCAAAGCGGAGTCATCTTTGATGACTGTCCCCGTCTTCCCTCTGGGTTGTGACACATCTCTCTTGTCTAATTACCGTCTCCCTGAAGTGTCCTTTTCACACCCGTCTTCATGTTGTTCTCCCCCCACGAGCTTCCAAGGGTTGGTCTCTGTGTTCTTAGAAACAACAAAAGCTTGGCTTGATGACCAAAGATTTTTCTTTGTTTTGTAGGAGGAGCGGGGAGCAGCGCCTTGGGGGTTCTGTGCAGCCTGGCTGGCCAGGTTTGGGGGGGGTGGTGGGAGCTGAGGTTCCCCACCGATTCCCAGCAGGCTGTAAGCCGGAGAGCGGTCTCCTCAGTTGACATTACAGTCGTGGGAGAAATGCAAGCCTATTAGAGTTCCAGCTTCTGGTCTTTTTACTCTCTGATTGTGGGCATTTACATCGAGCTCCGAAGCACTTGTTTCTTCTCTGTTTTACTCGCTCATCAGGGCAGCCCTGCTGTCCTCTGCCGACGGGTAGTGGGTTCGAGATTCGAATTTGCTTTTCCTGAGCCCTGGGATGGCCATTGAGAAGTCTCATGCTGGACTGATTATCACTGCCTTGACAGCTTCCAGTGGTCAAAGGTAAGGCAGCAACTGTTGTTGGGCTGGTACTTATGGCTCCTTTCTACCCTCTCTGCCCTCCTGGAATTCTGGGGTTTTTTGCTTATTTGTTTTTTAATGTTTATTTATTTATTTTGAGTGAGAGAAAGAGCGTGCACGCATGCCAGCAGGGGGAGGGGCAGAGAGAGACTCCCAAGCAGGCCCTTTGCTGTCAGGGGTGAGCCTGACGTGGGGCTGGATCCCACGAACTGCGCGAGATCATGACCTGAGCCGAAATCAAGAAGTCAGACGCTTAACTGACTGAGCCACCCAGGTGCCCCTAGAATTCTGGTTTTTGAAGACGTGGAGGCTAATTCATTCTGTGGATTTTGCTCGGCTGCTTTCTGTCCCTGCGGTTGTAACGTTAGGGTCTCCTGTTGTGTCCCAAACCAGGGAGCAGCTGAGCGACTGAAGTTTTGCAGATGTCCCCTCAAGGAGTAGGAAGTGGCCCCGAGCCTGAGGGTGGCCTGAGGGTGGTGGGGCCTGGTGGCCAGATGTGGTCAGCCTGCCCCTTCCTGCTCCTTTTCTTTGTATTGTGCTTGGGTCTTTGATAGCTCAGGGTGCAGCTGGAGGGAGGGTGGTCCCCGTACCCCTCTGTAGGCCTCTGCACACTTGAGGGCCTTCGTTGGTGTCACTGCTCCAGCAGGGAGCACACACCTGGCCTTGGGGCATCTGAGACCTGCGGACTATTCTGTGTGTTCTCGATTTCCTCTCTGCACATTTCTCTGGAGCGGCCGAGTGCCCTTTGCAGTGGCTTCTGAATGGTCCTCTGCAGTTTTCTTTCCAATGTGGTAGTGTTCCCTTTTGCAGGTGAACCCAAGGCTCATTTTGCTCACCGTGGGCTTGGGGGAGACCTGCCTAAAATCTTGAGGGTGATGTTCCCAGGGTAGAAGGGAGAGGAGAAAAATGAATCAGGTGGAAATACACTGAAATTCATCAGAGTCAAGTATTTAATATGGACATTGCAGTCCTCTGCATTTTGAATTCATTGAGAAGCTCTAAATCAGAAGATCATTGCCCTGCCCTTTATTTTCCCATCCTTCAGTATAAGAAAACCCTTCATTTTTCTAAACGTGGAGGTTCCTGTGTCAGACTTTCAGTGTAAACCGTTACGAGAGGCCTAAGAACTTTTGGTGCAGAACAGCATGACTTTTGACCTGGGATTTTTGCCTCACCGATCCTTGCATAAAGGGATGTGGCATAGAGGGTTTGTGCTAAATTACTTTATGTTTAAATTTTCTGTTAATTAAAACAAGTTCGAAAATGTGATTTTGGGAAGGCGGGGAACTCCCAGCGGGCATAGCACGTAGGTTCAGCCGAGCCTAGCAGGTGGGACCGCGTTGCAGAGCGCGGCTCGATTCCCAGAACTACTGATGCCGTGTCGGCGGGATGCGGTACGTGTGCATTGAGCTGAGTTGCATGGATAGTTCTGGGAACCGAGCGAAAGCCCGTGGAAAACAGACGTGTGGTGGCAGGAAAGGAGCGGAGGTCCTCAAAGGAGAAGAGAGAGTGGTAGTGCAAGAGAGGGGAACTTCAAGGGTGAGGACCTCACTGGTGCTGCGTGTCCGGGACCCCTGTGGAGGACGAGAAGGTCACTAGAGCCGTGGAGAGCGTCTTCAGCGGTGGACTGGGGAAGACAGTCGGGACATCTCAGCGATAATATTCGCATCCACCGCTGACCAGAGCCACCAGGGTCTCTGTCTGGTCTCCAGATACACTCAGGGGAGAGGTCCTGGCTTGAAACTTCCTCGGACGGGTGACTCGACTCCTGCTGGCGTAGATAGCACTTGTCATCGTGCGGATGCAACCATGGCGCCCATGCAGATTGTTGAGGGGAGGAGGAAGGAAGACTTTCCAGGGGTCGGAGGCTTGCAAACCTCAGCTGAGCGAGAGGAAAGGGCTCCTTCAACAGGGAAGACGGAGGGGGAGTAACAGGGAAACATCACTGCTGTGGCCCGAATGTTTGTGCTCCCCCCCACCCGCCCCAGAACCCGTGTGTGGAAATCCTAACCCCTAGGGTGACGCCACGAGGAGGCAGGGGCTTTGGGAGGTACTGACGTCCCGAGGGTGGAGCCCTCGGATTCGTGCCCTTGTTCAAGAGGCCCCTTGCCTCTTCTGCCAGGTGAGGATCTGGTGAGAAGGGGCGGCCGTGACCCAGGCGGGGGGCCCTCAGCACGGGGCCACCGTGCTCGTGCCTTGACCTTGGGCTTTCCAGCCTCCAGGCACGTGAGCCATAAACTTCTGTTTATAAGCCACCTGTCCGGGTGGCCCGACCCACTACGATAGTCGCATTATGAAAACCATGGGGCAGGAATAGCCAAGAGGGAGCGGACTCAGGTCTGCTCTTGGGGCCCTCGAACGAGGAGAGCCGCCGTGCCTGGGGACAGAAACCAGAGTGTGGAATGCAAGATCAGGAAAGGGATGGGTGGAGAGGGAGGGGACTCGGGGCCGGGCAGCGAGGGCAGGTGCCTGCAGAACCCATCACACCGCGCTGTGCAGGGCTGCGTAGGGCGGGACTTGCCTGCCGGGCTGCACACGGAGCTCCCTACACCTGTCCCATGTGCCTGCAGGTGGGAACTGGAGACCTGCATCCATTGACCCTGCTGACAACACCTGGCTTCGGTGGGCAGACCGGTGATGTGACGGGCCAGGCCCTCTCTGGGGCGGCTGATGTGAGGTGGGGGGCGGACCCTCAGGGGGTACGGTGTGGCTCGAACTGCTGTCGGGGTCCGTCCGATCCTCTGGCAGCACACAATTTGTGGTTTCTGCTGCCTGGGTGAGGAGGGCTCCACCCTGCACCTGTCCCACGTCCCTGCCATGGTCCCTTCTGGGAGCCTTCTGCCAGTCCTCTAGTGATCCCCATTCCCGCTTAAGTTAACCATCGTTGGTTTCTTCCTTTCTTTTTTTAATTTGACTTTTTAAAATTAACATCCAAACTAGTTAGCATATCGTGCAACAATGATTTCAGGAGTAGATTCCTTAATGCCCCGGACCCATGTAGCCCATCCCCCCCCCCCCCCCCCCCCCCCCCCCCAGTCACCCTCTGTTTGTTCTCCGTATTTAAGAGTCTCTTCTGTTTTGTCCCCCTCCCTGGTTTTATATTATTTTTGTTTCCCTTCCCTTATGTTCGTCTGTTTTGTCTCTTAAAGTCCTCATAGGAGTGAAGTCGTACGATTTTTGTCTTTCTCTGACTAATTTCGCTTAGCATAATACCCTCCAGTTCCATCCACGTAGTTGCAAATGGCACGATTTCATTCTTTCTGATTGCCGAGTAATACTCCATTGTATGTATGTCTGTGTACACACACACACACACACACACACACACACACACACACCGCATTTCCTTCATTCATCCACCGATGGATATTCGGGCTCTTTCCATACTGTGGCTATTGTTGATAGTGCTGCTATAGACATGGGGGTGCATGTGTCCCTTCGAAACAGCACCCCTGTATCCCGTGGATAAATGCCTAGTAGTGCAATTGCTGGGTCGCAGGGTACTTCTGTTTTTAGTTTTTTGAGGAACCTCCGTGCTGTTTTCCAGAGGGGCTGCCCCAGCTTGCATTCCCAACCATCGTTGTTTTCTAACAACCAGAGACGCCTCAGTGACCTCCGTGCATCAGTGACTTGGCCGTGGCCTGGCGGGGGCTTTGCACTTCCTCAGCGTGGATCTGTCTCTAGTGTCTTTCGTCATGGCGTGAATGACGGAGATGACTCCCAAACAAAACAAAATTCTCTGAAGATAGTGTCTTCTGATAAGCAAAAACCATCCTTGTTAGGACTCAGGGAAGACTGCGTTTGCACGCAGGCTGGGTGTGTGTGTGTGTGCGTGTTTGTCTGGGCTCCTCACCAAGGACGTCGTCAGCTGTCCTGTGGACCGAACGAGTGGCTTTTCTGGCTTACGCCGTCGCGTCATCTCAAGAGTGGGCAAGCGTGGACACTGGATGTGGCAGCTGACGGTGGTGTCGGCTGCGTGGGGCTCACGCTTGCCTCGTGTACGTGGTGGATGGGCCCCTCGAGAGGGCAGGCGTTGAGCTCTTGAGTCGTTATTAGATGTGTGATCCGTAAACACCCCACTTACGGGCATTTTCTTTTCAGCCCTTGTGCGCCCCGGTGAGAGGGAGGCAGGGCTTCCGCGTAGCAATTCAAGAGTGATTGTGATGAATATGTTAGTTTCTTCAGGTCCTTCCTTTTTGAATTAAAATATTCATGGGCATAGGAGAGGTTTCCTTTCCTTGGAAGAAATGCCCTGGATAGCAATTGTTGTTCCTTTGTCTCACGAGTAAATAAGCATTTGCGTCATCCCTCTGTCCGTTTGTCTGGCTGGCCGTCTAAATGCTGTGAGTGGAAGGTGTTAGCTCCACGAAGTGCCTAGAATTCCCCACCTGCTGTGTCTTCTGCTAAGGAGGAGGGACCTGGGGATGTGAACACATTTGAAACGGCTGCCGAAGAGGCTTCTTGACACGGCAGCAAATTCTTTTTGTATTTCTGACGCTCGCTTATGTGGGACCACTGGGCCTCTGAACGGAGCACCAGGACATGGAAGGACACACCAGTGCCCTGTTCCCTGTCAGGCTCTGAAACTTAAGCAGGCAAGCCTGGCGGAATTGGGATGCAGAGCCCATTTCCGGGACATGGGGAATCGTCCAGCAGCACCGCCGACTGGCCACTTTGGTGTCAGGGCTCACGGGATGTGGGCTGTTCCTGAGGATGCCGATGGGCCCGAAGCAAGGTGCGCTGGGACTCAGTGACAGGGAGCAGAGGGGACAGTGGGTGGCATCTCTGGCTGAGGGAGCCTCTAAGCCCAGGGCCGGGGCCGGGGCTGAGTGGCAGGTTGAAGGACATTCTGGAGTCTAACCTCCCAGAGGGGACGAGAAGTGATCTCATCTTCGGTCCTTGCCCCGCATCTGGGCCAGGGACCACCGGGGTCTGAGATGCTAGAGGAATATGGCCCAGAGAGGAGAGCAGCAGAGAGAGAAGCGGGACAGCGGGACAGGGTGGGGGGCGTGGGGGTCCGGGCTCCTGCCGTCTTGCATCCTGGGCCCAGGGCCTGAGCTGTGGAGGGGCAGGTGTGGCTGCTTTCACGTTAGCATAAGCAGGTTCCACGACTAGGCATGGCTGGTGGAGGCAGGCAGCAGGGATTTCTGAGTGTGTGTAAGAAATATCTTTGCTCAGTCATCAGACACTTGGTCAGTTTCCTATAGGCATGATGGAGAATACGCGTTTGACCCTGGACCCAAGGAAATGCCTCCCATGTGGGTCCTCCAGGCATGGAACGTGCCCAGGGCAAACCCTAGTGGGGGAAGAGGGTTATGGTAACTAGAGGACCCTCTGTGAGGTCAGCCTTGGGTGGCCAGGGACGCTTGCTGCACGGACCCCCGCTGGCTCTGTCCCCTGCCCTTGCTGCACGACTTCCCCGTTCATTCTGTGGTCCCCACTGGCTACGCGCCCTCTGCCCCCCCGGTGCCCTGCGTAGTTTCTGCTCACACGGCCCCCACTTGAGCCACGCCCCCTCTGGCGGCACCCGGCTGGAGCACCATCACTTAAGGTGCCACCTGGAGCCTCCTGGGTCCTCCTGCGGTGTCCGGTGCGTGGCAGGGTCACCGTTACCCCCCTCCTGGTGCTCCTCGCCGTGCCGGGCACCAGTACCTCCGTCCCCAGCACAGATGGCCGATGCGTATGTACCGATCCAGGCAGCCACCTGGCAGGTGTGGACAGGGCCAGGGAAGCAGTGTGGCAGCGTTTGACAGCCTGGAGCTGAGAATCTGGAGGCCAGGATCTGAAATCCAGCTTTGCTGCCGGCAGAGATGCTTTGCATGGCTCACCTTGAGTCTCGGGGCCTCAGCTTTCTCTGTGAGCACTCAAGGGCAGGCCTAGATGCGTCTTGGGGCCTGGAGGGTCTAAATCTTTCTGGCAGCAGCCGCAAGGCAGATTCCCATATCCAGCTGCCCGCAGACCCCCTCCAGCATCCTGAGGCCAGAGGGGCTTCCTCCCCGCAGGTGTTTTTCGTGGGTGCACAGACACCCGCACATCCTCAGGTGCCCTGGGGTCCCATCTCAGCGGTGACCCACACAGCTTTTTAAACATGCCTCTGACGTTAGGGATTTCTCGTACCAGTAGAAATAGATTTTACTTCTCCCGAGTTTTTGTTTGCTTCCTCCAGGGTCAGATTTGAGGATACGGATAGCCTATATCTTGGAGACTTGTAGCCCCAAGGCGAGGAGAGAAGTCGGGGTGTCGGGAGGCCTGGGATCCAGCCCCAGCACTGCTGTTAAAGCTCCTCCCCTCAGGGACGATGGTCTGGACCGGGAGGATCGCCAAGGGTCTGCCCAAGTGCCAGCGTCTTATCCCAGGGGCGGCTTGGACCAAACTGGGTTTGGTAGCTGTTCTCGACACTATCAGTTTTGCCAAGAACAGGGAACAGTAGATTTTTTTTCTATTTATATTGCCTTGCTCATTAGCATGCACAATGCAAAGGCCAGAGTTGCTGAAGCAAAATCAACAAGTTCTGATTCATTTGCAGAGCTCAACCCCGGGATCGCTCTGAAATTTCTAACCCGTAGGGCTCCCTGGCTGAGTCACATCGTGGAAGGTTCCTTAATTGGAAACAGCCTCAGACAGTAGCATGGACAGCAACAGAGAGAAGGGCTATCAGAGCACAAACAGCCGGAAAGGAGGCGCCGACAAGAAAGGCAGTTGGGACACTGTTGACGGCCGAGTCGACAGCATCTGTCCGGAGACACTGGACAGGCAGGGGGGTGGGCTTCCCCGATGGGCAGGGCTTCAGCGGGGCGGGGGGGGGGGGGGACAGGAAAGCGGGAGGCCAGATTCGGGAAACCACAAACTTGCCTTTGAACATCAGTCGTTGTTTTAACAAGCATTATCCTTTCTAGGTTGCCCACCTCTTGGTCTGGAAACCTTAAAAATCACAGACTTCCAGCTTCACGCATCCACTTCGAAGCGCTACGGGCTGGGGGCACATCGAGGGAGACTCAATATCCAGGTACCGGCGGGGCCGGAAGGGCTCTGCTCGCATGGCTCGTTGCTCTGGCGATAGACGCAGCAGTGGTTCGTTAACCGTGGGTCGATACCATGCCTGGCATTTATAAATGCATGAGCTTCGGGGCACCTGGGTGGCTCAGTCGGTTAAGCATCTGCCTCTTGGTTTTGGCTCAGGTTATGATCTCACTGTTCGTGAGATCGAGCCCCAAGGTGGGCTCTGCACTGACAGCCTGGAGCCTGCTTGGGACTCTCTGTCTCTCTCTGTCTCTCTCTCAAACTAACTAAATAAATAAAAACTTAAAAAAAAATGCATTAGCTCCACTTCTCCCACCAGGAGGGGGTTGCCTCCAATCCTCTGTCTCACGGGGAGGGTCCTGAGATTCCGGGTTCGTGTCTTCTACAAAGAGCACTTAGCACGAAGGATGCTTCTGGTGCCTGGACCCAGGTCGGCCCCCCCTGCACCTCTTGAGCTCTTCCCCTCTGTCTGGACCAGGCAGGAGGAGGGCGCTGAACTCCGGAGGACGCGGGCAGCCAATGACATTTGTCCTCTTTCCCCTGCCACTCTTACCACCGCCCACACCTCTTCCAGGCTTTTCTGCGGCTCCCCCCAGGTCAGACCCTTCGTGGCTCACCTGGGCCCCAGCACGTCGTGTCTGGCCTCCTTCTCTGAGGCTCACGGGTCGTGTAACCTTGTCGCTCATTGCTGTCAAGGTCCTACTCCAGGAAGGTGGCTCCTGCACGCGGATTTTATACCCTGCGCGGTTCTTGACTTCTTGCCTTTTCTCGGGCAGGTTCCCCTGCCCGCGAGCCCTTGCCCTCCCCGCTGCCGGTCAGTGTACAGCCTGTGGCATCCGTGGTGTTCATTTCCTTGTGCTGCCCTCACAGCTTCTCATAAATGCAGCCACTTAGGCCGCACGAACGCCTTCTCTTCCGGTTCTGGAGGACGGAAGCCCCATCGGGCTAGAGCAAGGTGTGGGCAGGGCCGCGTTCCTGCTGGAGCTGGAGGGGAGAGCCCAGTTCTTCTCCTTTTCCAGCTTCTAGAGGTGCCTACATCCCCTGCGTGCGGTCCTCTCCTTCTAAGCCTCCGGGCCCTTCTTCTGCTTCCCTCTTCCACTTTTAAGGAGGCCTGTAGGGACATCGGACCCTCCTGGATGACCCAGGATCATCTCCCTAACTCAAGCAACCTTAATTGTACCTGCAGACTTCATTTCCTTTTACTCTCTGGCCCCGACTGTTCCCGGGCTCCAGGATCAGCGCGTTGGCATCTCTGTTGGGGAGGGGGCGTTATTCCACCGGCCCATCCCGCAGCCTTTTTCCTCCAGCTCCTGCTGTTCTGTCCCTACCCAGCTCAGCATTTGGTCGTGCGCTGTCCTGTGTGGGTCTCCGGCATTCTAGTTGTCTTTCCCCCGGCTGCTCCATCACTGTGTGTGTTTTCTAAACCCTTTCTGTGCACGCATCATCTCATCTAGCCTCCTGGGCGGGGGGTGGTTCTCTCTCCACCCCACCCTCCCCCCCCCCCCCCCCCCGGGGGGGGGGCCTCAAGGGGAACGGCTGCTGAGTACCAGCGTCCACATCTGCTCGCGTGGGCCGCCGTGAACATACTGCGGGCAGCTGCTGTGCTGGGAACCGGACAAGAGCGGACGAGGTCCCTCCCAGGGGCACCCGGGCTCTGGGGTGTCTGAGCAGAGCTCCGACTCTGACCGTCTGCCCCTCCCTCCTCCCTCAACACTCTGCCACACCACACAGACTTTCAGCCCACTCAACCTCAACTGGCACCGCTTGGCAGTCCCAGAATTCCAGTAGAACATTTCCAGACCTGACTTTAATGAAAACCAAAGGTTGGTTTATAAGTGTGTTTTTTTTTTAAAATGTGTATTAATTTTTGAGAAAGAGAGAGATCGTGAGTGGGGAGAGGCAGAGAGCGAGGGAGACAGAGAATCCCAAGCAGGCTCTGAGTTGTCAGTGTGGGACAGGGGAACTTGAGCTCAGGAACTGCGAGATCATGACCAGAGCCGAAATCGAGAGCTGGACGCTTAACCGACTGAGCCACCCAGGCGCCCAGGATTATTGTTTTTTAATAACAGCTGATAAGAAACATTTGGATGTGCACAACTGAGACACTGTGTTTTCCAAGAGGGTGATTTCTCCAAGTTTCACAAGAGTGACCATGAATAATGTGAGTGCCTGCAGCACCTTGAACGGGCTCCAGGCTTCCTCAGAAATAAGGTCAGGGCGAGCGGGGCCAGATTCAAATGGGTGTGGGGCTGTTGCGTTCATCATTAGAGGAGTGGTCACCTAATGCCCGAATGCTCTCTCTGTAAATGAAGTCACCCTTTTTTAAAGAGGAAGTGTTCCCATTTATACAGGCTTTCAGACATTGGACGGCTCCATTAATCCTGAGTTTATTGGTGGGGGTAGGGGCTGTGAGTAGTGTTGTTCCAGTTGGGGATTCTACGACCACAGTGGACAGGTGGAACGTGAGGGGGTCATAGTGCAGGGGTCCTAGGCGTGCAGAGTTCAGACCTTGGCCTTGACACTTCTAGATTTGGGGACCCTCAGAACCATTATCTCATGGCTCCGAGCCTCAGTTGCCTCAGCAGAGAAGAGGGAGTCATGGGATTTGTTGAGCAATGAAATCAGGTGATTTATAATTTTAAAATTTGCTGGATCATTTCACTTCTCTGCTTGCAGCTTCTAGTAGCTTCCAGGTGCTCCTGGAAACTCCTGGCTGGCCCTGTGTGGCTGGCCCCTCTTAATCCTGTGTGGTGCTGCCCCTCCCTGAATGTTGGTGGCTTGTTTCTGGGTGATATCTGACCCTCCTTGAGCAGAAGCCCCAGGTTAGAAGGGGCTTGGTCTCTCCTCCTCTCCCTTCCCCCCAGCCCAGAACATCGCCCGGCACACAGGACGTATACAGAGGGTGTCAGGTGAAGGCCTGGCTGAAGGGGAGATGGTGGGCGTTCGCTGCCCTGCCTTTGCTGGGCTCCACGGCAGGTCCCCCGGGGGGACGCTCATCAGGCAGGGAGCAGCTGGCTGGGCTGTCCTGTGTCCTCGTCATCTTTCCTGGCTACCTCATCCTTCATCCAGGGAGAAGGCAGGTTTCCCAGGCTGGAAGTGTGGACAGACCCATCCTCCTGACTTCAGTCAACATGAAGTAGGACAGTCGCTGAAAACCACCATAATCAGTGCTGTTTATCCTGGGGGGAGGTATTGTTTTCTTCAATGGTCTATCATTTCCCCAAATGCCCTCCGGCTAGAACATCTCTGCACCTGCTCTTAGGATGTGAAGTTGCTGCTTTAACAGGGAGTCCCAGGCCAGCCGCCCCCGAGCCTGCCGGAGCCCCCACCCCCGTGGGTTATGTGGTGTTAAACACGGAAGGCAGAGCGTTGCCTACGGCACGTGTGAGGGCCTTCGACACAACCCTCCGTGGGCAAACGATGACTCGGTGGGAGCCCCTTTCGGGGTTCTTAACCTTCCAGAATCAGTGTCCCACGAAGCCTGATGTCATCGCCACAGGTGCTCTGAAATGCGTCCTCCCACACGGACGATCTGAAACGCAGTTTAAAAATACCACCTTGTCTCACTTAGGAGTATTTTGCAGGTACGCCAAGCTGATGGGAATTTTGTGCGAGAAACACCAAGGTGTCAGGGGTCCGAAGTGTTTCAACGCCGTCGTCCGGCATGTGGACGGGGTTGCCCAGCCCTTTGCCGGCCCAGCCTCCGCAGGCGTGGGTGGGGTCCCCCCAGAGCGCACGGGGCTGGCGGGCTGGCCGGGCGTCCCGGTGCACCTGCCGACGGGCTGAGTGGCTCCAGGCCACACGCTGCCTCGTCCAAGGCTTGGTGTCATGTCATCAGCAGATGGAGCCCGGCCACCGGCACTGCCCCCTCGTCAGAATGTGAGGATCGGACAAAATGAAGACAGAGAATCGTCCTCGGCAGTTTTCAGATGCCGTATTCGCGCCCGTCGGAATTCGCTCGCTCCGCTGACCCCGCGGAGTGCCAGGAACTGTGTGCTGTAGCCTGAGCGGGCAGAGATGCCCGTGTCCCGCCTGTCCCCAAATGCAGAGGGCGAGCGGAATCGGCTCCGGCAGGTGTTGGCGCCGTGCCGAGCGCTTTCTGCCCGGTATTTCCTTTCGGCCTCGGCAGGAGACAAGTGCTATTTTTATTATTATTACCTCTGCCTTATAGAAGACAGACGCATGCATCGTGAGAGTAACTCGGTTAAGCGTCCCCGGGAGAGGCGGTGTGTGAATCGAAGCTACTGTAAACCTGGAGTCATTGCCCGGAACGGCTCCACAGAACTGCCCCCAAGTCAGCAGTGGCAGTGTTCTAGGTGCGTCTGGGATGATGGTGAGGCCGAGCACCCCTCTCCTTTCTGACCATTATCTCAGGCTGATTTAGTCGTCTGTCACCCTCACCCAACGATTTGCCGGTGATGGGAGTCTTGCTTTCCTGGGTATTCGTTCCCCCGCGGTGTCAGCAGCGTCCGCGCATCCCTGTGTGCCCCACAGATGTTTCTGGATGGTCGCCACGATGCGGGAGGGTACCGTGGCTGCCGTGAAGAAGTCCTGGAGGGGGCGGTGCTGGCCGGTCTGCTGCTGTTTTGCTATCGGAGACTCGCTCCTAGCGACGGCTCATGACCTGAGCCGAAGTTGGACGCTCAACCGACTGAGCCACCCAGGCGCCCCAATGTAGGTTTTGAATAGTCTGGCTAGGACTCTATTTTTCCTGTGACCTCAGTTTCCAGAGTGCAGATTTTGCAGACCGTGGGCTTTGGCCGAATGGCACCTGCCGCCTGATAGCAGAAACACTTGTCTTTGTCTTCGTCCTTTTGAGCTGCTGTGACAATATCGTATCTCCGGGGGCTTGTAAACTACGCAAACTTATTTCTCACATTTCTGGCGGCTGGGAAGTCCAAGGTCAAGATGCTGGCAGACTGGGTGTTCGGTGGGGACTCTCTTCCCGGTTCGTAGGTGGCCGCCTTCTTCTGCGTGCTCGTGTGGCGGACGAAGCTAGGGGCTCTGGAGGGCACTAATCCCACCCACAAAGCCTCCACCCTCACAACCCGTCACTTCCTTAAGACCCCACCTCCCAACACCAATCACTTTAAGGGCTCTTTCCAACAGACGAACTTTCAGGAGACGCACACAGTCTATGGCACTCCTGGTCCTCACTTTAAGCAGAAGACTTTGGAAGAGTAAAACCACCGATGACTCCACTTAAAACCTCTTTTTTTTTCCCCCGCAAGTGGCATTTTGCTAATGTTGATTTAATAGTCCAGACTTAGGAAGAAGCCCCCAAATGCACAGCTCTTCATATTGAGGCAAGGATAGACCTTCCAAGAATTCAAAGAGACCCCGTTCAGCAGGATGGCCCAGATTTGTCCTCTCACCAGTCGGTCTTCTTCCAGCCCAAGATTCTCCAGCACTGACCCCCTCGGAGGACGTGATCTCACTTGGAGACAATCACCTATTCTTCTGCTCCAGGAACAGCCACAGGCAGAAAGTAACACTCCAGGTCTCAAGAGAACGTTTCGGCAGTGAGCTCTAAAATCACTTTTGGATCGTCGTTGGCCTCTAGTTGGTCTTAGGAGGCGGCTTCGTACTCAGGTGGGTCATGGAATGGCAGCTCATCACCTGCCCTGTCCCTGCAGAATCCTCTGAGGAACCCAAGAGATTTTCCATGGCTCCTCAAAGCAAGGTGGGGTCTGAGACCTCACTATTCCCTGAGTGATTTACAGCCCCCCCCCCCCACCATTGTTACATCAGACGCTTGCCTGCCTGCCTGCCTTCCTGCCTGCCTTCCTTTCGAGGGAGAGACAGAATGTGAACAGGGGAGGGACAGAGAGAGATTGGAAGACACAGAATCTGAAGCAGGCTCCGAGCTGCCAGCACAGTCTGACGCGGGGCTCGAACCCACGAACCGTGAGGTCATGACCTGAGCCGAAGTCGGACACCTAAGGCGGGGCTCGAACTCACGAACCACGAGATCATGACCTGAGCTGAAGTCGGACACCTAACCGACTGAGCCACCCAGGCGCCACCCCCACCCCCCCAGATGCTTTCTTTGCTGTAATTCCTCGAGCAAATTACAGCAGCACTTGAGCCGCTTCAAAGGGCTGGGTTTCAGTTTCATTCTTAAGACTCTAAAACTATGGTAAGTAGGAGCCTGACATGTGATCAGAAGAAATGAAATCCCCAGAGCGTGGCTGGAACCCAGGATATCACCGCAATTCCTGCCTAGAACTGGGAACACAAGACGGTTGGTGCTCAGATCCGACCCTGGAAGAAAGGGTTGACATTTTGAGGTCACAGGAAAAAACCCGGCACACCGCCTTAACATCGCCAGGTGTCTTTGTGGCGCCTGTTCGCAGTCATGTGACATTCTGTGGCCCAGGTCTCGTCTCGCATGTGCTGGGTATGATCCAGAGTTTGACCCCTGAGAGGAGTTCACCTCTCGTACCGCTTTCACGAGGAAACGTCTGGTTGTAACGAGAGCATCTGTCTGAGCCTTTTCTTAGCACTGCTGCCATCAGCCGGAATTCCTCTTGTTAGTGATTCCAGTAAAGGAGTCTCTGGAGCACCTGGATGCTCACATGAGAGTCCACTTCCGACGTCCTGATGATCTTTTTACCTGAAATGAGGTGTCAGCCGTGAAGAAGACCGAGCCCTGTGGCTCGGGACGCCCCCGGCAGGAAGACACGAAGTCGGTCACAGAACGCGGAGCCAGGTTTTATCCGGGTGTCAAAGTTGGCCTGTGTGGGCACACCCCATCTTTCGTCTCCCTGTCTCCTTTGGCACTCCTGGTGCCCCGCCTCGTGCAAATGTGGGGGCCGCCTGGGGCAGCACTATTTTCTCAGGCATCCCTGTCTGCGTGCCCCACTCCTGCCTCACCGATGGCGTTACCTGCTCCCAGCGTCCTCTGACCACAGCCTGTCTGTTCCATCAGACCATCCCGATTCTCTGGGTGCTCAGCCTCCGGTCTGTTTCTGGCTGCACCAAACCTGGCTGTGTAACTCTGCAGGTCCTTACGGGGGGCTGTAAACGTGCTGGTTGCTGCGGAGGCAAAAATAATCACAGTCGGGGTATGGCTTCCAAACCAAGGAATGTCCTGCTTGCTCCGATAAAGGGATTTTGTTCTGTATCTGGTTTTAAGAAACAGTCTGGGAGACAGTGTTTGGATGCCAAAATGCTGGAATTTTGGATGTTTGGATTTTTATGGGAATAACAGGACCAAATATTCTAAATCACGAGTCTCTTGGAAAATTGACAAGGAGAATTTATCACAATGATGATAATGCATTGCTGTCTATATTGTCCGGCAGCTTGCGTCATGAACACACGAGCAGAAGGGCAAACAGTAAGACAAAAGGAAGGGGCCCCAAGGTAGCAAAAGCTCCCTGGCCTGTGAACCACAGATTTTTTTTTTTTTAAGCAGGTCAGATTTCTAAAAAAAATGTTTACTTTTGAGAGAGAGAGTGAGAGCAGGGGAGGGGCAGAGAGAGAAGGGGACAGAGGATCCAAAGCAGGCTCTGCCCTGACAGCAGTGAGCCCGATGCGGGGCTCGAACCCACAAACCGTGAGATCGTGACCTGAGTCAGAGTGGGACGGTCAACCAGCTGCACCCCCCAGGCGCCCCTGAACCACAGGTTATTAAGAAACCACAGGGCTTTCTGGTTCAGGTGTGGATTCTATTCCACTCGCTATGTGAATTTTCTTTAGTGTTTCATTAAATCTCATTAAATTAATACTTCATTTCCTCTTCCATATAGCCGAAGGGAAACTCTGTTTCAGAGATACGGAAATTGAAGTCAGAGGTCGAACGACCTGCCCCCGACCCCACAGCTAGTAAGTGCCGAGCTGAGACTCAAATTCAAGGTTTCTGGCTGCATTTTAGCCCTTTGGTATCTCCGGTACCCACGAGAAGGTTCAGTATGTTCCCTAGCTTCTGGCCTTGGCAGGCATCCCGTCTCGTGACTCACCTCCCTGCCCGCTGGCTTGAGCGTCCCCCAGTACCTTCCAGCCCCATCCTGGCAGGGCCCAGAGAAACCTGACGGGCTCTGGTCAGCAGTCACAGATACGCGCCTCGCATCCATTCAGCCGTCTGGGCTGTCTGCTTCGCCACGGGCAGCCCAGCCAGGCTGTCTCTTGGACGTGTGCTGGTCACTTTGCATAGGGCTTCCGTGGGCACAACAGACCACACTAGATGGAGAAGCCTGTGTGAGGAGGGGATGGAGGAGAGAGACAGGGAGAGGAGAAGAGAAGACCTTGGGGCCCCTTTTATCGATCGATCGATTGATCGGTTTCCTTAACACAAACCCACTTCCAGTCCTGGGGTAGCAGTGATGAGTGAGACTAGAAATAGTCCTGATATTTCAGCAGACATTCAGGGAGGATCTGCTATGTGCTTGTCTCGGTGCTTGGGATACTTCAGGGGCCAAACAGACAAAGATCCTTGCCGTCTGAAAGCTTCTATTCTATGGGGCGCCTGGGTGGCTCGGTCAGTTGGGCGTCCGACTTCGGCTCAGGTCATGATCTCACGGTCTGTGGGTTCGAGCCCCGCGTCGGGCTCTGTGCTGACAGCTCAGAGCCTGGAGCCTGCTTCGGATTCTGTGTCTTCCTGCCTCTCTGCCCCTCCTCCCTCTCACAGTCTGTCTCTCTATCAAAAATAAATAAACATTAAAAACAATTTAAAAAAAATAAACATTAAAAGAATTTTTTTGAAAGCTTCTATTCTAGTGGGGGAGGCACAGAAAAGCAAGAAATGTAATAAAATACAACTTTTCTAATATGTCCGAAGCTGGTGAGTGCTATGGAGAGAGAAGAAAAACCAAACAAACATAGCTGGCAGCGGGGGTCAGGAGGGAGGCTCTGGGGAGGGGGCGGGCTATAGTTAAAGGTGAGCAAGATTGGCTTCATTGAGGTGGGGGTGTTTGGACCGAGTGGGCTTGGAGGAGATCATCAGGGACTCAGGTAGCTGTGGGAGCGGCATTCCGGGCGATGGGGATGGCTTGTGCAAATGTCCCGCGGTGACTGCGTGCACAACCACCAAGGAGCAGCAGAAGGCTGGTGTGGCCGGAGCAGAGGGACCATGCAGGGGAGGAGGTGCAGGCCCAGAAATAACACTGGGAGGACTTTGGCTTTGGCTTTCGTTCTTAAGTCAACCGGGAGAGCCGTGGCAGGTTTTTTGGGCGCAGGAATGACATGCTGTGATTTCTGCAAAGGAATGACCCAGTTGTGCGTTGACTTCGGGGAGCAGTGTGGAAGCGGGAGGCCTGTTGGGGTGTGACTCCAGCTCCCCAGACAAGAGATGGCACTGGCTGGACTGTGACAGGAGTAGTGGAGGCGGTGAGAAGCGGTGGTATTTTGGACAGTTTGAAAGCAGGATTTCGGATGAGGGTGGAAGGCGCCTGGATGAGGGGTGTGAGAGAGACCAAGAGGAGACAGGGATGCCGCCAGTGTGTTTTGGCCTATAACTCCGATCATCTGATGGGGAAACGAAGCCATTAAAAAGATCTATCACCAGTGGAAGCCCCAAAATAGCCTTTGATGAGGACTCGCAAGGAAGCACCGTGTATTAGCTTCCTTGGGCGACGGTAAAAACAGCACAGACTGGGTGGTTTCCCGCAACGGGGATCTATTCTCTCCAGTTCTGGAGGCTGCAAGTCTGCAGTCGAGGGGTTAGCAGGCCTGTTCTCCCTCCAGAGCCCCTGGGGACCAGGCAAGACTCCTTCTTTGCCTCCCCGGCTTCTGGTAGCCCGGGCATCCCGTGGTGTTCCTGAGCTTACAGCTGTACCACTTGAGTTTCCGCCCCCAGGGTCACACGGTGGCCTCCCGTGTGCCCCTACACCTTCTTCCCTCTGTGGGTGTCTGCCTCTGTGTCCAGATTTCCCCTTCTTGTAAGGACACCGGTCATCGGCTTTAGAGCCCACCTGACTCCAGCCTGACCTCAGATTCACTTAACTCATTTCATCTGCAACGACCCTATTCCCGAATCAGGTCACACGCTGAACTTTCAGGGGCTAGGACTTGCACATATCTTTTTGGAGGACGTCATGTAACCCATACCACCGTGGTTCCCTATGCTTGGTAAACCTGTCTCAGACTGCGGATGGAGGAGACTTTCCTGGGGACGGGTACCTGGGCTGAGATTTGAAGCAGGATGAACAGTGGAGAGGTTATCAGACACAGGGTGGGCAGAAGGGGAAGAAGAGCGTTCCAGGTTGAAGGGAATGGTGTGTACAAAGGCCCTGTGGTTATAGGGAACGTGACCTATTTGAGAGGCTAAAGCAAAGACCGTGTGGCTGGAGCTGAGCTATAGTTACAGAGCAACGTCACGGCCGGTGAACAGAAGAAGAGGCCTGAGTAAATACAAATTAGTCCCTGAGTAAATACAAATTAAAACCACAATGAGATATGACACATGGGCACCAGAATGGCTTTAAAGAAAAGGGACAGTATCAAGTATGGGCAAAGATGTGGAACAATAGACAATTTTACACAGTGCTGAAAATGTAAAACAGCAGAGCTTCGGAAATCTTTTTGGGGTATCTACTAAAGCTCAGCATTCTCCTACCTGTTCACCTAAGAAATTCAGTCTTATGCCTAATAGACATGCATTCGTATGCACTTGGTAAGACAGGTGCAGGTGGGTTCAGAGCATCATTATTCATGATAACAACCCCCGTGTCCATCAACGTATAATGAATAAGTCATTCTATGCGTGCACAATGGAAGACTATGCAACAGTGAAAAAGAGTAAGTTATTGCTATTTGCAATAACGTGAATTAATCTCACAGATATCATATGGAGCAAAAGAAGCCAGACACAAGAGAGAGTAGTTATGGTGAGTTTCATCTGTATAAAATTTATTTTTTTTTTATTTTTTTAACTTTATTTATTTTAAGAGAGAGAGACAGAGACAGGCAGAATGTGTACATGTATGCATGTACATGCAGAGAGAGAGAGAGAGAGAGAGAGAGAGAGAGAGAGAATCCCAAGTAGGGCTGTCAGCTCAGAGCCTGATGCGGGGCTTGAACTCACGAACTGTGAGATCATGACCTGAGCTGAAAATAAGAGTCAGATGCTTCACTGACTGAGCCCCCCAGGCACCCTGTATGAAATTTATATACAGGAAAACCAGTCTAGGGAAATGGAAGTCCGAACAGAGGTTGCTTTGGGGGGGCGGAAGGTAATATACTGGAGGCGGCAAAAGGGAGGCACGCTGGCCGTGTTCTAGATCTTGAGCTGGGTGTGGACACATGGGTGAGTGTGCGGTAAAACTTATGGAACTTCACACTTAGGGCTTGTGCACTTTTTTGTGTATATTTTAATGGTAAAAATCTTAATTTCAGCTTTTATTGAACCTTGAAATAAACAACAACGGAATCGTGTACCTGTTCTCCTGCTTCCGCATCGTATTTCAGAATTACCTTTTCTTTGGTTCTTCATAATGTTAATTCCAGTACAGGCACACCTTGGAGGTATTGTGATAGAGTGAGTCACATGATGTTTTGGCTTCCCACTGCATATAAAAGTTACGTTTACACTATAGTCTATTAAGTGTGCAATAGCATTATCTCTAAAAAAACACTTATTTGAACGACACCTTATTACTAAGGAATGCTAACCTTCATCTGAGCTTTTAGTCACAATCACTGATCACAGGTCACCGTAACAAATGTGACAGTAATACGGAAGTTTGAACTATTGCGAGAATTACTGAAATGTGACACAGAGACGTGAAATGGGCAAATGCTGCTGGAAACATGCCACCAACAGATTTGCTTGATGCGGGGTTGCCACAAACCTTCCATTTGGGAAAAAACACAATTATCTGTGGAGTACAAAAAGGGAAGCACAATGAAACAAGGTATGCCTGTATAGGACTATTATTTAGTTACTAAAAATGATTTTAATCTTTTTTATCAAAATTTTTTTAATGTTTATTTTTTTTGTGGGGGGGGTGGGGAGGGGGCAGAGAGAGAGGGAGACAGAATCCGAAGCAGGTTCCCGGCTCTGAGCTGTCAGCACAGAGCCCGACACGGGGCCCAAACCCATGAGATCACGGCCTGAGCCGAAGTTGGACGCTCCACTGACTGAGCCACCCAGGCGCCCCTTAAAATGATTTTAATATTTTTACATAGATAAACATAAGATTCTTTAGGGGAGCAATTAAAACATTTTTTTTTTCATTGAGGTACAGCTGACATACAACATTATATTAGTTTCAGGAGTACAACGTAATGGTTCGATATTTGTATATGTTGTGAGTTGATCACCACAATAAGTCTGGTTAATATCCATCCCCATAAATAGGTACATTTTGTAAAATTCAATGAAAACTTTAGTAAAACGTGGTAAATCGGGCAGCTGAGTGGCTCAGTCGGTTAAGCGTCCAGCTTTGGCTCAGGTCATGATCTTGTGGCCCATGCGTTTGAGTTCCGCGTCAGGCTCTATGCTGACAGCTCGGAGCCTGGAGCCTGCTTCAGATTCTGTATCTCCCTCTCTCCCTGCCCCTCCCCTGCTGGTGCTCTGTCTCTCTCTGAAAAATAAGCATTAAAAAAATTAAAATCTGGTAGGTCATAGAAAGGAAAGGAGGTATATTTGATTTAAACTTTTAAGAGTGAATGTTGATATGATGAATGAAATCAGATGATGAAGGAGAAGAAAGGGAAGGTAGCAGGAGGTGGAAATGGTTTCATCACCGCTTAGAGTAAGGAGTCAACAGGTGCTTTTTAAGAAAATACGCAATTAAGGGTGTTTCATAAAGGTATGCTATATAAGTTATGTAGTCGTTAAATTAGCCACCAAAACAAAAGACACACCTTTAAAATGTTCAGAGGATAAGAAACAAAACAGATGAAGGGTCGGGGGGGTTGGGGAGGGAAGAAATGCAAACCAGAAAACAGACTCTTAACTACAGAGAACAAACTGTGGGTTGATGGAGGGAGGGGGGTGGGGGATGGGCTAAATGGGCGATGGGCATTAGGAGGGCGCTTGTCGCGCTGAGCCCCCGGTGTTAATGCAGAATTGTCGAATCACTAAATTCTACTCCTGAAACTAATATTATTACACTGCATGTTAATTAACTGGAATTTAAATAAAAACTTGAAACCACAGCAGACACAACTCCCAAACAGAAAGAGAAAAAGAGAATAAGAATCACGTCGTTTCCATAAGAAAAGAAAATTTTCAGAGGAGATGTAAATCCTTGTTTGAGAATTAAAACTAGTTATTCCATTGATGGGCGATTATAGTGACCAGAATGTTTCCCAGGTTTTAGTAGAATTGAATTAGAATGTGGGTGTGGAAATCCTGTACTATCTTTTTCAATTAGTATACTCCTTTCCCTATCTTTCCTTTTTTTTTCTTTTTTAACAATTAATACACGACTCACCATGTAGTTAGTAGATTTTATTTCAAAATGTTTTTAATTTCAAACACTAGACAGTTATTGTTTTCCTTGGCCGGTGCAGGGAACTACTTAAGACATGGTTTTGGGGTTTTATGTATTGTCATTTATTTATTAAAGTTTCTTTTTTGATGAAAGATTTTTTTAATGTTAATTTTTGAGAGAGTGAAAGAGACACAGAGCACATGCAGGGGAGGAGCAGAGAGATGGGGGACACAGGATACAAAGTGGGCTCCCTGCTGACAGCAGAAAGCCTGATGCAGGGCTCAAACCCACGAACGATGAGATCATGACCTGAGCTGAAGTTGGATGCTCAACTGACTGAGCCACCCAGACACCCCTATTTATTTTGAGAGAGAGAGAGAGGGAGAGAGAGAGCGCGCCCCTGTGCAAACAGGGGAGGGGCAGAAAGAGAGAGGGAGTGAGAGAATTCCAAGCAGTCTCCACGCTCAGCACGGAGCCCTACTCGGAGCTCGATAACGTGACCATGAGTGAGATCATGACCTGAGTTAAAATCAAGAGTCTGCTGCTCAACTGACTGAGCCACCCAGGCGCCCCAGGTTTTGGGTTTTAAAAATAGCTTCAAAAACAATGAATCTTTCTTTTTAGCCAGTTTTACTGATTATTAAGGTCTGAACTGGGGCAAGATGCTCTGCTGATTTGCAAAAGGATAAGCCGATTTGTACCTGGGCAGTTCTGTGGGTTTATCAAAGGTCTATCACAGAGGTTTACCGAAGGAGATGTTCAGACTAGATGATGACCCTGACATGGGAGACTGTCGTGAACTATATTAATCAGATGTCATATCTAACATTTTTAGGTAACACCTCCCCTCCAGTAGTGGTAACTTATTGTAATGTGTAAAGTTGCAGCCACTGCTTCCAAGATTCCTCTGAGAGATATTTATTTTTTATTTTTTATTTTTTTTTAATATATGAAATTTATTGTCCGATTGGTTCCCATACAACACCCAGTGCTCATCCCGAAAGATGCCCTCTTCAATGCCCATCACCTTCCCTCCCTCCCACCCCCCCCTCCCCCATCAACCCTCAGTGTGTTCTCAGTTTTTAAGAGTCTCTTATGCTTTGGCTCTTCTGAGAGATATTTTAAAATAACTATCACATTATTCTATTTTTGTCCAAATAGTCCTGGTATGTCTGCACAGTGGCAGCTGTAAGTCAATTATCCTGGAATTGCTACAATAGTTAGATTCACTTGGATATAACTTTTTAATTTGCTTCCAGATGTCTCTGTAGAGAGGCAGCCCATGATTATGAATTACAGTGCAGATCAGTGACTTCAGAACAGCATAGTAATTTTGAGATCCACCGTTTTCTATATATACCATAGGGCAGGGTGCTTTTCATAATGCCTAGCATGTAGTAGGAGTTCCGTAGACACCTGGAAAGCGAAAGGGTCAACAAAGCAGGCTTTGCACCAGTCACCCTCTATATTCGTGTATGCCTTTCCCTTTGCTTTAAAAAAATTTTTTTATTAACGTTTATTTATTATCGAGAGACAGAGAGAGACAGAGCATGAGCAGGTGAGGGGCAGGGAGAGGAGGAGACACAGAATCCGAAGCGGGCTCCAGGCTCTGAGCTGTCAGCACAGAGCTCGACGCGGGGCTCTGACTCACGAAGTGTGAGATCATGACCAGAGCTGAAGTCGGACACTTAACTGACTGAGCCACCCAGGCGCCCCTACACTTTATCATTATTATTATTTTTTTTATTTTAGAGAGAGAGAGAGACAGAGAGAGAGAGTGCATGAGTGGGGGAGAGGGGTGGAGAGAGAGAGAGAGAGACAGAAAATCCCAAGCAGGCTCCATGGAGCCCAACTCAGTGCTAGATCCCATGACCATGAGATCAAGAGTTGGATGCTCAACCCACTGAGCCACCCAGGCACCCCAGTACATTGTACCCTTTAAATATAGAAGATATTTATGTCTGATATATTTATGTAATATATTAAATATAAATATATTAAATATATACAATTATATTTGTCAATTACTCTTCAATAAAACTAGAAAAAAGAAAACCAAAAGGAAGGTGCCTTGCCAGTGCACCCACCCCCACCCACCTCCTAATGCGTCCCACGCTGTGAACAAGGCAACTCCTCCAAACTCCTTTTCATTGTTTTCTTTGGGAATTTAAGTCTTTATTTCTAAATATTACACACAAATTGATATGTACTGGTTTGTACATGTATAGTCTGAATTCATATTATGGAAAATGAAAATTTCAGCTCGTTTTTATTATCCCTTTACCTTAACCTCTCTAATCCTTTCAGTAAAATTAGATCTCAAATTTTGGGTAAACCTACATTCAAGGTTTTGATTACGACTGTGTAAATAGTGCTTACTACCGAGCCAAGAAGTAGGGTAGTTTTGAGCCAGGAGATAATGCGCTTTGTATCATTTCTTGACAACCTTTTGTTTTTCCTAGATCTGCTTTTATTTTTTAAAACATCTCCCATGCCCTGCAATAGGTCTGGGTCTATAAAATATCCTTTGATACAATTTTCTATAAGGTCAAGCCTTGTTCAATGATTTTTTAGTCTCATAGCTGTTTTTTGTATTTCTGTAAGACATTTCCTCCAGAAGCCTTGACTTACTGTGTTCTTTTTTTTTTAATGTTTATTTGTTTTTGAGAGAGAGACCGAGTATGAACAGGGAAGGAGCAGAGAGAGAGGGAGACACAGAACCTGAAGCAGGTTCCAGGTTCTGAGCTGTCAGCACAGAGCCCGATGTGGGGCTCGAACTCACCAGCCACAAGATCATGACCTGAGCCGAAGTCGGACGCTTAACCGACCGAACCACCCAGGTGCCCTGACCTGCTGTGTTCTGAATGGGTTTCTTTCCAGTCTTTATACAGCAGCTCTCCTGGGACTGCCTTCTCCATCATTCTGAGAATGCTCTCCTGTGTTAGCATCCTTGATTTCTGGATCTTGTATCCTCTTTTTGGTTTTCTGCTTCATCGTTGTGGAGCACATTCATCTTACAGCTTTATGCAATTGGTACATGAGAATTTCTTGAGGATGTGTGAATCTGGAAATGTCTTTATTTTACCATCACCAGTGAGTGATAGTTTGGCCGAATGTAAAATTCTAGGGTGAAAAATCTGTTTCTCTGGAATTTTGACGTCTTCATTCCCCCCCCCCCATTCTTCGAATTTCAGATGTTGCTACTGAGAATTCTGGTACCTTTCTGATTCCTTTGGCTTTGTTTTATATATTTTCCTTTTTTGTTTCCTCTTGGGATGCTTTTTGGATCTTCTTTTCATTTGCGATATTTTGAGGTTTTACCAAGATATGCCTTGGTGCGGGGCTTCTTCATTATACTAGATTCTTAGTGTTTTGGAGACTTAAAGCTTACAGATCTGGGACATTATTAACTTAGAGTATTTGTAATTTCTTTCTCTGCTCTTTTTAGTTTCTCTTATTGCCCATTGTTACTGGAATTTTCACGTTGCGAGCGCTTGACCTAGGACGATGCTTTTTCCACTCTAAGAATATCCCTCTTTTGTTTTATGCAAGCAAGATCTTCTGTTTCAAGGGATATTCATTACAATTTCTTTGGGATTTTCTTCTGTGCTCCATTATATTTTTAGTTTATTTAACTTCTGTTTGCTCTAAGCCTGGCTGCCTTGTGTCCTAGAGCCGAGGCGGGAGGGGAGCTGGGGCGTCTCACTCTTCAGTCTGCTGATAGCCACTGAGTTCTCTGTTTTTATCACATCACACCTGCCATCCTCTGTGTCTGGAATCTCCAAATTCAGAGCCTCTGGGATTGTTGTTGGTTATTTTTCTTTTTTTAAAGAAAAATTTCACATCTTCTATGGGATGGGAATGGGGATGTGGGAATCTATTTTTTTAATACATATTTTGAATCAGTTCTTCATTTTCAGCCCTGCCCCACCTTCCGAGCTACTTAGGAGTCTAGATTCTGAGCTTTTAAAGTCCTGGGTGGCTTGGTTCTCACGGGTGTTCCCCTTGTAAGCTCGCATCTCCCTGTCTTGCTAAGTCATTTCAGGATTCTTACATCTGATTTCCGTCTTCATATGTGGTAATTAGGAGATTATAAATGTCTTCTCATTTTGTCAGAGATCAAGCTTGTCTTTCTTTATCTTGTTTTCCTTGGGGGAACTTTTGAGAAAAGAACACAATAAAATCCACATTTCTATCATCTTGAAACAGAAAATTCCCGTTTGATCTTAAATGGGTGATATCAGGTTTTCTCTTTGATATGGATTTAATAATGTTGATATTCATCGTAAGCAAAACTTAGTCTATTAGATGCATTGGTGGTTTTTTTTTTTAAGGTAAATAAATGACGTGTATGACCTAATTGCCTAGAGAAAATTACATTAGTTCTTAACTTATTTGGCCCTGTAGTACAAATTATCATTCCATCTTAATGGTGTTTTCAAGACTAGCTTATACGTTAAGGAAACCCACTTTTTATTTCAACAACTTCTGATAGAAATGCCTCCAAAATTTATGAGGGATTGCCTGCATTTTTATCTAAAACAATTTTTTTTAACATTTTATTTTATTTTTTGAGAGACAAAGAGAGGCAGAAGACAAGTGGGGGGAGGGGCAGAGAGAGAGGGAGACACGGAATCCAGGCTCCAGGCTCCGAGCTGTCAGCACAGAGCCCGACATGGGGCTTGAACCCATGAGCACGAGATCATGACCTGGGCTGAAGTCAGACGCTCAACCGACTGAGCCCCCCGGACATCCCTTTCCTGCGTTTTTAAACAGAAAAGGACGAATGTAGCCTTCTGTTGGTTTCTCTGACCTCATGCTGATATCCCAGGTTGCGCTGTGCTGTGTTTTGGTGACGCTTCTCGGGCTGGCACCTTCTCTCTCGCTGAATTCTGCCAGGAGCTTGCTTCATAAATTTGTCATCGACTTTGCAGAGGGGGCTGTCACTTCCGTATGAGTCAGCGAGTCAGAAAGGGCCCTCCGGTCCCCTGACACCGTTACTGCATTTAGCGGACTGTCCGGTGTGCTCAGGAGGAACTGAGATCGGCAGCAGAGGCAGAATATCCAGGCTGGCGAAGCCAGGAGCCTAAAATCGAATGCCAACTATCCACCAAGTAGGCTTTGGTCGGATAGCGCAGGGAGAGCTCCCCCAAATTTCCGTGATTCTCTCGGGGTGGAAATCCCAGGTTCCGTAGCAGCTCTGTTCTTGTCTGCTCAGCCCACGACCGGGTGTCCCCTGTCTTGGCACCAGTGACATTTGGGTCGAGGCGCTTCTTTGTGGCGGGGGCTGTCTTGCGCACTGCAGGGTGGTCAGCGGCATCCCTGGCCTCTGTCCATTAGTCACCAGTAGCTCCCACTTTCTCCCAGTGGTGACAGCCAAAAATAGTCGCAGAAATTGCCAAAAACCCCTGGGGGGGGGGGGCAGTGGCAACGTGGATTCCTTTTGAGGACTCAGACTCTGAGTCTCCTCTTTCTTCAGATTTTCTAACCCTATTTGGGATGTTTGACGGTGTAGAAAGTGTGACCGCAAGTGCCCAGAATAGTGTTGTAATTGCTCATAATTTCACAAAGTGTGAAGCGATTCGTAAAGCACCCGTATTTCTGTAATGTGCCAAGCAGTCCTTGCTTTGTACTGATGACATTTGTTGAGGGCTCCCTTATGTGAGGTAACATTTATCGAGCCCACACGGCGTGCCAGGGCCTCTTGTCATCACCATCGGCACCCTCAGGGAGAAAGGATCATTGCCCCCGTTGTAGCAGATGGGGAAACTGAGGCACGGGGCTTTTAGGCGCATTGCTGGGGTGTATACAGGGTGCAAATGGCGGAGTTGGGATTCCCACCCGGCAGGGGGACTTTAGAGCACGAGGCCCTCACCAGCACTTTGTGCGGTGGTTGACTTGGAGATGCCAGGACCAGAACGCGAGCCGCGTGTGTGGACTTCAGCCCGTCTGCCCGTTCTGAGCACCAAGAGGGCCGGGCTGCACATGTCTTCCCCCTTTACATTCCCGTCCCCCGGGCCAGGTAGTAGAGGCACAGTGAAGGTGAATGTTGAGAAATGAAATCAGGGGCGCCTGGGTGGCTCAGTCGGTAGAGTGTCCGACTTCGGCTCAGGTCACGATCTCACAGTTCGTGAGTTTGAGCCCCGCGTCGGGCTCTGTGCTGACAGCTCAGAGCCTGGAACCTGCTTGGGATTCTGTGTCTCCCTCTCTCTCTCTCTGTCCCTCCCTGCTCTTGCTCTGCTCTGATGTCTCTCAAAAATGAATAAACATAAAAAAAAAAAAAAAGAGGAAATGAAATCAATGCCAGTCTCGTGGGCTGTTTACGAGAAGAGAGGAGCCCGGTACCAACTAAATGTTACGGTTTCCTGAAGGAAGCTACGTGGCAGTATTGTAGGTATTGACGTGCTCCAGGTCTCGGTCTAGACAGGATACCTGCCTTGGGTGAAGAAGTAGGGGGACTGTGTCCTGAGAGGCCCATTATAGGGGAGCTCATTACGTTTCGTGGGGCGGTGGCCCCCTGGTTGGCTAGCACCTCTGGGAAACGAGAGCTTCAGACATTCACACCCTGTGACTTCAGCAAGGCCGGCCGAAGCCCAGGTAACACGCACTTGCAAGATTTAGCCGTTCCCTGGGGGTTCTGGAAGGCAGAACGTGGCAGCACCTCCAGGTCCTTGGCACAAACGCCCCATATGCCCTCAGACCCGAGGTGCCGGTTGGGTTTCTGGAGAGCATGGACTGATGGGTGTTTCCGTTCACCTTCGTTTGAGATCGTGGTGCTTTGAGGAGGCCACGAGAGGCGAGTATTGTGACATTTGCCCTCAGAGCTTTTCAGGATTGTTTGAGGAGGGGGTGCGAGTGCACACATGTGGTTCGGTCCTGGTACGAGACCGATGTTAGCCAGCGCAGTGATGATAGGGTTCTACTTGCGGACCCCTTGGCCACGTTGTTCCTGTGCTGTAGCTGGACTGTGAGTTTCACATCACTGATGCCCATTAGAAGTAAGGCTGCCCCAGAATTCGGGCTGAAAAGTGCTCAGATGGGAACGATGGGCTGGCCTATCTTTTAAATCCCATTTAGACTTTTTTTCTCATCTGAGTACATATTTGTGTAATAGCTATAGAAAAAGCCATGGGGTTCATATTGAAAGGGTCTTAGTAAATTAGGAAGACTCAGTTCAGATGTTCTATTTCGTTTCCTTCCTTCCTTCCCTCCCTTTTCCTTCCTTCCCTCCCTCCCTATTCCTTCCTTTTCTTTCTTTCTTTCTTTCTTTCTTTCTTTCTTTCTTTTTCTTTCTTTCTTTCTCCCTCCCTCCCTCCCTCCCTCCTTTCCTTCCTTTCCTCCCTATTCCTTCCTTCCTTCCTTTCCTCTTTCTTTCTTTCTTTCTTTCTCCCTCCCTCCCTCCCTCCCTCCCTCCCTCCTTTCCTTCCTTTCCTCCCTATTCCTTCCTTCCTTCCTTTCCTCTTTCTTTCTTTCTTTCTTTCTCCCTCCTTTCCTTCCTTTCCTCCCTATTCCTTCCTT
>NC_064818.1:76916319-77064624 GCF_023721935.1 Panthera uncia | reverse complement strand
TATTCCTTCCTTCCTTCCTTTCCTCTTTCTTTCTTTCTTTCTTTCTTTCTCCCTCCTTTCCTTCCTTTCCTCCCTATTCCTTCCTTTCCTTTCTTTTTCTTTCTTTCTTTCTTTCTTTCTTTCTTTCTTTCTTTCTTATCTTTCTCTCTCTCTCTCTCCCTCCCTCCCTCCCTCCCTCCTTTCCTTCCTTTCCTCCCTATTCCTTCCTTCCTTCCTTCCTTCCTTTCCTTTCCCTTTCTTTCTTTCTTTCTTTCTTTCTTTCTTGTCAGAGAATTCTCTCTTGAAATGGTAATAATATAGGGAAAATTCCAGAGCAGAAACGCCACCTACCTTGTAGATTCAGATCAAAAGAATCCTTGGTAGCCATAGGAGCTAAAACTCAACGCATCAAGTGACTTAAATGCCAATGCATACGCATTCACTAGATACACTTACCCTTCGACAGCCAACTCCGTGATCACCTCTGTCCTGGTCTCCACCAGACCAGGTTAGTCATTATCCTTAAATGCTGCTCTAGCAGTTTGCTCTGCTTCCTGAAATAACACATTCCCCACTGTGTTCTAATTCATCTGTTTTCATGTCTTTCTTCCTGCCTGGATGGTGAGGTTCTGGGAGGGGACGATTCACCTTTGTATTCCCAGCACCTGGCATGTGTAGGCTGGTTCGTAGGAGGCAGTCTGTGCCTGGCGGGTGCATGAGTAATAGGCGAGCTCATTAAATTTCCTCTTCCACACTGGGCAAGAAGAGGACATATCATATTGAAATATTTCCAACTTGTTAATAATAAGCAATCCCATTTTATGATTTAGAATAAAGAGTGTTCAGGGCATAGTATTTTTTTTTTTTCTCTCCCCCCCCCCCCCCCCCGCCAAATCTCATGAGAATATTCATTGATTCTGGGTCTTTCTGAAGAACATCTCTCTTTCTTTCCAGGCAGGTATTAACGAAAATGATTTTTATGATGGGGCGTGGTGCGCAGGAAGGAATGACCTCCATCAGTGGATTGAAGTGGATGCTAGACGTCTGACCAAATTCACTGGTGTCATCACTCAAGGAAGGAACTCACTTTGGCTGTAAGTGTGGATGGACCTGTGCTTTTGTAGACTCTATGCCTTGGGTCTAATATTCTAGGGTTTGGACAGAGACAGGAAGACGCAGAGAAGTATCTGACGATAAGCAATAGAAAGGAAGAAAATCGGAATGTGGACAGGATGCTGGGCTTGCTGTGGACACAGGCATCTCTGGAAATGACATTGTCAAGAACAGAGGGAGGGACCCACCCAGCAGGTTACGCTGAGTAGACAAAGGTATCGTTAAAACAGTGCAGCTTAGGCAGGCGGCTGCCATCTTGGATCTGTGATGGATTGCTAGTACCCTGACAGCCCGAGGTGGGAACTCTGAACAAGAAGTGAGTTCTCGGTAACAGGTGCAAGCCACTGTTTGGGAGTAGAAGGCGTGAACCCTTTAGAGTCTGAGAAGGACTGGAAGCCTAGGGAGGTTCCCAAATAGAGGAACTACTGGACGTGAAGGAGCAGCCGGGGTGAGGCCTGAGGACGAGATGGAGCCCATTTGAGCTTGGGCCCAAGGCTGGGTCAACAACGAGATGATCTGACGGGGATCCCAAGAGAGGTAGGCTCTCTGTCCTGTGGTACATGCATACGGTGGGATATTACTCATCCCTAAAAAGGGAGGGCATTCTTTTTGTTTTTTAAATTTTTTTTTAACATCTATTTATTTTTGGAAGACAGAGGGAGAGAGAGCACTAGTGGGGAAGGGATGGAGAGCAACAGGGAGACACAGAATCCGAAGCAGGCTCCAGGCTCTGAGCTGTCAGCACAGAGCCCGATGCGGGGCTCGAGCTCACCAACTGTGAGATCATGACCCGAGCCAAAGCCGGACGCTTAACTGACTGACTCACCCAGGCGCCCCAGAAAAGGGAGGACATTCTGACACCTGCTCTACCATGGCTGAATCTTGAGGACATGATGCCAAGTGGGATAAGCCAGTCACGAAGGGGCAAATGTGATTGCGGTTACGTGAGGTTCCTAAGTACTCAGCCTCGCAGACGAAAGTGGAATGGTGGAGGCCAGGGTCTGGGGGAGGGGAAACGGGGTGTTATTGTCTAAATGGGTACTGAGTTTCAGTCTGGGGTGCTGAAAAGTTCCGGAGGTGGATGGAGGTGGCCGTTGCACAGTGATGTGAACGTGCTTGATGCCCCTGAATTGTACACTTAAAAAACGGTGGAAATGATCCATTTTGTTATGTATTTTTACTACGGTAATGAAAAAACGTATGTGCAAAAGCAACGTGCACGAAAAATACGAAACAACGTCCGTGCCTCAACCCAGGGCTGGTTGTAGAGACCAAAGCGGGGCTGCATCTCTGGGGTTGTCCTGTGTCTCCAGCCGTGTAGACAGCAGGCACACGGAGACTGGGGGCTGGGCAGGGCAAAGCAGGGTCCACGGGATCTTGAGTGCTTTCCGAATTTAAGCAAGAGTTTTCAAGTGCCTCTAACATCCGCCTACAACTGAGAAGCCGAGGGCACGAATGCCTCGCACGGTGACATTAGGAAACTGGTCTCATCAGCTAAGACCCCTCCCACCCTACCCGCTTCATCTTCCCTGTCTGTACCACACTCTCGGATTTCATTTCAGTGTTTGCTAGTTACCTCTTGGCGGTCACGTACAATGTGTCTGTAATTTGTTGATTAGATTAATTTTTAATCCCCGGAAAGGTCAACAGTAATAAATAAACCAGGATAAGAGAGGGGAGCCTGGCATCTGTGCTCATATTTAACTGCCTGTCATTGTCACTGTAAAGGGGACTTTCTTACATGGTGACAATGATCAGGCAATGACTCATCATCTGTTTTCCCTCTGAGCTTTTTTTTTTATTGTAAAGACGATATTATTACATCTAGCAACGTTTTAAAACATTACCCACGATTCCACCACCCTTAGACATAGTTTTTTTTTTTTTACGCATGTGTAATCCTACTGCATATGCAATTATGTTATTTTAACTTAAAAACATATCCAAGCATTTTTCCCCACTGTTACTCTGACATCACAATGATCATTTTCATAGCCTATAATTTACCCAGCCCTGTCTCTGTCACCTTCTTAGTGTTCTGGTATCCCATACCATTTTGCAAGAAAGAATTTTCATACTTTTTTCTTCCTTCCAATTATTTCCTTCAAATACATTTCCAGAGCTGTGTTAATCTGTGCATTTTGACAGCGTTCGGTCGTGTGTTTGGGCTGTTTTGTGTAGCGCATTTCGTTTTTTTCCGCTTTGCTTTTTAGCAGTGCTTGTGTGTAATGATGATTTTTGCTCTGTGGGGCGCATTGGGCTGTAATCAGCTTATTACCATGACAATTGTTTTCACTGCTCAGATTCTGAAAGGCGAGAATTTGGGGGAAGGGAATGTTGAATGGCTCAACTTGGAGCAGAAACTTGGAGAGAAAGACTGATCTGAGATTATGCATAGGGATCAACGAAGGGATTTTACCTTAATGCTTGGATATTAACCTGTCTAACCGCTGTCGTTAGAAATCCTGTAGTTGATTTATTATTGGATTGGAAGGACAGAGCAGGATAAGAATAACACTCACATTCCATCGCATCAAGGACACAAGAGCATTTGGGGTGAACAAGAAACGGCCGTAGAACAAGATCTTTCTTTGACTTAGCCTAGGACAGGAACACCTTAGAGGGCTAAGACAAGGGATAGAATTGCTTTTAAGAGTCTTTTTCTTTTGAAATGTCTAAATGTATTTCAAGTCAAATTGTTCTTCAAGGACAATGGAAAGAAATGCGATGGGTTTCACTTTGTCTTACCACCCAGAACAGGATGGTCTGCACCAAAGACTGAAGAAGAAGTGGGACAAAGATAGGTTCTGGTGTCTGAAGCTTGCCGCCTCCCCCCAGGAGGATGAATGAAACTCATTCATTTTGTTAATGAATAATGCTGGAAGCACTGGGATGTGTCCCAGTATGACCAGAAAACACGTCGGCAATAGGAACCATCAAATATGAACAGTGAAGAAGACAGCAGGTGTCCCCCTTTCCCTCTTCCCGCACACTGTTCCCAACACAGGCATCTCTGGTGTCATTTTTAATATTTCTCTTTACGGGCTTCTGTGTTTCTCCCTGCTAGTCTGGAAGCACCTGGATGATAGAGGTAATACCTGGTCATTTTGCCCAGTCCCAGGCTTCTATTAGATGCTCGAGTAATGATTTTTTAATGAACGAATATTGTTAGGAAGTAACAAATGGACAAAGGTTCGTTCACAGGGCACAGTAATGAGTTCATTCATCTGCGAGTGTCAGTGACTGAGAGCAAGCTTGGAAATGGGACTAGGGAGAGGGAAGGGGATACGGGAGATTGAGGAGTGGCGATTTCTAGAGAGGATGGCACCCCCAAAAAGGTGGCTTTGGAGTCTCGTCACAGCTCTTGACTCTTGTTGGTTATGAATTTTCTCTTCTCCGAGCTTCAGTCTGCTGCCTGAAAGAAGGGAGCTGTTCTCCCACTGATAAAGATGCACGGAAGTCAGATAAATTGTTACACTGTTTTAAAATTACCCTGCACATCAGGGCGCCTGGGCAGCTCAGTCTGGTGAGCGTCCGACTTCAGCTCAGGTCATGATCTCACTGTCTGTGAGTTCGGGCCCCGAGTCGGGCTCTGTGCTGACAGCTCAGAGCCTGGAGCCTGTTTCGGATTCTGTCTCCCTCTCTCTCCGCCCCTCCCCTGCTCACGCTCTGTCTCTCTGTCTCTGAAAAATGAATAAACCTTACAAAAAAAAATTACCCTGCACATACTAAGAGCTCGGTAAACTTTACTTTCTTCCCTCCGCTCCTCTTTGGGTTTTATTTAGGACAGTGGCTTTCAAGCTTTATTTTTAGCTACAGAAGCATTTAGAAAATAGAGAGAGGTGAGGCTGCTCTGTGTGAATCTGGGGGGGGTGGAGGGGAACGGTGCCTGCCTGGCCCTCCCCTCGCCCCTTGTCAGAGCAGCCCTGGAGGATGCCTTCATCCAAGTATCTCTGGCAGCAAGAATCCCGGACAGCCCGAGGGTGCTTCTGTGCAGGTTACAACTGGGCCAGCTTCTTGAAAGGCTCGTGGCCACTTCCTCAATCTGGCCGGGTGGAGGGGAGATGTGGAATTCAAACCAAGACAAACAAAGGCAGTGTTGGAGTTAGAACTTGAGCTTTCTAGTTGAGCCTGCAGACCATCCCCTAATCTCAGAGCATCCATCACATTTTGGTTGGGAGTGTTTTAGAAACGGAAGGCAAGGAGTTGCGGGCTCCTTGAGGTCGGGGCCAGATGGATCCTGCTGTTTAGAAATGGCTTCTGTCTGGTTGTTGAAATAAATATAGGAGCACTTTGGAGTTACAGTACGTGTATACTTAGGAATACTATTCATACTTTCCATCCGCAGGACTTTCTTGATTGGTATTTTTAAGTGAACATCCATAATCTTACATGTTTCTGACATTCTCTTTGTGTGTTCATGGATTCATCTGTTTTGAGCATTCTGTGCTAAGCACTAGGGATATGAGGTGAGCAGAAAGTGGCCTGCCTGCAGGGAGCTTTCAGTCTGGTGGAAAAATCCTGTATGTGAACGGATCCACTGGCATCCACAACATGCCTGTTGACGAGGGGTGGGGGATGGGAGAGCCGTTATCAGATGCATGACACGGATGTGAAGGATGATCTGGCTGGTCGCAAGGCTTTAGGTCGTGGCCTGCAACCAGTTCATAATCGGGTGGACGAAAAGCTGTGATTCTCGGTTTCATAATTTTTCAAATTATTTGGGCTATTTGAAAGTAATAAAATATAACTATGTTTATGATATTGAATCATTTGTATGTTTCACCAGTAGAAATTATCCTTCTCCACCACCCTGCAATTTAGTGAAACGTCTCCATACTAATGAAAGCTAATCTTTGGGGTGCCTGGGTGGCTCCGTCGGTGAAGCGTCCGACTTCGGCTCAGGTCATGATCTCATGGTTCATG
Source organism: Panthera uncia (assembly GCF_023721935.1). Taxonomy (NCBI): domain Eukaryota; kingdom Metazoa; phylum Chordata; class Mammalia; order Carnivora; family Felidae; genus Panthera; species Panthera uncia. The sequence continues at coordinate 77,058,606 of NC_064818.1, read as the reverse complement.
AGTTCGAGCCCCACGTCGGGCTCTGCGCTGACAGCTCGGAGCCTGGAGCCTGCTTCAAATTCTGTGTCTCCCTCTCTCTCTCTCTGCCTCTCCCCTGCTCACGCTCTCTCTCTTTCTCTCTGTCTCAAAAATAAGTAAACATTAAAAAAATTTTTTTTAAAAAAGCTAATCTTTAATTTCCCTAATCTCAGAAAGTATATTAGACCTATGGGTGCTACAATCACAACCAGTGTGATGGTTGGAAAGTTAATTATTCTGCCGGAGGTGGATAGATGCTGTACCGACATGGGCGAAATACAGGCAGTTTAAAAATAGCCGAAGGTTTTAAGTTTTACTTGCTTAACCAACAAAACGATTCTCATTCTCTGGAGAGTCTGTGAATGTGTCCTCAAAGTGAGGTAGCAGTCTGACTGATGAGTTTGTAAGGTGACGGCCGGGAGGGTTTGACTGGTCAGCTGAATTTTTAAACAGCAGTCAGGCTAATTAGAGCCAGATGAACGGAGCCAGGCTGGGAGCCAGGCTTGTGACCAAGGACACAAAGACAGTGGAGACACAGCCCCAGCCTAAGGGCCTGGCTTTCTGTTTGTCCGTGGAAAGCTGTAGCAAAGGTTCTGAATGTGGGCCTCCGCTGATGGTTCCGGACAGTTCTGATGGTGAAGGAGAGGAGCAGCTGAAGGAGGTGCCCAACCCAGAGGGAAGGCAAGGCCAGGGAAAGGCCCGTTCCGCCTTTCTGCCCTGGGAAGAGCTGTGTTCGCAGGAGGGGCCGGTGGCCGGTGGGGCAGATCGGCGGGGTCCTCTGCAGACAGTGAGTGTGGCGGCTCTAGGGGTTGGCCGCTTAAGGCAAGAGGACAGGGAGGGCCCTCAGAGGGCTCAGCGGGTGTCTGGACCTCATAGGCTTGGACCCGTCCCACCTGGCATGGCTGGCACTTTCTCCACTAGGGGGCGATAGAGTCAATGGCCGAGCCGCTGGAGGAGGTGCAGGGACCAGGGCATTTCGGGAGCTGGCAGGGCACAGAGCGCATTTGGAAGGAAGGGTGTGAGGGTCAGCTCCAGGGCTGGCGGGGGAAGAGGCAGAGGGCTGATTCCCTGGAAGTTCAGAGCAAGTTCAAGGAGCCACTAGGGGAAATGAGGCTTCAGAAGTGGACGCGAGCTTGGCCGGGAAGACAGTGGTCATCTGAAAAGTCCACAGGGGCAGTGGAGGTGATCAGCTGGGGCCCAGGGGTGGGGTGGGGAGTGTGAGCGAACCGGGGGTCGGAGAGGAGTGGGCGTCTGGAAGTCTCGAGGCTGCAGGCTGGCCCCCACTGCCGTCCCTGTTGGGAGAATGTCTGGGACGCGCTGGACCCGAGCTCAGGAGAGGTGAGGAGATGGCTGTAGAGAAGGTGGGGTCTGGCGAGAAGCAAAAGTGAGCGCGAGAAGGGGCAGAGCTAAGGAGAGACGCCGCTGGAGGGTGTGCATCCGGCGACGGGGGGTGGAGAGGGAACCGCTCCAACACCCGCCTGGCCCGGGATCTGCCAGCGGCTGGACCCCTGGCTCCCAGCGGGAAGTGTCCACCCAGCCCCTCCCTTAATCTTCAGTTCATCTTGTTTTCTGCTCCCAGAGGACCGACCTCGGCCTTCATGCTTCTCTTGTCCCCCGGGGTTGGGGTCCGAGCCACCAGGGTGCAGAGCGATGCAGCACAGGGGGCTGGGGCCAGGGGCGCGGAGGGGCACCCGGCGGCCCCTGGCACAGAGCTTGAGGGGAGGCTGGCCAGCACGCCATCAATCACCTCCCGGCTTCTTGGGGGAGAGAGAGTGTGTGTTTTCAGAATGCACGGTACCGGGCCTCCTTCCTCACTTCCTGGCAACATGAAATGTCTGGCACCGGGGGGGGGGGGGGGGGGCGCTGGGAAGGCACAAGTTTCCGAACACCTTTCTAACTTCTTTGGAAACTGACAGTCTTTGAATTGCTGAGTTTGGCACGAGATGGAGGGGTTTTAATGAAAACCTCGACAAGTTCAGATAGAGGGCCTGGCATGCAATCATTTCTTCATTTCATGTTCTGTTTCCACCACGCAGGGAGGGTTGTTTGAAATCAAACGAAACTCTCACTTAACGGTTGCATGGTCGTACTAGGTTTTCTGGGTGCCGATGACTAAGAAACAAGCTCTTGGAAGGTAACAGCTTTGAAATGGAAACAGCTCCTTCCTGGGGCTGGGACTTCCACCCTGCTTTACTCAGGGGTCCTCGGTCCCCCTGAGCTGTGACCCCCCCCCCCAAGGAAACCCTCCAGAAGGCTGCTGGGTACATCTCATCTTTTTTCTCATCTGTTTCCTGGTAGAGGGGGCCCCACCCCTGCTTAGCTCACATAATGCTTCTACCCCTGGACCCACACAGCCTTTGTGGATTGGCTCGCACTGTCTGTCTGACTGCACTCCTAGCAGGAGCCTCCTCTGTTCCACAGATAAAGCAAGCATGCTCCTGCCTCAGGGCCTTTGCACGTACCATTCTCTCTGTCTGAAAGTTCAACCCTCCTGCATCAGAGGCTTTTTTTTTCCTCCTGATCATTCTTTTGAAACGCACTCTCAGTAGCTCTGTGCCCCCACTTGGCTTTATTTGATTACCTATTTATTTGTTGTTACTTGCACTGATGTCACTCCCGGGCAGCAGGCAGGACCTGGCTGTTGTTTGCCACTGAGCCCCCAAGTGCTAGGTTGTACCAGCCAACAGAGGGAAGGTCTCAGCGACCGCCCCTCCTGCTGCATCATTTGAAACTGCTCAGATCATGTCCTGATTCTCTCCCATCCAGAGGCTGGACGGCTGGCCACCCCCAGCCCAGAGTAGGTGGGTGGGTGGTCCAGGTGGGCTCCTGGCGATTCCAAGCCTCCTGGTCTTGTAAGGAGAGGTGACAACTCCCTCTCAGCTTGTCGTGCATGTTCAGTGAGACGCAGATGGTCTCAGAATGGACCGGCACATTCGGGACACAGCGGAGGCACAGAGGGCCGTGGCTGCTGTTATTTATGAAGTCAAATCTCACTGCCCCTTCCTGGGAGCCCCCTTCCCTAGCCATTCATAGCTAGGACCTCCCGTGTCCCCGGAGGGCACCCAGGAAAGACGTTAGAACTGGATCAGTCACGTTGCAGCTAAGCAGAGCCTGGCATTTTGTGAAAATACTCCTCTGACACGTCTGTATTTTGTACAAATGGATTTGGCCGGCAGGAAATTTCTTGAAATAAAATGACATCGCTTCCCTGTGCCGGGGCTGCAGAGCACTTGGCATCATCATACTGGGTGCCTCTCAGCACCTGCCAGGAAGGTCCCTTTCTTGTCCCCATTGTGTGGATGAGAACACTGAGGCTTGGAGAGCACACACAGCTTGATATCTCTCTCTGCCTCGTCGTGAACATACCTGTGCTTTCTGCCCTCCCCCTCCTTCTCCCTGCTATTACTCACGATTTTCTCCTGCACCCTGAGGCCTCAAGCCCCGTGAATGGGCTCCTGTGTGCTTCTGAGCACTTGTGGACGCCGGGGGGCCAGAGGGCGTTGCTGGCCACACCCAGGGCCCACTTACCTGTCAGACACGGTGCCAGGGGCCTTGTGACCTTTAGGGGCCCGTGAACGTGTTTAACCTCTTGTACAACCTGGAAAAAAAAGAAAGGAACGTTGAGGTCAAAGAAAACATTCAAATATATCATGTTACTGTGTTCACCTCTGTACCAAGGCAGTCAAAAAAAAAAACATGGCTTGAAAATTGTTTTTATGGAGGAAGCAAGTGGCCTGTGGTCAGCAGGAGAGTAGCCGGCACAGATGTTTACGTCTGAGTCCCAAGAATCTGAGAAGGTGCGAGGTTCCATGGCATGCGGGCCTCAGGGTCGCACGTGGACTTGAGGTTGCTGATCGGCTGACCCGCAAATAGAGACGTGACCCTGGGTTGCCTGGGCGGGCCCGGTGCAGACGCGGCGGTCCTGGACAGCGGAAGGGGGAGGCACAAGGCGCAGCAGGTGTGGCTGGCTCTGAGGGTGGAGGAAGGGGCCCCGAGCAGGGAATGGGGGTGGCCTCTAGAAGTTGGAAAAGCAAGGGAACAGATTCCTCCCTGGAGCCTCCAGGAGATACCTGGCCCTTGCCCGACACCCTGATCTCAGAAATTCTGCCCTCCCGAACCGTAAGATAATAAATGCGTAGCTGAAACCGCTAAGTCTACAGTACTTTTACAGCTGGTGTGGGAAACCAGTAGCACCCGTGGAGGCAAAAGTGTCTCGGGCCCCCGCAAGCCCTCATGTGGCCTGGCCACCCCACGACTTTGCCCTCTGACGTGAGGTCAGTGCCAGGCGGAGCCGGGCAGGAAGCTCCGGGCTCGACACATGTTCTCGCGGAGCGGGGTTGGAAGCCAACTCTCTTCTCTAATTTTTTTTTTTTTTTATTTTTTTAACGTTTATTTATTTCTGAGAGAGACAGAGACAGAAACAGAGAGACAGAGAGAGACAGAACATGAGCAGGGGAGGGGCAGAGAGAGAGGGAGACACGGAATCCGAAGCAGGCTCCAGGCTCTGAGCTGTCGGCACAGAGCCCGACGCGGGGCTCGAGCTCGTGAACAGTGAGATCACGACCTGAGCCGAAGTCGGACGCTTAACCGACTGAGCCACCCAGGTGCCCCATCTTCTCTCTAATTTTGAGGATTCCTGTGAGCTATTTCTTTGGTTCCTTTTTTCCCTGGTCTCTTGAGTGACTCTGTCAGATTTAAAGGACTTTAAATATTTTCTTTTTACTTTTAGTTTTCTGCTGTGGAGTTTCTTAGCTAGGAACTGCCTCGTCCTCTACCCAACTCGATTGGGCTTGGCCTCCAGAGTGGTATTTTCCCTCTCTCATCCTGGTAGACATTTTTTGCTGGAGGTAATGGAAAACTAGATACTATTTCTAAGTTTATAACACTCTCTCCTGTGGTCTGCGTTTGCAAAAGGCCATGGTAACTGGTCCCAACTGAAAAAATCTAATAAATCAGTGGGCTGATTTTTCAGCGTCCAGCGTTTGTCTGTGCTGAGCATATAACACCATTTAAATGTTTTTAATGTTTTATTTCTGAAAGAGAGAGAGAGACAGAGACAGAGCATGAGTCGGGGAGGGACAGAGAGCGAAGGAGACACAGAATCTGAAGCAGTCTCCAGGCTCTGAGCTGTCAGCGTGGAGCCCAATACAGGGCTCGAACTCATGAACCATGAGATCATGACCTGAGTCAGAGTTGGTTACTTAACCGACTGAGCCACCCAGGCGCCCCTGGTAGCACACCATTTAACTGCATCGCTGTGGTTCCGGAAGGAGGGAGAGAACAAGAAAGCCGTGTCTGTGTTCTTGAGTGCTGGGAGTAGACAGATGCCTATTGTAGACAAAAGGCAACGCTTCCCCCCCGCCCCCCCACCTTTTATTTTCAAGATGCTACAAAAGACAAGTTTAGACCTCGGGGGAGCGGTGGTCTTGCCCAGAGTTATAGGTTGGCCGCAGCTTGGATTTGAGCCTGCGAAGCTCTGTCAAGGAGGTGATGGACAGGAAGAGGAAGCTGCCAGCACCCCCGCCCCCCCTGGCTCCAGCAGAAAATTGGCCTAAAAACTGAGAGATTGTTGGGCCCTTCCTTCTCTGACTGAAAAGGGATTTCACAGGGCTCTCTCTACTTGTCTGAGAAAGTGGACGACACTCAGTGCTCCTTACAGCTGGGGTTGTGGGTTATTAATGGTCCCTTCCCGACTGACTTCACTCATTTGCCATATCCAGTGCTGTTTGCTGGGGCGGGTGGTGCTTGTTGGTGAGGATGTGGGGACATTCTCTCTCTTGTGAGGTGGAAAGAGAGAAGAATCTGACCGGCAAGGCCGATTGTCGTGAAGGCCCACTGTGGTAGACCCCCCGGGGGTGCCTCGGATCTTACCCTGTGGCCACCCAAAACTAGTTATTTGACTGTGATTTGAGCCACTCCTGTTGTCCCCAGTCACTCCCTTCCTTGTCACTTGGCCCCCTCTGTTGTACAAAAACTTTGAATTTGTACGTGGTTAATATAATCAGTGTCTTAAGGTTTATGTCCTCCTTGTAAAGGCATCGCCCTTCTGAGAACGTGCGTGATTGGCCCCATGTTTTCTTTGAGCACGTTTATGGTTTCGATTTCTACATTGAAATCTTGGAGTCATTGTATTTTGGACTGTGTTTCGGCACAGGTGTAACCGATCAGACTCATTCTCCAGTGGCCACTAGAAATAATGTCCCTGCATTATGTCTTTTCCATACTTTCCCCAGCTGCTACGGCCTGGACGTTGGTGTGCCTCTCGAAGTGTATATGCTAAATCCTAACACGTGATGTGATAGTATCTGTGGGTGGAGCCCTTTAAGTCATGAGGGTGGAGCCTCCATGCTTGGGATTAGTGCCCTTATCAAAGAGGCCCCACCAAGCTCCCCAGCCCCTTCTTCCGTGGGAGGGTGTAAGGAGAATGTGTGACCAACTGGCACCCGGGGATGGTCTCAGACTTTCCAGCTTCCAGAACTGGGAGTAATAAATCTCTGTTATTTATAAGCCACCCAGTCCGTGGTGTTTGGTTCTAACAGCCCGCGGGGACTAAGATACCAGCTGAAGGGCCTCCAGCTTGACATTCCAAATTCCTGTCTGTCTGTCGTGGGGTTTGTAAATTCTAGCTATGCCTTTGTCAGATCAATGGTTTGCGAATATTTTCTCCCAGTCCGCAGCTTATTTTTTCATCCTTTCACCCTGGCTTCATGTGAAGCTCTCAGAGAGCAAGGTTTTAATTTCAGCCAAGTATACGCTATTGATTTGTTTTTTTTTTTCCTTTACGGATTGTGTTTTTGAGGTCAGGTCGAAGAACTCTTTGCTAAGCTCTAGACCCCAAAGACTTACTCAGGTATTATCTTCTGAAGTTTCATAGTGTTACGTTTTACCTTTAAATCTGCGACCCGTTTTGAGTTAATTCTTATACAAAGTGTTAGGTTTCGTGGGGATTAATGATCTATCCCATTAAACCTCATTCTGTGTAATTGCACATAGACACATAATTGCTTCTGCGCCAAATGTTGAAAAGACTGTCCCCTCCACCATGAAATTGCTCTTGCGCCTTTGTTCAAAGTAGGTTGGCCATATTTGTGTGGGTTTATTTCTGGGTTCTCTGTTCTGTTCCACAGATCCGTGTGTCTGTTCCTCGTCCATCGTATTGTAGCCGTACAATGTCTTAAAACAGGGTAGATGGATTCCTCTTGCTTTATTCTTTTTCAGAATCGTCTTAGCGATTCTAGTTTGTTTGCCTTTCCATAATCATTTTAGAATAATACTGTTTATACCATAAAAAAATCTAAATAGGATTCAACAGGAATTGTAGTGAATCTTGTCTATTAACTCGGAGGGCAGCTTCGCTCTACCAAAGCCTCTCGTCCGTCCGCAGACAGGGAATGTTTTCTCATTTAATTAGGCTTCTTTGATTCCCTCCGTCAGTGTTTTATGGTTTTTTGTTTTTTTTTTTTACGCTTGCAAGTTCAGTACGTGTTTTATCAGATTTATACCTGAGAATTTCATCTCTTTTAGGCAGACGCGAATGGTGTGGTTTACAAGTATTTTATTTAGGATTTTTGCGTCAATATTCCTATGTGGCATTAGGTTAAAGTTTCCTCTGTGTGAGCAGTCTTTGTTGATTTTCGGTATCGAATCTTCCAAGTGAGGGAAGATTTTCTTGCTTTCCCAGCTTTGAGTACATCCAGGCACGAGCATTCAGAGGGGCTTGTGGGGAGCGCTTTTATGACTGCCTTTCTTTCTGCACCAGTGTTCCGGCTGTTTAGATTTTCTGTCTCTTTGCTCGGTTTTGATAAATTCTGTTGTCCTAGAAATCTTGTGTTTAGAAATATATTCATATTTGATTCAGCACAGTTGTTTAAGGATGCGTTTCTTCTGGTCAGTGATTATTTTCTCATTATTTTGAAATATTTGTGCATTTCCTTTTTTTTTTCTTCACTAGAGTATTTCATGAATTGTCTATCTTTTTTTTAATGTTTATTTATTTTTGAGAGAGAGAGAGCGAGCATGAGTGGGGGAGGGGCAGAGAGCAAGACATAGAATCCTAAGCAGGCTCTGGTTCAAACTCATGAACCACAAGATCATAACCTGAGCCGAAGTTGGATGCTTAACCGACTGAGCCACCCAGGTGCCCCCGTGCATTGTCTATCTTACCATTTTCTCCTCCTTTTTAAGGAAGGCATTAGATATTTTAATGAAGAAAAAAAAGGAAATGGACAAATACTTCAAAATAATGAGAAAGATCACTGATCAGAAGAAATGAACCTTTAAACAATTATGCAAGGGAAACAAAAGTAAACATGAACTATTGGGACTTCATCGAGATAAAAAGCTTCTGCCAGTGAAAGAAACAGTCAACAAAACTAAAAGGCAGCCTACGGAATGAGAGATGCTTGCAAATGATATCTAATAAAGGGTTAGTATCCAAAATCTAAGAACTTACCAAACTCAGCATCCAAAACAACAAATAACCCAGTTAAGAAATGAACAGAAGACATGAACAGACACTTCTCCAAAGAAGACATCCAGATGGCCAACCGACACATGAAAAAATGCTCAACATCACTCATCATCAGGGAAATACAAATCAAAGCCACACCGAGATACCACCCCACACCTGTCGGAATGGCTAAAGTTAGCAACACAAGAAACAACAGGTGTTGGCGAGGATGCGGGGGAAGGAGGAACCCTTTTGCACTGCTGCTGGGAATGCAAACTGGTGCAGCCACCCTGGAAAACAGTATGGAGGTTCCTCAAAATAAAAAAAAAAAAAAACAACAACTAAAAATAGAACTATCTCACAATCCAGCAATTGTACTATTCGGTATTTAACCACAAGATACAAAAATACAGATTCGAAGGGATACATGCACCCTGATGTTTATAGCAGCATTATCAACAATAGCCAAGCTATCCATCAATCGATGAATAGAAAAAGAAGATGTGATATAATATACAGTGGAATATTAGTGAGCCATCAAAAGAATGAAATCTTGCCATTTGCAATAACGTGGATGGAGCTAGAATGTATTATGCTAAGCAAAATAAGCCAATCAGAGAAAGACAAGTACCATAGGATTTCACTCATACGTGGAATTTAAGAGACCAAACAGATGAACATATGGGAAGGGGGGTGGGGAGAAGAGAGGGAAACAGATGACAAGAGACTCCTGATGATAGAGAACAAACTGAGGGTTGATGGAGGGAGGTGGGTGGGAGATGGGCTAGATGGGTGATGGGCATTATGGAGGGCACTTGTATGTAAGTGATGAATCACTGAATTATACTAAAACCAATATTGCACTGTGTGTTAACTAAAATTTAAATTAAAAAAAAAGAACAAGCATTCCTTGGAATTACTGATCAGTTCTGCTATTTTTCTGTTTTTGAATTCAATAGTTTGTTTAGATTCCTTCCTTTTGCTTTATTCAGATTTTATTATTCAATTAACCCTCTGGGTTGGACTCTTCATTCATTCATTTCTTTTTCTCCCTCTTATTTAGTGATGTCTGCTTGTAGGACTAGAAACTTCTGCCCAGTACTGCTTAACTCTGTCCGGGCAGTTGCTGACACATGAAGTTTTATTACCGTTGTTTTCTAGATGTTCTTTACTTTTGATTTTTATTTTCTCTCTGATCGAAGATTATTTGGGAGACTGATTTACATTTCCTGGGGCAAGAGGGCTTGGAATTTTTTTTTTTAATTAAAAAAATTTTTTAATGTTTATTTTTGAGAGAGACAGACAGAGACAGAGTGCAAGTGGGGGAGGGGCAGAGAGAGAGGGAGACACAGAATCTGAAGAAGGCTCTAGGCTCTGAGCTGTCAGCACAGAGCCCAATGCGGGGCTGGAACTTCGAGACTGCGAGATCATGACCTGGGTTAGGTCGGACGCTTAAAATTGACTGAGCCACCCTGGTGCCCCTGGATTTTTAATTAAAAAAAATCATTTTATCTATTTTAGAGCGAGTGAGCAGGGGAGAGGGGCAGAGGGAGAGAGGGAGAATCTCAAGTAGGCTCTACTCTCAGCACAGAGCCTCATGCAAGGCTCAATCCCATGACCCTAGGATCATGATTTGAGCCAGAATCAAGAGTTGGACGCTCAACTGGCTGAGCCACCCAGGCACCCCAGGATTTTAATTTTATACATTTCTCATTGTATCAGAGAATATTGTCTCTACTTTCTAATTTGTTGATGTTTTAGAAGTTTCTTTTGAGGCCTAAAATAAGGACAGTTTTTTTTGTTTTGTTTTGTTTTGCGAAAGCTCCATAAGTGATGGAATAGAAAGACTATTTTTGTTTTAGGGCAACAGAACACACGTATAGCCATTAAACTCAAGTATTTTTTTTTTTTTTATGTTTATTTTTGAGAGAGAGGGAGAGACAGAGTGCGAGCAGGGGAGGGGCAGAGAGAGAGAGAGGGAGGCACAGAATCTGAAGCAGCCTCCAGGCTCTGAGCTGTCAGCACAGAGCCCGATGCGGGGCTCGAACCCACGAACCGTGAGATCATGACCTGAGCCGAAGTTGGACGCTTAACCAGCTGAGCCACCCAGGCGCCCCACACACGTATAGCCATTAGATTTACCTTCTTAATTAGTGGTGTTTCGTCTCTTTTATGCTGACAGTCCATCATGGCCGAGAGAGACTGTCTCCCTCCCTCCTTGTGTCTCCTGTAATTTGTTTCATTAATGTTGGTGCTATGCTTTAGCACATAGATATCCACAACTGCTTAATGCCTTATTGTGAGCTGTATCCTTTGGAATCGTGCAGGGCCCTTCTTTGTCCGGCTTAATGCTCTCTTTTCCCTGAATTCAGCGGGCGGATTTTACAATCGTAATCTTGGCCTTCTCTTTATTTGCATTTGCCGATATCCGTGTGGCCAGATTTCTGTTTCAACGTTTCTGAGTCACTTTGTGTGTTTCTCGTGTATATCCACAGAGTTGTATTTCCTCTGATGATGAGGAAGGTCTGTAATGTGGTTCTCCCGGCTCTTTCTCTGACTGCAATTTCCTGCAATGCCTGTAATGCAGTATTTCTTCAGACGCTACCGATTAACACGCTATTATGAACAAATGAGTACATTTGTGTAATTCTCCCCCTCTCTCTCTGCTCCTTCTGACTGTAGCTGACTCGTTACCTTGCTTACCGTTTACCTCTGCGCGGGAAGTGTTCCTAAACCTTCCCTGCTTAAGTTACTAATATCTTTTAACCGCCCTTCTCCTCCACCAGCTATTAAGAACAGATTAAAACAACCAGGATACCCGGGTTTGGGGTCTCATCCCCCCTCTGGAATCATGATAGTACTCACGCCGCAGTGTTAATTCAACGCAACAAAGTAAGTAGCATAGCTCCAACGGTGCCTGGTGCATAGTGCCCGTCCAGTGGGCATTCCAAATTACACCCGATGATCCTGGTTAGCGGAACTCGATGAAGCTGGTGGTGGAAAGTGGGCATCACAGAAGGTGTCAGCACTGGATACCTCGAAGGCTGTAGGGAAACCCAGGGGGCCTGCATCACCCCGGAGAGCCCTTTCTGCGGCAGGGACCGTGCCCTCGAAATTACGGAGCTTCTGTGGGCAGACCTCACAAACCCCAAGCAACGTGGCACCAGAGCACCACTAAAACGGACAACCATCCTGATAAAAATAACAGCGTCAGCGTGTTACGTCCTGTATTCAAGTACAAGAGCAAGTTCAAGTGAAGGGCACTCCTTTTCACAAAAAAAGGTGAAGGTAGCTTGGAAGGGTCGAGGCTGCTGCTTGAGAGGCAGGGATAGACGGACATCATCGTCAGAAGGGAGGGCGGAGGTCAGCAGCTGCAGACTCTGGCCAGATGTTGTGCGGACAGAGACGGAAGAACTCCGGCTTATTATCTTTTGCTCGTTTCTTTTGCATAAAGATAGGGAATAACCGTTCAGGGAACACTTCCAAGTTAGAGCACGTGGCCACACCGAGCAGAGAGGAAGAAGGGGAACGGGCACCATGTGTTGGGATCGTCGTGGCCTGCTGTGTGCAGCTAGGTACTGTGGCATCTTCCATTTGGCTGCTGTGGCTCCGTGGTACGAAGGGTAACATGCTGGGAAACTACTGTGTGTGGACCACAGTGGATTCTGCCTTCTACTGGCATTGTTCCTCTCTGTCTTCTCTGATGAGTATGTACACACACACACACACACACACACACACACACACACAATCACAATCTGTATAGTGCATGGTGGGAGAGCCTCTGTGAAGTCTAGCCAGTGGATTCTCTGTATTTTTTTCTGAAGTCCGTTCTGAATTGTGGTCAAGGCACAGTTCAAGTCCAGAAAATGAATGTTTTCCCCTCATAGTCCTCTACCCAGAAGCTTCTGGTCTTCCTGGAATTTCTGGTGGGTGTCCAGCCATCTCAGCAGAAATTTCCAAACCATGTTTGATAACTTTGATTTGGGGGAAAGGAGACCTTCAACTAGGAAGAGACACGATTCCTCGGGGTGCATGTTCTCTGCCATTGGCTTGGCCTCTTCCACTCGTACTGGCAAGGTCGCAGTTGGGGGAGTGCCTGGGTGTCACTCGGTGCAAGAAGATGTCAAGTTTCATTCCAGAACAGTCATGATGAAAATAACTACCACATGTCGAGCTCCTTCAGGAGTAAGTGCATTGTGTGTGCTAACTTCGTTCCTTACTGGGCTCCTGGAAGTTAGAATTTAACAATTCACTCTTACCCAGAACTACAGGTGCCAGAAGCAGCAGAGGCTGGTACCTGGCAGAGTGAGTCTCTGAGCCCAGTTCTGTGGCCCGTTTCCAGGACGCCCTCCCAGCAGGAATTGTCGGCAGCTCTCTGCCTGCTCCCCCTTGACGCTCCAAGCTGGGCTCAGGAACGTATAACTCTCCTGGTGTGGATTTTGCTCGCTTGAAACCATCTTTCATGCCTGGTAGGAAGGTTTCTATTTTCTACCAAGACCTCTCTCTCTTTCTGGGGGGAGACTTTTCACGATGTGCTAACGCTTCAGTCCAGGCAGAGGGAGCGGTTGAGCCCGTGAGCTCTCTAAACATTTTTAAAAAGTTAAAATCTTTGCTAAGTTTCCCAAAGTCATTATTTTTCTTCTTTTTAAACAACCTTCTGATCTCCAGTTTTTCTTTAAAGTTTATTAAAAAAAAAAAAAAAAAAAAAAAACAACATTAGCACGGCCAACAGACCAGCCAGTTGGCAATACATTCAGAACACAAGGAGGGCCATAGGAAGTTAAAAGCAAAGGGCTTTCCAATTTTACTCATATAAAATTCCACGGACTTTCTCTCCAGAGTAACATAGTAAAATGTGAACTCTTGAAAGAAAAATAAAAAAGAAGCCTTGTTTTTTAATCGTGCTTTGAGTTTGTAACTGAGATGTAAATTGGCCTCGATTCTTGCATGGTTGACGAAAATGAACCTAAACTGGGTGGAGAAATTGAGAAAGTGCCAGAGTGTAGCAGAGATGAGAAAGAGAGACGCGTGGGCATTGACTTCTTAATGAAAAAAATCACGGGCGTACTTTTAAACATCAAAGAGCATTGCTTCCAATTAAAGATCGTAACGCAAGGGGCACCTGGGTGGCTCAGTCGGTTAAGTGTCCGACTCTTGATTTTGGCTCAGATCATGATAGTGTGGTTCATGAGATCGAGCCCCGTGTCGGGCTCTGCACTGACAGCATGAGAACTGCTTGGAATTCTCTCTCCCTCTCCCTCTCTCTCTCTCTCTCTCTCTCTGCCCCTCCCCCTCACGTACGCGCGTGTGTGTATGTGTGTGTGTGTGCACGCACACTTTCTCTCTCTCTCTCTTTCTCAGAAATAACTAAATAAACAAAAAAAAAACAAATAGTAGCCTCTATCCCATACCCTTGATCCCAATTTCCTGATGTCCCCAGGCAACTGCTACTGGAACCCTTTAGCTGTCTCTTCTGTTTTATTTATCTTAATACCTGTATTTCTGAACACATGCTTTTAGCACTTTTTCATGATTGTTTTACATTACTTATTGTCTGTCTGTCCACTTTCCACTGTGAAAGCTAAGGATGTCTCTTATTGACCTACCTTTACTGACCTGTCTCCAATGCGTGTGCATTTTCTCTGTCTCTGTGTCTCTGTCTTTCTCCTCCCATCCTCCCAAAGGAGTATCAATTTTAGCTAAATCAGTATTCAGCGTTTGCATCATGGTCATTGTTGAACTATTATTTACAGCTGGGTCACCTGATACACTATAATTATATTTCCTTTCCTCCAGCTTTTTTGCTTTTCCTGGAGGTGATAATCCCTTCTTTTTAATGGTTTTCGAGGTACCTATTACCAGTTCATTCCAAAGCTTCCTGATAGGCCCGAAAATCTCCCCTGAATACATCTGTAATATCAACAATTCAGTCTGGTCTTTTCTTCCCGGAGATCACCCTCTTGGGGTCTTCTGGCCTCTGCTGGCATCTGAATTTGATCTCCGGGCCTATGGCAAAGCCCCTTCACTGTTCCTTCTGGAATTCTCTTCACCTCCCTTCTGAGTTCTCTTCTGTGTTTCTTAGATCCCATGTCTCTCTGTTTTCCCGTGGATTTTGGTGGTTCATATCTTCTGGGAATGGCACTTGGGAGGTAAAAGTTTGGATTCCTTGACTGTCGGGATAGGCATTTTTGTTGACCTTACCCTTGATCAGTGGTAGTTTGGAAATAACTTCCCCTGATAAGTTTTAACAACTTTATTGAGATGATCATTCCCATACTATATATCCCACCCATATAATAAATTCGCGGAATCGTGGTCTCATCACAACGATCAGTTATGGAGGATCTTTATCCTGAAAAGAAACCTCATACTTGTTAACCCTCACACTTTGGAAACATTTTTCCATTGCCTCTTTACCTTTAGTGTTGTAATATGGAGACGTGAGGATATTTATAAATATTTGAACTGTTTTTCCTCAATAAAGTTTTAGGGTTTTTTTTTCTGTATTCCTTGTGCTAAAAACTACCCAGTGTGTGCCTTGTAGCTGGCACTTGATGTGACCTTGAAATGTGGAAATTGTATTTTTTTAGTTAGGGGAAATTCTGTTTTTAGATTTTTAATGTTCATGTATTTATTTTGAGAGGGGGCAGGTAGAAGGGGCAGAGAGAGAGGGAGACGGAGAGAGAGAATCTCTAGAGAATCCATGCTGAGCACGTGGAGCCAACGTGGGGCTCGATCTCACAAAGAGTGAGGTCATGACCTGAGCCAGGATCGAGTCGGATGCTTACCCGACGGAGCCACCCAGGCGCCCCAGTTTTGGGAAATTCTAATTTTTCTTCTTTCTCCTCTTCTTCCTCCCCCCCCCTCCTCCTCGCCCTTCTCTTCCTCCTGCTCATCTTCGTCTTCTTTTCCTTCTTCTCTCCGTTTTTTCCTGCCAACTTTTTTGAAGCGATTATTATTTGCATGTTGAATCTCTTGCATTGACTTTTTTCTTTCCGGCTTAAATGCCAACCAATCTTCACCGGGATACGTCCTTTCACCCTCCGTATTTCGGCTTATGTACCACCTCCCCAGGAACACTTCCCCTGTCCAGCTCTAGAAAAGTCAGCCCACCCCTCCCCCTCCCCTCCCATTTATAAGCTTTCTGTGTTTCCTCTTTGAATAATGTCACAGTTGCAGTTCAGTAATTGATTGTATAGTTAGTTATGCAATCCCTGTCTTCCCCTCTAGACTAAGCTGTCCGAGGCCAAGGGCCAGGTTTGCGCTGAGACGGGCACAGTTTATAAAGACAAGTTTCGGCAGCAGAAAAACAACGTTTCTTCCGGCCGGGGCCTGTCCAGAGCGTTTGGAACAACACCGGTGTCTGTTCGTGACATGTGGCCGTCAGGCAGCTGAACGGTGTTCTGCGAAGTTGCTTCCATGCCCACCCTCTTCGTGGGTCATGGGTTTGTTTCTGAGCCCTTCCCGTTATCTCGGCAAGTAAACAAGAACACGTTGAGGGAGCTGGTATTACAGAACAGCCATCCCGATGGGTAAAAGGTGACAAGCCCTTGAAAACTCTGTCTCGGTTGCCTCGCCAATGAATTGCCAGTGACACTTAGCCCTTTCTCAGGATGGGTTTGAACAAAGCGAATGGAGCGTTACCCTGTTGTTTTCGAGTTGTCGGATTGGGGTTTCTAAACAGCAGTACTGATGGCACCTGGGGCTGGATACCTCTTTGCTAGGGAGTCTGTCCTGTGCAGACATTTTAGAATGTTCTGTGGCATTCCTGGACTCCGCCCACTAGAGGACCCCGCTGGTAGCACCCTACTTGGTACCCTGACCCCCCGTCATAACAATCAGAAATGTCTCTAGACGTTGCCATGTGTCCCCTGGGGGGGGGCAGAATCCCCCCTCGTTCAGACACACTGTTGTACACGCAGACATGGGGGCTTTTCACAGACAGATACACCCGGTGATACTAGCCAGGGCCAGTGGGCATCCCCCAGTGTAGGGGAGACATTCGGTGGTTGGTGGAGGGCTCAGAAGAGCACATCGAGTGTTGGGCTGGATTTGGAAGAGTTTTCGGAAGGCTCCCATGGCCGGTACGATGACCTATTTGTTTTGGCCAGTTGGGCTCACGGTGGGTAAAAAACAAAGTGAGAAGCTCTTTCTGGAAGCGGTTCTGACATTGTGTGGAAGAAGCCAAATGGTTTGAGAGACACCAGGTAACCGAAACTATGGTAAGTGGACCGCGACGTCGAACGTTGATTCGTTAGATCGGAAGGGATTTCCTGCGTGTCTGTTTGAACTCGGCTGTCCACTTTGGGAGAGAGACGGGTGTGTTGAGGGGGGCGGTGACTTAGATTTCTGTGGCTGCAGTTTTCTGGCCTAGCCCTCAGCTTCCCACTCACCGCACAGAATTAGGCAACCATTGTTTTATCCTGCTGGGACCGAGGTGGTAGGACGTGTCTGGACCCACAAGCCTGGGGAAGGAGGGAAGGGGTCTGGAATGAGTCTAAGAGTGGAACTAGGGTCTGAGTGGGGTTCCTGTGGTGGGCAGACGTCTTCCCACAAGAGGTCCGCGTTCTGATCCCTGGAACCTGCGAGTGTGTTACCTTAGATGGCGAAACGGACTCTGCAGTTGTGATGAAGTTAAGGACTTTGAGATGGAGAGAGGAGCCTGAACTCTGTGGGTGGTCTCCAGAAGCTGGGAGAGGCAGAGAAACAGATTCTCCTGTAGAGCCTCCAGTGAGGCTTCCTGTGGAGCCCAGTGAGACTTCCATCCCACAGAACTGTGAGATAATACACACATGTTGTTTTAGGCCACTACATTTGTGGGAACGTGTTCCAGCAGCCGTAGGAAATTGATATAGCTCTCAGAGTCTTCGGAGGTCAAAACAAGAATCCACGAAGCCCAGGGCAGGGCTCTTAGGAACAGGCATCCTGGAGCAAGCACGTGGTAACCCTTGGCCTGCTAGGGTGTGCGTGTTTGTGTGTGTGCACGCGTGTGTGTGCGCACGTTTGCACCGGCCAGAGTATAGAGCCCTGCAGAAGGGAGACATAGCCTACCGTGAGCAGAAGCCCGCATCCCAGCTTACTTGGAAGGCCTTACATCCAACTACTTACAGCACCACCATCCGCACACATATCTATTCCAATTTAGTGCTTACATATTCCTTGTCTGGTCCTAGTATTTTTGTCGGGAGGTTTGCAAGAGGCCGGAATTATGTTTGTAGTCCATCTCCTACGTTTCTGAGTACCAGAGTTGACGTGTGTTTATATAGGAGCTCATTTACTCTTCACAGATGGAAGATGTTAGAGCGCAGGGATAATGCTGGTACGCCTTCTCTCCGCACTCGGTTTTGCTGGAAAGCACAAGGAAAAGTGTGGGATTTGGGAGACCGGGCTGCTCTGTTTCTGTTGGCTCTTCTCAAATATCCCTGTGGGGATGGTAGCGATCTCTGTTTCCTAATCCAGCTGCTTTCCTCAAGCTGCAGTGGGGAATTTGGCTGCTGGCTGGCTGGGCACTTAATTGTCTGCCCTCAGCAGGCTCAGGTTGCTTGGTGGGGCCAGTAGGGCTTTCTGACAACACTTGCCCTTGACGTTCTTGCTGCTCCTCGCCTGTTTCCAGGTACATCAGTCTGGACTGGAGGTCGTCTCCCCTGTGACAGATACGTGATTGAAGTCGCAAGATATAGCTAACCCACTCCAGCCTCCTAATCTTTGCTTTGTTGTCCTAGCCCCATTGGACCCATGGACTCACACGGACCTATGGAGTCACAAAACACAGCTGGTAACAGCTTAACTGCTTGGCTCCTGCGGAATGATTGCCAGCTTCCCAGCCTGGGTTTATACTCTCTGCCTCCCTCAGACGTAGCAAGCCGCACATTTGAGGATCACTGAACCCTTGGCTGGTTTTTTGAGTAGGACTTCATGGGGTGAAAATCACCAAATCCTATCCCTTGAGACACACTGTGTGTGTCGGGGAGCTTAAGAGCAGGAGTGGGGGTTGTGAGCTCAGGCTTCTCTGCCGGAACCCAGGGTCCAAGCACGGTTGGGACTCTCTCCAAGGGTCCTGGTTTTGAGCTTCTCTGTGTGTCTGGCTCACTGTTCTCTCTCTGTAGACTGGCCTCTGCTTCCCCAGCTACATGATGGGGAATGGGACGGCCATCAGCACCCAAGGTTTACAACTTACAACCGCAGCTATGTCTTGATCTCAAATCCGAAATCCCAGGGAAGAATGTATTGGCCCTACTTGGGTCAAGTGTCACATGTAGGGAAGTCCGCTCTGGGCACATTGTCAAGGTACGGTGATTGGCCTAGTACCCGCCGTTGGGCTGTTCAGCTGTGGCCAAGGTGCTGAGTCATGCTGCCTAAAACATCTGCTCCAGAGGTCATCGTGTAGAGGGATATTGGTGAAAAGGTACCTCTTTTTAAAAATTTTTTTTTTAAGTTTATTTATTTTTGACAGAGACAGAGATGGAGCATGAGTTGGGGAGGGGCAGAGAGAGAGAGGGAGACACAGAATCCGAAGCAGGCTCCAGGCTCCGGGCTGTCTGCACAGAGCCCAATGCGGGGCTCGAACTCACAAACCGCGAGATCATGACCTGGGCCGAAGTCGGACGCTTAACCGACTGAGCCACCCAGGCGCCCCGAAAAGGTACCTCTTGAAAACGATAGGGATGAATACACAAAATAATGTGTATCGACAGATATAATGATATCTGTTAGTCCGCTCCTATTTTTTGGAACACCTTCAAATATTTGAGAGTCTCATCTCTACTTATCGAGAACAGCTGATATTACATAATACTCATTAGAAGAGGTTAAGGTGGGGTGCCTGAGGGGCTCCAGTTGTCTGAGGTCTGACTCTTGATTTTGGCTCAGGTCATGATCTCACGGTTCTGAGGTTCAAGCCTTGCGTCGGGCCCTGCTCTGAGATCGAGCCTGCTTTGGATTCTCTCTCTCTCTCTCTCTCTCTCTCTCTCTCTCTGTCTCTGTCTCTTTCTCTCTCTCATCCTCCCCTACTCATGCTCTCTGTCTCTCTCTCAATAAATGAATAAATAAATAAATAAATGAGGAAAGCTTAAGGTATAGATTTCACGCTTAGTTAATGTTTTTAAGATTCGATTTCTTAAGTTTTGAGAGTTGTGTTAGTGACTGTGCGTCAGCCTGGGTTGGTGTTTGTACAAAGTGAGATTAGTTGCAAGCGGCTGAGAAATGCTGATCATGGGCTTGAGATGTGTAAGCATTTGTGACTGAGAGCAATTGCTGTGCACAATGTACAGTTCCAGAGAACTTGTTTAAATACCTCCAAACGTTTGGTGATTGAGCTGGGGATACTGAAATCCTGGAGGTTGGAGCCTACGGATGAGAGGAGTAGGACAGAGACTGACGTTTGGGAGGCGGGAACATCCCGGTGTGGAGAGACAGGAAGCAGAAGCCTATTATGTATACAACATTCAAATAAGTATTTTAGCCGTTTCATTATATGATATTTAATGGATACAAAGGAACGATGTAATATACGTAAGGTACTAAGCATTACAACGAAACCAACACTCATGAACCCACTTGTGCCAATAATGCTGGGATTATTTATGCGCTGTTTCCTGATCCCACGCGTGCTTCCTCCCAGAAGTGGGACCATTCTCCTTCTGAGGGTGTATCCCCCTTTGCCTTTTAAAAACCGTCTTATCGCTGTGGATCACACGTGCAAAACGACTCTCTTTCTTGCTTCGAACTTTACAAAAATGACCTTATACCTGAGGGAGCGTTAGGAACTCGTCTTTTTCCACTCAACGTCCTGCCTCAAAGATCATCCACGTTGTCACCTGTAGTGTCACTGGATCTGTGACACTGTGAGTGGTACCACTCTTCCTTAAGGTAGACGGGATTGCTCCCTTTCTGACTTTTCATTATTTTATTTTGTTATTATCTTTTTGCTCTTAAAAAATAATGTCGCTCTTCTGTCTCCTGGAGCACGTGTGCAAGGAAACCTCTGGGTTCCATATTGAGGAGTGCAGTATCTGAGTTGAAAAGTATGCAAAGGTGGAGTTTAAGAGAAAAATGACACGTCGTGTTCCAGAGCGGTTACCCGAGTATCTGCTCTTTCTTCGGTAGTGTTTTAGAGTTTCTCTACACCCTCACCAACAACTGGTATTGACTTTTGCCTTGATTTTCAATAGAAAGAGTATCATCAATCTGTAGCTTTCATCATGACCTGCATCCCCTACCACAAATAGGGTTGGACTTCTCCTGTGTTTACTTGCCATTTCTGTTACCTTTACCATGAAATACCTGTCGTGTGTCTCCATCTTTACAGTGTGTGGTTTTTTCTTTGTCTCATTGGTTTATAGAATTTAAAAACCAGGGGCGCCTGAGTGGCTCAGTTGGTTAAGCATCCGGCTTCAGCTCAGGTCATGATCTCCCGGTTCGTGAGTTCGAGCCCCGCGTCGGGCTCTGTGCCGACAGCTTGGAGTCTGGAGCCTGCTTGGGATTCGGTGTCTCCCTCTCCCTCTGCCCCTCCTCTACTCTCTCTTTCTCAAAAATAAATAAGCATTAAAAAAATTAAAAAAAAAAGAATTTAAAAAATATATTCTACATATTCATCCTTATGTTAGCTAAATGTGCTCAAAATATTTTCTCCCAGCTTCAAGTTTATCTCACTGGTTTCTTTATGATGTCTTTTGAAAAGTACCCTAAAAAAAAAAAAAGTATATTCTTTAGGGTTTTTTTTTTAATTTTAAGTTTTTAAAGTAGTTTATCCATTCAGTAATGATTTTTGTGAAAGATGTGAAACATAAGGCCCCCAATTTCAATTTCTTTTAATATTAGTATCCAGTTGCCTTGAGACCATTTATTTAACAGTTCATTTATTTTCCACTGATATGAAAGACATCTCTATCAAGTTTATGTATGTGCATGGTCTGTTTCTGGGCTCTTAGTTTTCTTCCATTTATAAAGTTGTCTATATATCCATCATTATCAGTGTCTTAATTACTAAAGCTCCTTAAAATAACTTCTAAAATCTTTTTTCTTACTGTTTTATTTATTTTTGATAGAGATTGAGAAAGAGCATGAGTGAGAGAGAGAGAGAGAGAGAGAGAGAGAATCCGAAGCAGGCTCCAGGCTCTGAGCTGTCGGCACAGAGCCCGACGTGGGGCTCGAACTCACGAACCCTGAGATCATGACCGGAGCCAAAGTCGGTCGCTTAACCGACTGAGCCACCCAGGCGCCCCGGAACTTCTAATGTCTTGATAGGACAGTTCCCTCCACTGTTTCTTCTTTTCGTAAAGTATCTTGATGATTTTCTTCCATGTAAATTTTAGAATCAGTTTGTCAAGTTTCTTTAATATGCTGTGGGATTTTTGGTAAGAATTGACATGTTTATAATGTTTCTTTTTGAAAAAATGTTTATTTTATTTATTTATTTTGAGAGAGAGAGAGAGAGAGAGAGAGAGAGAGAATGTGAGTGGGAGAAGGGCAGAGAGAGAGAGAGAGGGAGAGAGAGAATCCCAAGCAGGCTCTGAGCTGCCAGTGCAGAGCCCAACGTGGGACTCAATCCCATGAATCATGAAATGTGACCTGAAATCAAGAGGTGGACGCTCAGGTGCCCCGATTTTTCTCTCCACAAACATGTTATAGATTTCCATTTATTTATATCTTTTAAAGCGTCTTTTAATAATAAAGTTTTCTCCATAAATTTCTTACACATCTTTTGTTCATTTCATCTCTAAGTACCTTATTTTTGGCTGCTGCTGTATAGAACTGTAATTAGTTTTGTATCGTAGTCTTATGTCCAGTCACTTTGCTGAACTATCTTAGCAAGTATAATAATTTTTCTAGTTTCTTTTGAATTGTTTCTTTGCAGACAGTTAAGTTCCTCGGGATTTAAATTTGCTGCTGTTTCTTTCTCACCGACAGCGTGTTCATGTGTGCGCGTGGTTTTTAAAAATCGCGAACTCCCATGTGATTGAATTTGGCCAAACCTCGAGAGCTTATACTGAAGACTCTTCCTCAGAGAGGATTTGCGCGTGCTTCTTTTGGGAGCCAAGCGGGCGCTACTGTTCTGAGATCATTTTGGTTCCCTTCGAGGGTCCAGGGAGAAATCCCGGGTTCAACTTCTCTAGCTTCTGTTGTCCTAGGCTTTGTGATTTGATCCCAGCACCGTTGTGCATTGTTCCCTGAGGCAGCTCTGCCCTTTTCTCTCAGTGCACAGCTCTTTTCTTTTCCTTGGAGATTTCCATTCACTCACTGGCAAGCCCACTGATGGTTAAAAACATTCATTTGTTTGAGCGGGACCAGGAGAGAGTGGGGCAAATCTCCTACAAGGTTCGGCCTGTTACTTACTTTTTGTTTTGTTTTCATTATGATTTCTGTTTTAAGAGAGGGAGCCGGCTGGAGCCCAGAGGAGAGTCCCCTCTGTCTGCCTGCGGTCGGAAGGTCTTTGACACCAATATTTCTTTACTTGGGCTGCGTGGCTTTGCGTTGAAATGTGCAGTCACAGAGAATGAAATGTCAAGGTGGTTTTGGGATGTGGAAAAATCTCTCTGAGGCAACTGGAAGAAAGCCACACAGTGCTGTGAATTTGCAAACCTGCCCCCCAAGGATTAAGAGGCCAGGAAACACGGGCATTATAGTTCTGAGATCTCCAAAGCTGGCTCATCACAACGGACCTGCCACCACCGCCTCATCGCAATACTTAATCACATTCTTTTCCGATTTCCAGCTTTCCTCCCTGTCTTCCTCATTAACCTCTAAAACCCTCGAGTGAAGAGATCATGTATAATTTACCTTGGTTTTTTTGTTTTTTTTTTTTCTTTCCCTGAGGCTGACGCGATATTTGTGACACAGTAGGTGCAGGAGGGGCGGGGCTTATCACATTCTACAGTGTTATCAGTGTTAACTTTCAGGCGAGATACAATCCTACCACAGCATTATGGATTGGCAAATACCTCTTCTGGCATCCTGGATCATCAACCTTCGTAATTTTAACGAAGATTTAATTAATTAATTCTTAATTTCTTTATGGCTTTGTCAGGTTTGTTCCCCTTACTGGGGTGCAAAGGGTTAAGCTTGAGGAGGAGTCACTTTCTAGAAGCGTCTGGGGGAGCATCGGAATTATGTTTAAAGCGTAGCTGCAGTCCTGTCGTACGGCATTGGACAGCGTATTAATTCACGATAGTGTCATTCTTAAGAGCTGAGATTTATGGATCATTTACTATGTCCCAGGCCCTGTGCTCAGACCCTACGTGCCTTATTACCTCATTCAATTCTGCATTCTTTGTGCAAAGACACAGAGCTGTTACCTTGTTTCACCGCTGGAGCTCGGAGGTCACATGACTCTCATACATGTCATGGCTCATAGGTGGAAAAAGTAGGATTTTAGTTTGGACCCCTTGACCCTCAAAGCCTGAGGTCTTAAGCACTGTACCGAAACGTCTCTCAATCTTTAAGTTAACGTTCAACCTCCTTGTAGCTATCCTTATTATTTTTGGAAAGGTTTGCCAGCGTGTCAAGTTTATATAGTTAGTAAATGACAAAGCTGGATCTGAGCTGAAGGGCTTTGCACTCGTTTCCGTACTCATATTCTTACTGTACATTTACTCAATGCCGTGACGGTAGCTGCAGATTGTGTGTATGAATAAAACAATGCCTCGGGAGCCAACAAAGTCAAATTTTGTAAGTGCCGCGGGGAAATAACGTCAACCTAGAACTGCCAGCAAAAATATCATTCATACCTGGAGACGAAATAAAGCCACGTGCAGACAATAAAAGCTGAAAACATTTATTGCCAGCATACCTGATTTAACATCAGTATCTGAGGGGGTTCTTCAAGCAGAAAAAAATGAGCCGGATGGAAACATGGAAATGCAAAAATAAATGAAGAAGAACCAGAAAGGGTCAATGAGTAGCTTTGTAAATCTTATTCGTATTATTAATATGAAACAATGGAAATTTATTAGGAGGTTCAAAAAATATATACACTAAGATGAATTAAGTATTAAATATAAATATTTAGTACACATAGTAACATTAACAATAAATAGGATTAAAAATTAAAATTGGGTTCCAAAAGAATGCAAAAGATGGGGGGGTACATGGGCTTGAAGTGTTGGATGGTCATAGTACGATCATGGAAGCAGCAGAAATTATAATTTGAATAAGACTAGTAACTTAAGGGGGTGGGAGGGAGGGGAGGGTGGGTGATGGGTATCGAGGAGGGCACCTTTTGGGATGAGCACTGGGTGTTGTATGGAAACCAATTTGACAATAAATTTCATATATTGAAAAAAAAAGACTAGTGACTTAAGGATACATATTGAAATACTTAAGGTAATTATGAAAAGAATAATGTGAGTATATAACTAGTAAGTTAATAAAGAGAAAATAGAATAATAAGGATATTTGATTTATCAAATAAAAAATGCAAAAAAAAAATAAAGGGGAAATGAAACCAATGGGTCAAATAGAAAACAAATAGTAAGATGGTACATATAAATCCAAATACAACATTAGTTGCATCACATTTAAATGAACTATGCATTCTCCAAGAGACAAATAATATGATCATGTTGTACTGAAGGAGAAAAAACTTCGTAAAACTGAACTATATGCTGTTTACAGGAGGCAGAGTTTATGTTTAAGGAGACAGAAGATTTTAAAAGTAAACGAATCGAAAGAAATAAAAAAATCCTATCCAAAATAAAACAAAATTAGATATCTTAATGTCAGACATAGTTGACTTTAAGGCAAGAAGCTTTGATAGAAATAAAAAAGGGACATTTTTAATCATAAAAGCCAATCTGCCAGTACTATGTGAGAGTCTTAGATCTGTATGCACTCCAAGGTTTAGAGAAGGAGAAGGAGAAACAGATAAATTCACCATCAGGTTGATATTCTTTTACACACCTCTTTCTATAACTGATAGAATAAGCAGGCACAAAATCATTAAGTATACAGAAGATCTGAATAACACAGGACATTTGATCAGAATTTTGTATGCGGAACACTGCACGTAATAATTACAGAACTGACATTGGTTTCAAGTGCTCATAGAGCATTAGCCCAAATTGACCATATACTGAGCCATGAAGGACGTCTCAACAAATGTGAAAGGATTGACGTGATTCAAAGTTTGTTCTCTGTCCATTATGGAGTTAAACTAGAAATCAGTAATAGAAAGATAACTGGGAAATCCCCCACACCTGGAAATTTAAAGTTGTACTCCTAAGGGTGCCTGGATGATTCTTGATTTTGGCTTAGGTCACGATCTCAGGATTGTGGGATCGAGCCCTGTGTCAGACTCTGCACTGAGTGTCGAGCCTGCTTGAGATTCTCTCTCCCTCTGCCCCTCTTCCTCACTCTTATGTGCTCTCTCTCTCAAAACAAAATAAAATAATAATAAAAATACAAAACTGTACTCCTAAACGGTCCATGATTAAAGGAGAAATCACAACTGGAATTAATATTTTGACTAAATGATAAGGAAGATATGACATATAAAAATTATGGCATGTAGCTAAAGCAGTGCTCAGAAGGAACTTTATAACCTTAAATGCATATATTAGGATTGAAGAAAGACTGAAAATTAATGATCTCAAGAAACTGTACAAAAAGAACAACACATCAAACCTAAAGAATGTACCAAGAAGAAAACAATAAAGATAAGAGTAGAAATTAATAAGATATTAGTTTGCCCCTTAGGAAATTGCTGATAATTAACCATTTCAGTCTTGGTCATATGGTTCCTAAGAGGAAACACATGGTTTTATATGGTTCTTAGTAGGAAACAAATAATAGAGAGGGTAAACGAAATCAAAAGTTGATTGTTTGTAAAGATTAATAAAATTAATAAACTCATGGCTGATTAGGAAAAGAGGGAAAAAATTAATGGCCGATATCAAAATTGCAAAGGGGAGCATCGCTAAAAATGTTACGGACGTTAGAGAGACAATAAAATGATACTAAGAACAAGTTTATGCCAATAACATTGAAAATAGCCAAAATACAGCAATTCCTCAAAAAGCACAAGTTATTAAAACTGACGGAAGAAGAAATAGAATATCAGAGTAGTCCAATATCTACTAAAAATATCAGTTCATTGTTAAATATCGTCCCACAAAAAAAAACCCAAAAAACTCTCCATTTCAGAAAGTTCGATTGAATTCTTCCAAACACTTAAGAAAGAAATGGCACTTAAAAAAATATAGAGAATGAAAACAGTGTAGCATTTCCTAAGTATGAGTTCGCATAAACCTTGTTATCAAAATCTGATGAGGACGTTACAAAACGCAAAATTATGCAACAATTATTTTTCATGAGCATAGATAGAAAAAATGTCAAGCAGTATATTACTAACTCGAATTCAGCGGTACGTAAAAAGGATCATACGTCACCACCAAGTGGGATTTATTCTAGGTATATACGCGTGGTTTACCCACAGTTGTAACCAAACACTATAATTCACCACATAAACAGAACTGAGGAGAAAAATAATATGATCACCCTGATAAATGCAGAAAAGGCGTCTGAAAAATTGTATAGCCATTTGTGTTTAAAAGCAAGAAAAAGAGGCTTCATTTTAAACTAGGAATAAACAAGAGCTTCCTTAGTCTGAAAAAATAACATCTATAGAAAACCCTATGGTAGAGTGCAGTCAAGCCCCTTGCAGTGAAGGGCTCCAGGGCACATAACTGTGGAATCTACCTGGAGCTTCTGCAGTGAGTCTAAAGCTTGTGTGTGCTAACTCATTTCAAGAACTATAGTTTTTCTAATATGAAAAAAAAAAAGCCCAAACAACAGGAATTGCACACTGTCCTGTTACAACATTAGAAAGTGATTTGATAGAAACTGAAAGATACTATCCAATATTTTCTGAACACGATATGTTATGCAGCTGCAACAGCTAGCTTCCAACCCAAAGACAGTAAGTGTGAAAAATGAGTGTATCTTGATGTTTTCTTAGAACCCCGAGGCAAGTACGAAAAACACCTCCTTAGCCCTCAAACAACGAATATTGAAAAATGAATGTAGACCGAGCCCTCTCGCAGCGTTCTCTGAGAACCCTGAGAGAGCAAGTATGAAAAATGAACGTCCGTTGATGTTGACCCTGACACAACCGACCAGCTGCGTAAGTGCCAGAAGCTGCAGACATTCAGACTTTCTTGTTATTTGAAAAATCACGAACTCCTACTTGGCTAAAATACGAAACAAACAAACACAGGAAGAAGCTTACAGGAAACATCTTACTTGGCGGTGAAACACCTAAACCTTTCTTCAGTCTCAGGAATGAGACAAGGTCATCTATTAACACCACTTCTTTTGGCATTGAACTGGAGGTCCTAGCCAGTGAAATAAATAAGGCAAGAAAAAGAATAATCGGCCTGACAGTGGGAAATAAAGAAGCAGAGCTGTCATAATGTTCAGAAGACATGATCATGGCCTTAAAAGCATCCAAAGGAGATGGCACCTGGGCGGCTCCATTGGTTAAGCACCTGTTTTGGTTTTTTTTTTCCTTCTAATTAAAAAAAAAAAAATTGTTATTTATTTTTGAGAGAGAGACAGAGACAGAGCATGAGTGGGGGAGGGGCAGAGAAAGAGGGAGACACAGAATCTGAAGCAGGCTCTGGGCTCAGAGCCGTCAGCACAGAGCCCGACGCGGGGCTCGAACCCGCGAACCGTGAGATCATGACGCGAGCCCAAGTCAGACACCCAACCGACTGAGCCACCCAGGCGCCCCTATTTTTTTAATTTTTTAAAAAACATTTATTCATTTTTGAGAGACATGGGCAGAGGGCAAGCAGGGGAGGAGCAGAGAGAGAGGGAGACGCAGAATCTGAAGCAGGCTCCAGGCTCCGAGCTGTCAGCACAGAGCCCGACGTGGGGCTGGAACTTAGAGACCACGAGACCATGACCTGACCTGAAGTCGGACACTTAACTGACTGAGCTACCCAGGCGCCCCTGATTTTTTTTAATGTTTATGTATTTATGTGTTTATTTATTTATTTAGAGAGGGAGGGCGGGCAGGGGAGGGGCAGAGAGAGAGGAGAGAGAGAATCCCAAGTAGGCTCTGAACTGACAGCATGGACCTGAGCCAAAATCCAGAGTCAGCAAACGTCTGATTCTCGATTTCAGCTTGGGTCTTGACCTCAGGGTTATGAGTTCAAGCCCTGCATTGGTCTCCAGGCTGAGTGTGAAGTGTGTATACACACACACACACACACACACACACACACAAAGGAATCCCTATTAGACTATTAGAATGAATGAATTAGCAAAGTAACTGGGTACAAAATCAATACACAAGAAGCATTTGTACCTCTACCTATTAGCAACAAACAAGGAGAAAATAGAATTTACGGTAATATCATTTATAAAATTATGGAAAACATCAACTACCTAGGGGTAAGTCCAACGAAAGATAAGTAAAGCAAGACCTAAATAGAGGGAATTACCATGTTTATGGATTAGAAGATTTAAATTGAGAAATGTTGATTCCCTCAAAACTGACCTATGTATTTAGTGCCATCCCAATTAAAATCCAAAGGTCTTTGTTTTGGAAATTATAAGGTGATTCTAGAATTTATATATGAGAGCACAAAGGGCTAAGAATAGTCAAGGGAACTGTAAAAAGTAAAAACAGAGTGGGAAAATGTACACTACCAGATATAAAGACTTACTATAAAGTTATACAAATCAAGACAGGATGGGTTTAGTACCAGATAGGAAATAGGCCAATGGAACAGAATCAAGAAACACACCCACCCATATACTATTTCATGATCTATAGCAAATGTGTCACTGAGGCATGGTAGGAAAATAATCATATAAGTGGTTCTAGGTAAGTTGGAAGCCCTGATAGGAAAAAAAAAAAAAAAAGTCTATCTTGACCCCTACCTCACACCAAACAGTCATCATCTCTGTATGGCGTGCAGATCTAAACATAAGAGGTAAAGCAATGAAGCTTTTGGAAGAAAGCATAGGAGACAATCTTTATGATCTTAGAGTAGGCAAAAATTTATTGAAAAAGGCACAAATACTGGAAACAGTAAAGAAAGAAAAAAGATTAATTTGACTATGTAAAGATTAAGAAACTCTACCAAAAGCTACCACAAAGAGAATGAAAAAGAGAATGCAAGCTGTAGAAGATAGTAGCAATCCATATGTTCAACAAAAAACTCCCATCTAGGATATAGAAAGAGGGGCTCAATTGGTTAAGTGTCCAGTTCGTGATTCCGGCTCAGGTCTTGGTCTCTTGGTCTCAGAGTTGTGAGTTTGAGCCCTGTATTGGGCTCCATGCTGGATGTGAAGCCTACATTAAAAAAAAAACAAAACAAAGAATACATAAGGAGCTCTTACCAATCAAAATGAGAAAGAGCTTAATTAAAAGGGGGGGGGGAATAATTAAATAAGCATTTCGTGGAAAGTGATATTCAGATGCCCAATAAACATACAACATGTCAAAGTTCATTAGTCATCCAGGAAATTAAAATAAAAACCACAATGAAGTAACAGGACACAGCCTTCAGAATGGCTAAAATGAAAAAGAAAGGTAATACCAAGTGCTGACAAGAATGCAGAGCAACCAGAACTCTCCTACTTTGCTGGTTGGCGTATAAATAGCTAATTTGGAAAACTACTACTGCTGAACACATCTATGCCCTGGGACCCTGCGATCCAGCAATCCCATTTCTAATTATACACCAAGCAGGACTTTGTATAAATTCACCAAAGATACATGCAAGAATATTTACAGAACCACCGTTCGTAGTGTCCCAAAGTGGAAACTACTCAGATGCTCCATAGCAATAAAATGGACAAAGTGTCCGTCCTCTGAGCGGAATACTAGACAGCAGTGAGAATGAAAAAAAATCATAATATGGGCAGTAGTATGAATTGTCAAAGGCCGTGCTAAGCCCAAGATAGAATGGAAGGCTGTTTATTCATAAACCTGTGGCAGGGGGACCTCTGCCATCACTTCTGTTTCAGCGGGAGTTCAAAGGGGGTAGGAAGGAGAGCCAGTTTCATAGAGGAAACGAGAGACGCTAAGGTAGTCTCTGATTTCCAAGTGTGCTGTTAATAAGGTGGAAGTTTTGCAAGACTTTCTAATTGTTCTCAAGGTACTTTTGACCATTCGTGATGGACAGCAAGGGGGCTGGCTCCCTACTGCTTGGCAGAGGAAGGGGCACCCCCATCAAGTGGCCCGCAGAGCCCACCCAGTCCCAGTTGTCCTGCCCTGCTTCTCATTCTGCCCTCCAGGAACATCGGCTTCCTTTTGCATCCTTTAAAGTGCCATAGTCTCTTCTTCCTCCATCTCTGAGACACTTATACTCCAGTGGGAGGTAAAGACACTGTCAGGAAATTCTAGAAAGGGATATAAAATTATAAGTGGAATTAAACCATGAAAGAAAGGAACATATAAGAAAAGAAATTGGCTAGATTGCAGGATGAGGGCTGGCTTATCTGATTATGGTTTGAAGTCTGAATAATTTAGAGGCAGACAGGATGGTAGAGGAAGAAGATGGAAACAGTATGTGCAAAGGCCCTGAGGCAAGAGAGAGTGTAGTCGCTATCAGGAATTGAAAGAAAGAGCACACAAAGCAAAAGGTAAGCAAGAGGCTTCTAGAACATCATGAGGATTGGGACTTTACCACCAGAGAGTGGTATTTGAAGCAGGTGGTGACATGATAATACTTCATTAGAAAAGCCAGTCTCTGACTGCAGGATAGATGGGGAGGCAGTTTAAATGCCAAGAGACCAGGTGGAGGGAAATGCAACGGTCCTGGCCAGAGAGAATGGGCTGGGGTGGTGGCAGTGAGGTTGGAGAGAGTTGGAGAGATTCTAGAAAACAACCCGGGAGGTGAAACTGGCAGAACTTGGTGATGGTCTGAGTGGAGGTGGGCAGGTGGGGGAGAGAGAGTGGGGCGCCACAGAGGACCCAGGGATTTTGTTCCCCTGCGGGGATACCAGTACCTTCTCTAAGGCAGAGGCTCGGTCTGGCCCAGGTTGGGGCTCAGAGCGGAGACATGTATCAGTCGGTTGGGGCGAGGTCAATTTCAGGTGGGGCATGAGAAGTGCCAGACAGAACAAATGATGTCAGACAGAACAAATGATGGAGGTCTGCGGTCCAGAGGAGAGGTCAGAGCCACGTAAACAATTAATTGCCCTTCAAACATAAATAGCGGATTTGTCCATATTTGTTTCAAGTTTGAGAAATTGTTACTTGGTTGTCATTTGTTTCTTTCTCCCCTTTTGTTTGCAGAGCTTTTTAATTTTTCTTTCTGCCCCTCTCTTATTTGTATGTCTTTTTTTTCAATTAAATGTTTATTTATTTTGAGAGAGTGCGCATGCAAACGGAGGAGAAGCAGAGAGAGAGAGAGAGAGAGAGAGAGAGAGAGAGAGAGAGAAAGAGAATCCCAAGCAGGCTCCACGCTGTCAGCACAGAGCCCGACGTGGGGCTTGATCCCATGAACTATGAGATCATGACCGAAGCTGAAATCAGGAGTCGAATGCTTCACCGGCTGAGCCACCCAGGCGTCCCTTGTGTGTTTCTTTTGACTCAGAGGCTTCCTAAGGCCACCACCTCCGTCTCTGTAGATGGGATGCGCCCTTCACCCCTGCGGGCTGCCTTGCTGTGTCACTGTGGGGGTGTTAGTAGCAGACAGACAGACAGACAGACAGACAACAAAAGGGGCTGCAGTTGCAAGGCCTTTGGAGGTTATTTGAATGTGGGAAACGGGTTGCTGTTTCGGGCAAGGCTATTTTCCAGTGCAAAAGACCTGAGCTGTGCCGAGGTGCCTTTCAGAAGACATGCCTGGTGCATCTCAATCTGCAGGCGTGGGCTCAGCCTTCACCCTCCCGGGGGTGGGGGACAGGTTGTTGGACAGCTTCTGGCTTCCGGCAGGTATTCAGACGAAGCTGGTGAGGAGGACAGAAGGGGAGAGAGAAGGCTGGAGGGGAGGGTTTGTTTCCAAGCACGAATAAAAGCACCTAGGAGTGATTTTCACAAGTCAGATGAACCAGAATGAATAGACGCAGCACATCTTTCTACGTGAACTTTACTAGGCGGCACTGATCCAGAAACTCAGAACCGTAGCGGGATATACCTGGATCCTGAGTCCAGGCGGATTTCACAGGAGGAAAAGAAGGGCTCCGAGGGCTTCACCTGGCGGAATGTTCCAGAGGATCACTACATTGGTGTTTAGTTCCAGTATTTTAAAAATTAAGAAGGACGGTGCTCAGAAAGAATCTTCCGTATCAATTAACAACAAATGTTATAAACGACTGAGGCTCGAGGGAAAAAGATGTGTTTTCCACACAAAGGTGGTTGTTTCGCATGGTCTATCGGGTTGACCCCCACTGTGGGAAGTCCATTCATGGGCGTTGTCACCTCTGTGATCTCTGTGCAGTGGGGGGGGGGGGGGGGGGGGGGGGGGGGGGGGGGTTTGGGCCCGGGGGGCCCTGGGTTTTTGGTGGGGGGGGGGGGGCAGCCAAGGAGAAGCCCAGCGTCTCTTAGTCAGACTGTTAGGTTTGTGGTTCATGGCATCTAGTGTGTTATGTTCCCAAGTCATTTTCCAAAGGAAATTTCTAGAGGGACTTGGCACTTTTTACTGAGGTTGTTTTTCCACGTGGAACTCGACTATTGTGTGTGATGTAATGTGCAGAATCAACAAATACGTAAACGCTTGTGTCTTTATGTGTGATCAACAGATAGAGCTGAGCAGAGACCAGGCACTCTCCTAAGTGTTTAAGGAGTATTAAACCATCGAAGGCTCACGTTCATCCTTTACTCTTGGTGCTTATAAGACCCTCTTTTTACAGATGAGTCAGCAGTGGCACAGACGGGTCGGTTAGCCGGCCGAGGCCACAGGGAGCGTGAGCAGTGGGGCCAGGGTGTGAAACAGCGTCTTCCACCTCTGGGACCTGCTGTTGGCCCTCGAACCATGCAGGGGTTAGGGGTGCCGACACCCTGTGTCGTCAAAAATCTGGGTATAACTTCTGGCTGTCTAAAAACTTAACCACTGGGGCATCTGGCTGGCTCAGTCGGTGAAGCGTCTGACTCTTGATTTCAGCTCAGGTCACGATCTCGTGGTTTGTGAGTTTGAGCCCCGAGCTGACAGCACAGAATTTGCTTGGGATTCTCTGTCTCCTTCTCTCTCTCGCCTTCCCCTACTCTCTCTCTCTCAAATAAACATTTAAAAATGAAAAAAAAAACAAAAAAACAACTTAACAGCTTACTGTTTTACTGTTGACCAGAAGGAAGCCTTACTGTTAACATAAATAGTCAATTAACACATATTTTGTATGATACACGTATTATATGCTGTATTCTTACAATAAAATAAGCTAGAGAAAAGAAAACGTTCTTAGAAAATCTAAGAAGAGAACATACATTTACAGTACTGAACTGGATTGAAAAAAATCCGCGTAGAAGTGTACCCGTGCCGTTCATAACCGTGTTGTTCGGGGGCTAACTGCACTTCCCTCATTGCTACACCTCTACGGGGAATAGGTGGACCTTTTACAACGTGTAGTCCCAGTGACATTTTATTTTCTCTTAGGAGCGACTGGGTGACCTCCTACAAGGTCATGGTGAGCAATGACAGCCATACGTGGGTCACTGTTAAGAATGGATCGGGAGACATGGTGAGTTTCCTCTTCCCTCTGTGCATGCCCTTGGTGTCCGGCTGTGCGGGTGTGTGCGGAGAGAGGCAGTGGGTGCCCCCTCACTGTCTGCGGGTTCCGCATCAACTCATGCCGATGACGGGTAGCGCCCCTCTTGGCCGTGCCCCGAATCTCAGTGCCAGGTGGCCCATTTAGAGCTAATGTGCGATCCCAGCTGCTGGGACGCAGTGTCTTCCACAGCTCCCAGGTCAGCCTTGGGAGACTGGTGGCACGTGCAGTATGCTGGGGTCCCTCACAGCGGCTCAGTGACAGCAGTTCCCCAGCCTCTTCAGTGACCCCCATCTTTGCGCTCCGTGATCTGCTCCAGATCCGCCGGTTCTGACCATGCCACCCTCTTCCTCCGGTTCTCAGGCGCGTCCTTCCTAACGTGGTGTCCACAGTCTTAGACAATCTGACGGCAGCCTCCGGTTTCAACCTTCTTTCTCGTTCTTACCCCCTGCACACGCTCCTCCTGTGTTCCAGTGGCAGTGAGCTAGCTACTCTGCTCTTTCTGAATCCCACCTCTGGGCTTCTCCAGTCATTGCTGCTGCTTTTCTCTAGAATCCCTGCCGTCCCTACAGATCTAAATAGTTTGCCTTCGAGGCCAGTTCACACGCCACCTGCTCCCTGAAGCTCTGTCTGGTCCTTCCCTTCTTCTGAAATCCCAGAGCTCCATGGCTGTCCCTCTGTCATGGCACTAAGAGCTTTCGCCCGGATTATCTAAGTATTACCTCCTCCTTTTCTCCCCGCTGCCCCAGGAGATTGGGGGCGTCCTGAGGGCAGGGTCTACGCCTGATTCATTTCTCTTCTCCCTTCAATGCCCAGCACATATTGGGCGTTTCTCAGTAAAGTCTTTTGGAGTGAATAGTTTACTGACCCTTTTATCCCTTGGCAATCAGGCTCTGAAAGATCCTCCCTTTTCCCCCTCATGCATAAATAGATATTTGAAGGAAACAGTGAAAAAGAGATCCCTGTTCTCAACGAGCTGCCCGTCCCCATGGTGGCCCGCTACATCCGCATAAATCCACGGTCCTGGTTCGACAACGGGAGCATCTGTATGAGGATGGAGATCCTGGGCTGTCCGCTGCCAGGTGGGCTTGCTTTTCCGTATATGCTGCAGGTGGGGTGCTGGTGGAGAACGGGTGCCTGGCCAAGGTGACTACAGATGTGCCAAGCAATCTTTTTCTCGTTGTAAAGAAAAAAAAAAAAAGTATATATATATATATATATATATATATATATATATATATATAATATATACCGCATCTATTGCCGAATGTTTAGAAAACAGAGCAAAGCAGAAAGGAAGCAAATAAAAATCTCCCATAACCCTCCTCGGAAACACCACGGATATTTGGGGGGTAGTAGCAAATGGACGTGCCAGCTGTGCTTTGCCGACTGGGATTTTAAGATGATGCATGTTTCAAGGTTGAAAATTCACTCAACACCACCACTCAGAAGCAAGCAAAAGAAAAAAACTAGAGCGAATTTCTGGTGGCATGTTTCCTTGTCTTTGAGTGTTCCCGCTACTCTTCCTCTACCCAGACCGTGGGTGGGTTCGTGTGACCGTGTATGTCGCCTCTTTTCGGTTGAAGTCGCTTTGCTTGGGTGCCTGTGTCTTGGGGTAAACGCTTGTCCCTTGAGGTCATTGTATTCCCCGTGGCCTGTTTTCACACGGTGGCATCTGGGTGTGACCTCAGGGTGGCAGGAAGAGGCGGGCTTGAATTCACACATGTCGTCTGGATCCTTGCTGGTACCTGCTCTGGACAGGCTGATCTGGTCTGGCTCATGACCGGCTCCGTCTGGCCTTTGAGAACTTGTGAGTTTGTGCCCATGGGAAGCCTTGTGGATGGCAGCCCCTTCATCCTGACTGGACATCTCCAGGGAAGGAAGTGGGCTCCTAGAACGTTCCTAAGGCTCTTCATTAGGGCCTATAGGAATTTCCACATCCCTGTCCACCTGCAGGCGGTCCCTAGGGTGCAAAGTGTTCAGCTTTGGGTTCTAGCTTTCCTTACCATTCTTGCCCAACAAGAGAGTGAGGGCTTGCCACTTCTGGGGTTCCCCTACTTGGAGGAAGTGAACCACCAGCTCTGATGTTCTCAGGTGTTACAGTGGCCATCAGGCCATTTCTGTCGCCATCCAGCCCCCCACCGTGAACTTACATTTGCTGTGTTTTCAAAGCATGTTTAATGTCACTTATTGCCTTTCTCTCAATCCCATAATATCCACGTTCTTGCTTCGCCAAGGATGAATGTTTAGAATACAAACTCTGCATTGGTGAGAGAGATGGGCCTCTCTACCTACCTACTCACACTTGCACCAGACAGATTCTTTGTTATATATTGGTACTTACTAGATCGTGAAGCCTTTTTTATGTCATTAAGACCATTAGAGACCATCTGTCTTGTGAATGCGTCGTCTAGTCTGTTGACCACGTCCTGTTTTTAGTCTGCCTTGCAGTTGGGTGTTCAGTTTTGTTCCCAGTGTTTTGGTTCCATAAAGAACCGCACAACGAATGTCTTTGTTTCTGGGCCCTTGTGTGCTTCCACGATTATTTATTTGTCTAAATTACAGGATCATTCAATTTATAGGACTGGCGTTTAACATTAGGTTACGGTAAACAGGATCGCTGGCTCCAAGGGCGTGTGCGTTTTCAAGGCTGATCCAGAGAGGATGTTCGAGGCCAGCCTGGTTTGGGACCTGGGCCTCCTATGGGGCTGGTTTCTGCTGGAGTTGCAATCATAGGTCCCGTGTGCTGCGGCCCAGGGCCTCTAGGCTTTCTGGAATGCGCAGACTGGAGACACAGATGCAGGAGGGTATGTGAGCGGTCCTGTGTGCTCCTGTGTCGCTCAGCACAGCTTCAGTCTGCTTGCTTTAAAGAGAAGGTCCCGGTGTCTGTCTGTGGGCAGGAATTCATCCGTTGTTGGTAAGGGGCAAAGGGCATCCTGTGAGAGTCTCATGAAATAAATATTTCCCTGTGAAGTTATTCTTGGGATGTGTGTGTGTTTGAAGATAGGTCCATGGGGCAACTTAAACACAAAGACAGAGTTAACAGTGTGAATTCCAGGTGGGTTTCAAGTGCAGAATTGGAATGGGGCTCTTTTCCCACCCCAAATATTTAGGGCCATCTTTCTTCTCACACCTACTTAGCAGTCTGCCCAGAGGGGAGCTGGCCTTTGTGACGCCACGTGGTGGTGGTCACATCTGAGGGGCTGGGGCCGCGCAGGGGCCCCCAAGTCCACGTGGGCAAGTGAACCTTGCTCACTGCCCTGTGGTTGGCACGGTCCCTTTGTGCAAGTTCACGAGACCAAAGGCAGAGATTACCGAACCGACTCAGCCGCTCAGACCTAAGGTGACTTTGTGGTCTGAATGCAACCACCCGGAGCCTGTTTTTCCTGGAACTCTTATTTATGAAAAATTCATTTACCTTTGCTTCTGCTCTCTTTGTTCTGTTCTTACCATCCTCCTGTGAACCCTCAGGTCGGGGCAGAGGAAGGTGGTGATTCTTTTCAAGTCCGTCGTGAGTAATGTTTCCAGAAACTTTTGAACTGGAAAATGAATTACCGCATGCCATAGTCTATTAATAGGATTTTTAAAGCTCAGAACTAAAAGAAAATGGAGAGAGTTGTTTATGGTTACAGTTTCAGTTTTGCAAGATGAGAAGGTTCTAGAGATCTGTCTTACAACAATGCAGATATGTTTAACACTACTCAAATGTGCCCTTAAAAACGCTCAGGATGGTGAATTATGTAAGTCTTTTACCACAATTAAATTTTTTTAATGTAAAAAATATTTTATTCTTTTTTATTTCTTTATTTTTTTTTAAGTTTATTTTTTGAGAGAGAGAGAGAGAGAGCATGAGTGGAGAAGGGGCAGAGAGAGAGAGGGACAGAGGATCTGAAGCGGGCTCCATGCTGACAGCAGAGAGCCCGATGCGGGGCTTGAACCCACACACTGGCGAGATCATGACCTGAGCCAAAGTCAGACGCTTAACCGACTGAGCCACCCAGGTGCCCGTATTCTTTTTTATTTTTATTTGAGCATAGTTGACACACAATGTGACGTTAGTTTCAGGTGTACAATGTAGCGATTTGATAAGTTTATATGTTATGCTGTGCTCACTCCGAGTATAGCTGTCGTCTGTCACCGTAAACACTGTTGTGGTATCATCGACTATATCCCCTAGGCTTATGCCTTTTATTCCCATGGAAATCCTATGGTATGTATCTTTCTCCGATGGACTTATTTCCCTTAGCATAATGCATTCTAGGTGGTTCATTTTTTTAAGACGTTAAAAAGAAAGTCCTCTTCCCCACATTTGAATGGTCTCGTCCATTTTGGATGAGTACGCATAAAGATCTGTGCATGCCGGAAGCTGGGGAGAGCCTAGGAAGATACATTTTTAACCGTGAATGTTTCAGGTTAAGACACGCTCTGGCTGGGGCACCTGGTTGGCTCCGTCACTTAAGCGTCCGACTTCGGCTCAGGTCATGATCTCACAGTTCGTGAGTTCGAGCCCCGCGTCGGGCTCCTTGCTGACAGCTCAGAGCCTGGAGCCTGCTTCGGATTCTGTGTCTCTCTCTGTCTCTCTCTGCCCCTCCATCACTCACACTCTGTCTCTCTCTCTGAAAAATAAACATAAAAAAAAAAGGCACATGCTGGTTGACTTCAAGATCAGTGTGGGGGCACCTGGGGGTCATGATCTTGTGCTTTTGTGAGATCGAGCCCCTCACCAGGCTCTGTGCTGACAGTGCAGAGCCTGCTTGGGATTCTCTCCCTCTCTCTCTCTTCCCCTGCCCCCCTTGTGCTCTCTCTCTCTCTCAAAAAAAGAAAATAAAAGATCACAGTGTTGGTGGTGTTCAGCTATTTCGTTACTGCAAACAATACTGCCATGGGTAGAATCTGTTTCTGAAAAGGGCCCCATCGCTCTGCACACGATTTCCCCGCAGGGCAACAGGACCTTGGCCAGGATGCCGGGAAGTGACTTTCAGGGCCGGGGATGGCGATGCTTGGGCCCCGGTGCTGCTCGGCAGCTCCTACTGTGAGTGTCTGATCCCTGGGGAAAGTCACCACTCCTCCCCCCTCGTCTTCCCGGCCACCAGGTCTGAGTGACTGCCCTCCCTCTGCACACCGTGCTGACGTGTCTGGGGTTCTCGGATTCGACTCAGGACCTCACGGGGAGCTGTGCACGGGTCTGGGGATAGGAGCTCGTTTCCTGTCAAGCGTGGGGGGAGCTGCTAAGGGGTGATGCCCCATGTCTATTCCTGCGAGTGGGCTCGGACCCTCAGAGTCCCTCCTAGGGGAGACCCTTCCTTCCTCCTGATACACAGACCCTCCCAGTCATAAATCACTGAGAAAATAGTTCTTTTGCAAGACCACCGCCCATGTTGCTGACCTGGAATGTTTCAGCCAGCGCCCCCCGCCATCAACAATATGGGTAAACTGGGGAAGGAAGGGGCTCCCCTGGGTCAGCATGGCGGCAAAGACCTTGGAAGTTTATTTGCTTTGCTACCTTTCACTTTTCTTCACAAAGGCCACAGCTGGAATACTCACTTATCCCGTGGAACCGGTCATTATTTGGGGCCCAGGCCTGGGCTTTGCAAAGACAGGAATCCACACACAAAGTTGCTGTGGCCTTTATTTTATCTTCCTTTGCTGAGGGTGATGTTTTCTCAGCCTCTTTTTCTTTAAATTTTTTTTCAACGTCTTTATTCATTTTTGAGAGACAGAGAGTGAGCAGAGGAGGGCAGAGAGAGAGAGGGAGACACATAATCGGAAGCAGGCTCCAGGCTCCGAGCTGTCCGCACAGAGCCCGACGTGGGGCTCGAATCCACGAGCCGTGAGATCGTGACCTGAGCCGAAGTCGGACGCTGAACCGACTGAGCCACCCGGGTGCCCCCAGCCTCTTTCTGATGAGACTGGAAGAACTCTTGGGAATGGCTGTGTACCAGCGGCAGCCTGTCTGCGTCATTGCTCATGGCCTGGGCCTTGTCTGATCTGGAAAAAAAAGAGAAGAATCCATGTCCGTTTCAGGGAAGCTGGGTGGATGGAAAGGGCATGAGCTCTGGCTTAGATCAGACCTCGGTTCATGCTGTAGCATCATCCCCCGGCACCTGTGCTCTTGTCCAGCTTCTGGAAATACTCTGTGCTTTGCTGGGCTTGGGTCTAAAGCGGAGGTAATCCCTTCCCTGTAGAACTGGGACTAAGTCCTTCTGCCTTTTCCCCCAACATGCCAGTGAAATGACTCAAGCCCTCCCCACGGACCTATGAGAGGTCCTTAGTGTCCCTCCCCGCCCCCCGGGATTTCTGGGGCTACCTGGGGTGGCTGCCTACAGTCTCCAGGCAGCCACTTTTGCCTTCTGCTTCACATGTCTTCTCCCAGTGCTCTGCCTGGTCCGCTTACGCCATTAGTCCCCTACCCCCTTGATTTGAGAGTACAGTCTCCACTGATGTTTATTCACACCAGGGAGTATTGCTGAGGTTTAGGGATAAGAAGGGGGCTTTGCTGCATGTAACGTAGAACCGCACAGATCCGACAGTCCACATTTCTGTCCCTCAGGCCTCTGGTCATCCCAGTAAAGGGGGTCCATGGCTTGCTGTCTTTCTCCTCAGACTGGCCTGCCGCGTGCTGCTGAGACCGTGCTCTCCCTGCATGGACCTTTCCTCTGCTTCCTATTTCCTGTCTGGCTGTCTTTCTCTGACTTCCTGTCTCTTGGACTTCTGAGTTGGAGAAGGAGAGCAAGTGGGATTGAAATATCTGTTTCTTTCTTTCTTTCTTTTTTTTAATGTTTGTTTATTTTTGAGAGACAGAGAGAGAGAGAGCAGGGGAGGGGGAAGAGAGAGAGGGAGACACAGAATCCGACGCAGGCTCCAGGCTCCGAGCTGTCCGCACGGAGCCCGACGCGGGGCTCGAACTCACAGACCGCGAGATGGTGACCGGAGCCAAAGTCGGATGCTTAACCAACTGAGCCGCCCGGGCGCCCCCTATCTCTTTCTTTTTTAGATAAAGACCATGAATGCCCTTCCTCTCCTTCCTCCCACCCTGGCTTGTTGGAGCCTTGCCTTTCAAAACCACGAGTTCACGAGAAGGACTCAGCTGCTCCCCTGGAATGAACGCAGGCTGCCCTCCTTCTTCATCGTCGCTGTTCACTGCCCTTCCATCCCTGATGCACAGATGCCAGGACGACTAGACGAGAGCCATTTGTAGAGTGCCCTCGTGCTCAGCGCAGAACAATTATCATTTTCCCCCACTTCCCCCTCCTTTTACTGCCCTTGGCTGGACAGTTTGGTTCTGTGGCTAACTCATTTCTCAAGTCACCAGACCCCACGGATGATGGGAGGACGAGAGAGAAGGTGTTTCATTTCTTCGTGTCCTGCTTTTGTTTTGTCCCCTGTTATGTAGGGTAGTAGGCTACTGGCTGCTTTTATGACCCGCTGACGGGCATCAACCTCTCCTTTTCCAGAAACCAGAACGCCTCCCTCTCCTGTCTCCCGCTTGTGCAGAGGACTCTGAGATTTGGGGATGAGAGAGCAGGTCACGTGGGGAACCACAGATTTCCCTCCTTCCCCGGGATCAGTAACACAGCAAGAAGCCTACCTCTTACTGTACCGAAGTAGCTCAGTTCAGGAAGGGGGGCGGTCCTCCCCTAGTGGCCTTTGCCTTGTAAGGCATGCCATGACTGAGTGCATTGCGTTGAATAGCATCCCCCCACATTCATGTCCATCTGGAACCTTGGAATGTGATCTTATTTGGAAGTAGGGTCTTTGCAGGTGTGACTGGCGAAGATTAGGGTGGGCCCTAAATCCAATGACTGGTGTCCTTAGGAAGAGAAAACAGACACACAGAGAGAAGGCCATGGGATGATAGGGGCAGAGATTGCGTGACGTGGCTACAAGCCGGGGGTTGACAGCAACTGCCAGAAGCTAGGAAGGGGCACGGAAGGACGCTCCCCTAGAGCCTTGAGCTGATTTCAGATCTCTATCGTTCATAGCTGTGAGATGGTAAATTTGTTCCAGGCTACCTAGGTTATGGTACTGTGTTATGGTAGGCCCTAGAAAGCTAGTGCACTAAGGGACCCAGGGGTGGTGTAGGGTTCCCTAATTTTCCTGAATCCCCAGGGTGTGATTGTCATTCGCCACCCCCTCTGCCCTGCCTTCTAGTCTTCGTTCCGCCACGGCGATGAGGAATACCAGCTGAGCGTATAGTGGGCTCCTTCTCAGAGGTCTCCTGGCCCCAGAACGTGTTATCCTCTTCATAAGCAGTCTTTCCTAAGTAACTGGATGGGGATGTGTATCCATCCACCCACCGACTCATTCATTCCTCACTCGTGCATTCGTACATCAGACACGTAGGATGTGCCCGTCCTGGGGCAGGGCCCAGGGGTTCCGAGAGGAGGTGGACACTTCTGCTGACCCCCCCCGCCAAGAGCTCTCTCACAGTATAACAAGGGAAGTGTGCCGGGCATCCTTTCCCCCAGGGAAACCACTCTCCACTCAGGGGGGTCCAGCCCTGCTGGCTGTAGCCTGTCTTTCCTGTAAAGAACTTGCCCTTACGGAGTTTCAATAAACCTGTGGTTTCTCTTCCTGGTGCACCTGCCCCTTGCTGATTATTGGGAAACTGTAAAAACTTCAGCACTCCTAACAACTGTCTTTTTTGAGAGTTCCTCCTGTCAGGCTGCAAATTGGCCCCAGGACGGTCTGGAGAAACAACGTCAGATCGGAGGGGTTCCTGGGCTCCTGCGTGCTGCACAGCAGAGCCATTATGCAGCAGGGCTACGTGAAAAGGGGCGAAAAGAAATCGGCATCACCATATGCTCCGCCTTTGCAGCCCCTCGTAGCAGGGTTTGATGCTTCCACGGACAGTAATG
This sequence comes from Panthera uncia, assembly GCF_023721935.1. Classification (NCBI taxonomy): domain Eukaryota; kingdom Metazoa; phylum Chordata; class Mammalia; order Carnivora; family Felidae; genus Panthera; species Panthera uncia. The sequence goes on along the minus strand of NC_064818.1, from coordinate 77,015,619 downwards.
ACCTGGCGTGAAAACGGCCTCTGTCAGGGGCTCCAGCTCTTCCCCTTCCTCCTCTTGGAGGGACCTTGTCATAACAGTCAGGTGGGGCCTGGACACCTGTGACCTCTTTTCATCAGGGGGCTGGCTCTTTGGTGCTCAGCTTGCATCTGGTGCCAGGTTATCTGCACTCAGGAGTCGGGGCTTTGGGCCACAGTGGCGGGCATTTCCTTGGGGAGAGGCCGGGGAGTCCTTTTCTTAAAAAAAACAAGTGAGGGTCACCTAGTGGCTCAGTTGGTTAAGCGTCCGACTTCGGCTCAGGTCACGATCTCCCGGTTCGTGAGTTCGAGCCCCGTGTCGGGCTCTGTGCTGACAGCTCGGAGCCTGGAGCTGCTTCGGATGCTGTGTCTCCCCCTCTCTCTCTGCCCCTCCTCTCTCTCTCTCTCTCTCTCTCTCTCTCTCTCTCTCCCTCTCTCAAAAATAAACATTAAAAAAAAAAAGAAGTGAAACTCACATAATGTACAATTAACCATTTTGAATTTTTTTCATGTTTATTTATTTTTGAGAGAGGGAGAGACAGAGTGCGAGCAGGGGAGGGGAAGAAAGAGAGGGAGACGCAGAGTCCAAAGCAGGATCCAGACTCCAAGCTGTCAGCACAGAGCCTGACTCGTGGCTTGAACTCACAAACCGTGAGATCACGACCTGAGCCCGAGTCAGAAGCTTAACCGACTGAGCCACCCAGGTCCCCTTCAACGAACCATTTTAAAGATACGGTTCAGTGGTACTTAGCACATTCCCAAGGTGGTACAAGCACTGGCTTTGTCTAGTTTCTGAATTTCATCCTGACCCATAAACACACCCTGGGTCCATTGAGTAATCACTTCCTGACCCTCCTTCCCCGCCGTCCCCACGACCTCTAACCTCTACCCCTGTGGGTTGCCTGCTCTGGATAGAGCATGTCAAAGGAATCGTGAGCCTAGCGGTTCTTATTTGCATGTGAGCCTCCTTTCCAGCAAAGACAGCCTCTCCCCTCCCCGCTGAACGCCCACCCCCAGTCAAGCGAGGTCCCCAAAGTAGCAGAGACAGCGAAGCACATCAGTTCGAGAACCTCGGCTCCCCCCTGGATTTCCAGGGATGGGGTTTGGTCTCGAGTCCTCACTGTTCTTGTAAAAAGAGCCCTGTGTGGTGAGCTGGTGTGTGTTTGGGGACAGGAAGAGCGGGTGTCCGGGCCGTGAGGAGGCAGGGATGTCCCAGGTGCGTAGGCAGTCTCCTAGGGCTTCCATGAAGAGTACCAGAACCTGGGAGGTGATGGTAACACGAAGCTATTGTCTCCGTTCTGGAGGCCAGAAGCCCTAGGTCAAGACGTCAGCAGGGCTGGCTCTTCCTCAGGCCGTGGCGGAGAATCTTCCCCGTGCCTCTGCCCCACTTCTGGGGGCCTGCTGGCAGTCGGTGGTTCTGGGTCTTGTAGAGGCATCGCTGCACCTGTGCCCTCCCCTCCACCGGGACTCCTCCCTGCCTGCTTACCTCTGTGTCTGCATCCCCCTTGCTGGAGACACCAGGCATGATGCATCAGGGCCCACTCTCATCACCTCATTTTCTTTTTTTAATGTCTGTTTATTTTTGAGAGACAGAGACAGAGAGCAAGCAGAGGAGGGACAGAGAGAGAGGGAGACACAGAATCCCAAGCAGGCTCCAGGCTCCGAGCTGTCAGCATAGAGACTGACACGGGGCTCAAACTTACGAACTGTGAGATCGTGACCTGAGCCGGAGTCGGATGCTTAACCGACTGAGCCACCCAGGTGCCCCTGTAACGACCACATTTTAACTTGCTGACCTCTGTAAAAACCCTCGCTCCAAATAAGGTCACGTTCTAAAGTACTGGGAGTTAGGACTCTAACATATCTTTTTGGGTTGGCGGGGGGGACATAATTCAACCCCCAAAAGGTATAATCAGTAGACAGGTTCAGGCAGAGGGGGATTTTGAGTAGCTGAATAAGAGAAGAACAGTCAGGGAGATGGCATGCTCCACATGCCCCTCCGGGAGTTTGTCCCCATAACTAAGGTGTTCCGGAAGGAATCGACTGGTTTTCAGCACATATGACATGTGCAACCAAACAAGCCAAGGGAAGCAAGGAGACTGATTTTTCCAAAGCTCCATCTGTGGGGATATAGGCCTCACAGACTGAATCAGGACTTGTGTTTCAAATGCCAGAAGCCCTATTCTAATTAGCTTGTGGGGTAGGGGAGGACAGTTTTGGCTCACATACACAAAAACTCCAGGGGTGGATCTGACTCCGACTCTGGCTTCAGGAAAGAGTTGTTCTACTATGTCAGGGCTCCCCTTCTCTCCATCTCACGGACAGGGAGACCAACACCCCAAACCCATCCCACAATGTGAGCAAGTCCTACAGAAGGAGAGTCTTGTCCTCCCATGTCTGGGAGGAAAGTCATCTCATTGGCCCAGCTTGGACCCTAGGATCTTGGGATCCCCTCTGAGCCAGTGACTGTGGGTACAGGACACATGTTTCATGGCTGGACCTTGGCCACATACTCATGCCTCTGCATGCTGGGCAAGGCAATTTTATCCAAGCCATCTGGAATACATTCCCCGCGGGCAGAAGGGATCTTTTGTCCACAGAAAGAAGAAGGGGACCGTGGCTTCGACCAGTTGGCTCTGTCTGCAGACCCTGGACCCCCAGAGGGCTTGGCTTGGTTCTTACCCATCTCTTTACCTACAGTACTGAGCTCCTCATAGGTTCTCAATAAAACTTTATCCAGTCAGAGTAAGTGGGCAAATAAAGAATTCTTTGCTCAAAATGTGGGAGGTAGAAAGTTGTGAAAAATACCGACCTGTGGTTTTGAGACAGTTTTTGGAACTTGTACCCTTGTCCCTAGGCATATTGATTAGTCTTAAGGAGGGCATGACGTTGCCAAACGTGGAGCTCCTCTGTACTTAGAGTCCTGAGTTTTTCTTCAATCCTTTTGAAGAACCTTCAAGGCCTAACTTGAGTTTGAAGACCAAGTGGCTTTAAAGAGTTTTGGAAAGAGACCCCTGGGACTTGGGGAGTGTGGAGTCACTCTTAGGAAGCATCCTACGGGTAAATAAAGTGCAAATTAATGTGGAAAATATGCTTACCTTTTGCTTTGAGACACACAGGCTTGGAAATCCAAGGGGAGGCAGCTCGCGTGAGGGTGTGGTCAACCCACGCTCCTGGAAGTCGAGTGCTTGAAACTAACTGGGGAGCCCGTGCTAAACCCGATCAGATCTGCTTTTGCTTTCTTTCCTGGACAGCATGCCAGCTCGCCCTGGTCCTAATTCCCTTTCAATGGCGGTCCTTGTTTCTACTGGTGTTATGGGCAGACCTTGGTGGGTATTAAAATCTGGGTTTTTTGGTGTTTGGGCCTATATGTGATTTTCACCTCATCGCATGCAGCCTCAGTTCTCCAGCGTGAAGCCAGTGGGTTCTCTAGCGTGAAGCCAATGGTTAGTGAACCCTGGCAAGGTCGGTTATGGCCGTCACGACCTGTGGTTCTGGGGACGCAGACATCGTGCAGCTGGTTCAGTTGACGGCAGCTGTGTGCCATGCGTATCGAGTGCCTTGTCCCTGCTGGCGGGGTGCTTGGTACTTTAACACAGTGTTCCTCAGACTTCTGATCTGTAGAATCAGCTGGGATTGTTTTTACGTGCGGATTCTGATTCAGTAGGTCTGGGCTGGGTCTGACAGGCAGCCCGAGTGCTGGTCTGAGGACCACATTTGGTGGCACAAATCAGGATCCACTGCTCCGGTACCGCTCGGAGCCCATCCCTCTGTCACCCGCCACGGCCACGGCCACTGCCTCTGGAGTCACCCCTTGAGCCACTTGGATCAAACCACAGCTGCTGTGGCTCCAGCCCACACGGCATCTGGGGTAGGAGAGCAACCTGACTAAAGCAACGTGTTCTCTCTACATTGGGAGCCGGCCAGGATTTCCAGCTTCATCCTCCAGTTGGAGACGCCGTGGGGCTGGCTGTAGGTCACGTCCAGAGAAAGACCTCCAGGCCCACTGAGCGCCCCTCCCCCTTATCCTCCTCCTGACTCCTCTTCTTCCCCAGCCTGTCCTTTCTTCTGAGGGTCCTTTGTTCTCATAATTATGTGAACAACACGGCTTATGTGGATTGAAGAAAAGAGTCAATTTATATGGGGTAGAGAATCAAGTTAAGAGCAGACATCTCTCCCCAGACCTCCGAATCCCAGTCTCCATGGGTCACCGGCGTTAATACAGCCTGATCATGCCTGTTGGGGTGTTCCAGCTGCAACAACGGAAACCCCAGCGCCCGCCCCCCCCCCCCCCCCTCCCCCGCCCAGCTTAGTGGGTAAGGGAATTGGCTATCTCATGCAGTTGGGAGTGCCAGGGGAGATTGGTTGGGATCCGATGTAGCGTCACTCGATGGCTCCTGATGCTCGTGGGGTTCTCTCTGTCCTCTACCACGGAGAGATTCTCACTCACTCCTGCTCTGCACCATTAAAGTCCTTCCCTTCCATCTGGACCAGTAAGAGAGGCCAGGAGATGCTGTGCTCTGATTGGCTGAGACCAGTCACACTGGCCCCCTGAGCTGGGATATGAGGTGTACTTCCTAGAAGGGTTAGGGTGATTCCCAAACTGCACTGGGTTTCTGTTAGGAAGGGTGGAAGGGGACTAGATGGTGGGCGAGTAACTAATAGTGTGCACCACACTTCCAGAAGTTTCCATTCATGTGTATAGCGGTGATATTCATTCACTTATTCATTCATTCAGTGCTGAGAGTTTGCCAGGCACATCAGTGATCCCAGTTAATATTAAGCAAGGAAACACCAACGAGAGAAGGACCTTTCTTCCCTGTTTAGGGGTGAAGAGACCAAGGCAGAAACTGCTCCAGTGACTTAGCCAGGATCACACAGCACTTAAGCAGAAGAGCGGAGATTTGAACCCGGCATTCTGGGTCTAAGTCCGCACTTCCCACCACTGGCTAACTCCGACTCCTGAGCTACTTCTCAAACGTTGGCTCTCTCCCCTCTGTGCATATGTTCTGAAGCTAGAGATTAGCTTGTGCCTCCACACGAATCAGGCCACTAACAGAACCCACCACAAGGAATAGGATGATGTGAGTGAATTTAAAATCGTATTTCTGTCCCCAGATCCAAATAACTATTATCACCGACGGAATGAGATGACCACCACCGACGACCTTGATTTCAAACACCACAACTACAAGGAAATGCGCCAGGTGAGATCCAGATTTCTCAAAGAGCATTGCATCATATGCTTGTGACATAGTTGCTTGTGTGTGTGTGTGCATGTGTGTGTGTGTGTGTTTCCTTCCAGAAATTAAGATGATGTGTTTGGGGTAGGCATCTGAAGGATCATTTTGGTTTTCTGAAGCCACGCTAAATGCTTGTAGTTTGTAGGTTGAGAATGCCTTGTTGGGGTTCCAGTGACCAGAGGCAGGCTCCCCCTGCAGCAAATAGTTGAAACAGAATTTGAAGCCAGACTTTTCTGATTTAACACAGGGGTTCTTAGGAATCACTGTGTGTTTGGGGCACCTGGGCGGCTCAGTCAGTTGAGCGTCTGACTCTTGATTTTGGCTCAGGTGGTGATCCCAGGGTCATGGGATCGAGCCCCTCATCAGGCTCTGTGATGAGCGTGGAGACTGCCTTCTCTCTCTCTCTCTCTCTCTCTGCCCCTCTTCCCTGCTCACATTCTCTCTCTCTCTCTCTCATAAAAAAAAGACTCACTGTGCATTTAAGGGATAACACTGATTTGTGGATGTTGGTCATAGGCATTTGAAGAAGGAAAAGGATCTAGAAGACATTGATAATAGTCATTGTAGAAGCTACATCAATTTACTATATTAGCAATTTACCTGCATTAACATGGTCAGTCTCCTCACCACCCCCGGAGGGCAGGGACTGTTATCCTTCCCTTACCGATGGGGAAACCCAATTACCAAGGAAATATATAACACTACCCCCTTGGTATTCAGACTCCCTGATCCTCCATTTGTGTTGTATAACAGAATCACGTGGGGAAATTTGGAGAAATACTTGTACTTGAACCCTACCTTGGGCCACTTTTTAAAGCAGAACCCTTAGGAGAAGGGTCTGGAGGGTCTAAGTTTTGAAAAGCTCTCCTTGGGTTTCTAATGTACGGCCAGGCTTGAGAACTACTGGTTGATGCCTTTATACTCTTATTACTTTCGTGCCGTTAGGAGCAAAAGTCAATCCCAGCTGAGACTGTCCCCAGATTTAGTTACAGAAACCAAGTAATTCTGAGCTACGGAGAATATTTGCATACTGGGCCTGGAAGGAGGAAGGGTCCAGCCATTGATTAGGTCAGGCTAAATTAAGAGCAGCCTGAATGCTGAGTGCTCGGCGTGTGAAATCCTGTTCCGCCTTTGCCCCCAGCATGGTGCTAGAAAACTCAGGGGGTGCTGACGAATGAGAAACCCTTGGATACCTAAGAATCTGTTTGAAGAGACTGAACAGTCAGATAGCCTCATGAATACATTTACAGAACAAGGATTCACCAAGGGCACATTAACGTGGCTCAAAGCAAGGGGCCCTGGGTGCTGAGAGAAGGAGCCAGCCACCCAGGGCCAGTGCAGGGGACATTCCTGAGGTCAGAGCAATTAGGCTGAGCTGAGAGGGCTCCCCGCCTCATCCCAGGGAACCCAGAAACCCCAGTTCGTCTCAATGTCATTTAATTTGAGATGCTCACACACAGCTTCCGGACACCTGTCAGCACAGACTTAGAGGTGGGGCTTGCTGAAGAGGTGGTCTTGCTGTCTTGTTCTTCAGAAATCAAGATGTGTTTGGACTTGAGGTCTGTGCATCGTCTCTGCTGCTCTGCATTCTCCGGCATTTATATGAGGACTCTGGTCACCATTCTGTTCTACAGAGCACTTGTGTGTTAACTCAGCTTCGCTCCCTGGACATCTTTGCAAGCCCAGAAACTAGGCAAATGTCAACTCAGTTGGTGCAATTAACGTCAAAAGCAATGAATCTAAATGCACTTAAAATGAGCTATTGCACAGAGTCTGGGTAGCTGGTGTCTTTATTTTTTTTTTTTAATTTTTTAATGTTTATTTATTTTTGAGACAGAGAGAGAGCACGAACGGGGGAGGGTCAGAGAGAGAGGGAGACACAGAATCCGAAGCCGGCTCCAGGCTCCGAGCTGTCAGCACAGAGCCCGACGCGGGGCTCGAACTCACAGACCGCGAGATCATGACCTGAGCCGAAGTCGGACGCTCAACCGACTGAGCCACCCGGGCGCCATGCTGGTGTCTTTAAATAGTTGTTCTGTGTGGAAGATCGGGGCCCTTCCAGAAAAGCAGAGCTAGTGGAGTGTGCTTTGTTACCCTGGGTGACTCTGCTTACCATAATCGTGGTGATGTAGAGCCAAGAGGAGCCGGGGAGTGGTCAATGCAGCCCCTGCAGGTGGTGTTGGGTGACCCCAGGGCCCCGCAGCGCTCCACTGGAAGCTATTCAGGGGAGCATCTATCAATCCTGAAGAGCGTTCAAGCCGGAAGCGATTTGCCATTTGCATTCCTGGCTCCTGGGGATGAAAAAGAAGCCAGCATTTTTAGCAATTCCCCGTATGGAGTCTGCGAGGTTACTATAGAAATCTCTCGACTTCGGGGGGAAAAAAATGTTAGTTTATCCTAGTATTGAGAACAACATTTCCGACAAACAAACACAAAAAAAGAGAAACAGCAGTGGAGCAGGACGAGAGAAGAGAAAATAGAAAAACATATTGCATTGGAAGGGGAAAATGCTGAGAATGTGTGCAGGAAATATTTCTAGAGCACTGACTTATGAGGCACTGTTCTCCCACAGGGGGAGCGCCGGAGGGTGGGACGGGGAGGGAAAGGGAGAGCAGAGAGCAGGTTGCACGTCCCTGGTGTCGTGAGTGAGCTCACCCTTCCAGGAATGCTACTGCCTTTACAGCACGAGTCACGGTTTCTAATTGTTGAGTTACCTGTTTGTACGAGCCTCCTTCATCTGGGACCATGAGGGCAGAAACCCTGCCACTTTGTCATAAACTCGTAACGTGTACCAGATAAATATGTACGTTGGAGGTCTTTCCAGGGGAGATGTTTGGGGAATAGGAGGGAGAAGTGACTGGTCCGTTGGCCTGGTTGGGAAGGGATTTGGTTGCGGATGGGGTCGGTTATCATCGCTGGCCAGCCTTGGGCGGGTGAAGACAGAAGGGCGGGCACCCCAGGCAGCGAGGGCAAAGGTAGGGGGGTAGGAGCGAATGGCATGTTTCTGGAACGGTCTGCTGGGAGAAGCTTTTGCACTGAGTCTGAGAATCAGAGGAAGTTTTCACGTGGCCGAGTAGTGTTTCCGGGAGATTAGCCTGGAAGTCACGTGGGGAGTAGACTGGCAGGAATGGCCGCAGTCCCCAGGAGAGAGGCCGCTGGGCCTGAAGAAGGATGAGAGAGAGGCTTCTCTGAGCAGGACTGACTAGTCCTAGGTTACCTGCTGGAATGAGTTGGGAGAGGCGGGGTCTGGCGTGCCTCCGAAGAGGGTGGGGTACCATCCACAAAGGGAGAAAGTAAGTGGTTTGGAGGCAACGGTTGATGATCTGACTTTGGCTTTGGATGTGGTGCAGCCAGGTCTCGATGCACAGGAAGTCTGAGTAGGCTGACCGTAAGCGGGCTGTGATACAGAGACATGGGTTGGAAGGTGGCCAGCTAGTGGCACTGATTTCCAGGGCGGCGACGGTGGGGCAGGGGCACGAGGCCGTGGGACAGTGGCCGAGCCTACCCTGGGGGTGGGTGATGGTGGGTGACGGCCTGCAGATCCGGACGAGCCCACCTCCTCACCCGTGGGATGCTCCTACTGCCATCTGTCCCTCCCCCTCCCTCTGGGTTCCTTCTCCAGGGGACCAGCTGCAGTGTCTGTTTCTCAGGCAAATGAAGAAAGCCGGTGGAAGAGGACTTTTTCTCTTCTCCCCCCGCCCTTTTCAAAACCGTTTTAACTCATTGGAGGAGCCATTTTGCATCAGCACCAAACGCAAACCCCAAGGCTCAAGGTCAGTCCTCCTTGAACCCACACCCTAAAGAATCAGCCGGTTGTCCCCATCCAGTGCTTCAGCTTCTGTGCTCGCAGAATTCCTACGATTTTGATCAGAGGATGGTTGTAATCTGGCCCTGCTTTCCTCAGTGAATATTGGATCACGGGCCATTTTCCATGGTGTCCTCATAGTTGTAATTATGCTGGTGCAGAACGTTCCAGGGAGTGGGAACGGCATGCTCAGCCTTCCTGCCCTGGAGTGCTTGGACATCTCCCAGCTTTGTGCCCCCGGGGAAAGGCTGCAGCATCACAGCAAGTGCCACCGAGCATGTCACTGTCCCATCCTTTATGCAGACGCCCCTTCTCGTATATTGCTGGAAACTGAATTTCTGGAGGAGGGGCCTCGAGTTCTGCTTCCTGCAGAGGAGGGAAGCAGCAGAACCTAGGATTCAGTAGATACGAGGTTGGCAAAGCGTATTCCCATCTGGGGTGAGGAGGCAGAGTCTTGATGAAGCTAGGACTCTGCAAAGCCAGGCGCTCTCTAGCTGATCGTTCTCAGCCTGGTTTCATTGTCACCCCCCCCACCCCAGGAGGCTTTTTAGACACCGTCTCAATTATCCTCCACCCATTATATGAAATACTGATGAGTAAGACTTTGTTGGGTAGCGCTGAGCTCTGGAGAGCCACAAAGCATCGTGATCTGGAAGATGTTTAGCCCCTGACGACCAGTTTTCACCTCCGGGGGGCCGGGGGTGGGGTGATGTCACCCCTGCTAAGAATGCATGCTCTCAGGCCAGGAAGAAATTCTCGTCCTTATTGTCACATTAACCATCAAGGCTCCGGGTGCCTGGATGGCTCAGTTGGTTAAGCACCTGACTTTGGCTCAGGTCATGATCTCATTGTTTGTGATTTTGAGTCCCATATAGGGTGAGCCCTGCTTCTCTCTTTCTGCCCCTCCCTCACTTGTGCCCTCTCTCTCTCAAAAAAAAAAAAAAAAAAAAAAAGACTCCGACTCCAGTAAGACATCCTTGACCCTTTTCAGGAATAAGCAAGGTGGACCCCCTGCCAGGTCTTTAACGGGGCTGGTGGCCTCTGGAGGCACCTCCCTGGCATTTCAGAGAGAATTTCTCTCTGTGCAGAGGGAATTGTAAAGAACCTTCGTGAAGGAGATTCTTTACATGCCCGTGTCCTCTTTGCCGTGTGTAGAAGGGGGTGCCCGTGACACCACAACACAAGGAGGGAGTGTGGCCGGTACGAAAACACTGTGATGGGCGGGGTATGAAGAGGTGACTGTTGAGTCCTGGCTGAGGCCGTGCCCTACGGAGCGATGTCTCCACGGCGAAGTGTGTGTTCAGTGGAAGGTGGAGGTTCTTCTTCTCCGGCGTCGAGGTCATGATCTCTAACACAGGTGGCACATTGCTTCTGTCTCTGATTGAACGGGGGAGGAGGGTAGGCACTAAACGACAGCCAGGCTCTGTGCTGGATGGTGGCGTTTGTTGCCTAGTTAAGGATGACCCGAGTGCAGAAATAGTCATTGATCTGAACCAAGCCAGTGGATCACGTGCCGATCAGGATTTCCTGAGGACGATGCTGGTAGCTGAGGGGGACCACAGTCTGCAGGGACTGGCACGTGGGGCCCCGACTCGGATGGTGGCTGTGCCGCGGCCGTCTTCAGCCTGGTCGTGGTGTGCCGCTGACAAAACGGGCCGCAGAGATGTGCCGGTGTCGATTGCTTTGCCCCACCTTCAAGGACAGAGAAGAGCCCTCGGAGTCCAGAGCCCTGGCCACATCTGGTACCGGCTGGGTGTCCCCGGGCAAATCGCTCAGTGTCTCTCTGAGCCTCAGTCTCCGTATCTATAGAGGGGGAACAATCACCTCTGCCTTACCTACTTCCCCTGGCGGTCGTGATCGTGAAATTCAGTGAGGAAACAGATGCGTGATGAATAGAATCGTTGACATTATCAGTGATATTATTACTGTGCTTCTGGGGAAGGCGGGGTGCGACGCATGTGGTTCCACGTCAGCCCTGCACGATGTATGTGTCCCTTGTGGTGACGGGGGTAGAAGCTATGGGTCCCTTGCATGCTGGTCCTCCACTGACGGTGAGTTTCTGCTTTGGCCTTGTTGCGGACAACGGTCCTTTATAATCAGCTTCTCCTGTCTCGTAAGGGCAGCCTGTGCTCCTGCGACCAGCAGGTGAGCCCTCCTTACCTCCTTTGGCAGCTTGGTGCACCCCCCGCCCCCTCCCGCTGAGGCTGTTCATCTAACAACCTTGACTTTAGAAGTAGAATTCAGGAGTGCCTGGGGGGCTCAGTCTGTTGAGCATCCAACTCTTGATTTTGGCTCAGGTCATGATGCCAGGGTCGTGGGATCGAGCCCTGTGCCGGGCACTGCACTGAGTGTGGAGCCTGCTTGGGATTCTCTCTCTCTCTGTCTCTCTCTCTCAAAAAAAATTTAAAATCTTTTAAAAACAATTAAAAAAGTAAAATCCAGGGAATAACGTGTATCTATTTCACTTCCTTGCATTTCCTTGTCACGGCCCGCTTTCCTCCCCCTTGTAACCACATGACCCCCATTATTCATGGCTTCTCTGGACCCCTTCATTTAGCACCTGTGAATTGGGTCATCAAATGACTACCCTCTGTTGCTGCACCGTGAGCTCCAGGGGGGGTGGGAGCGCTGTCCCTTTCCTCAGCCTGGCATCAAAGATGCTCATTAAGTTACGAGAAAAATTGATATTCAGTAATAAATGTTTATTTAGGCAGGGATAGGGAGATACAGGGCACAATGTGTCCCTTAAAGGATCTGTAGTCTAGCGAGGAAACAACAAGAACACAGGAAACCACAGTAAAAATGGTAATACCATCCCCAAGGGAGGTGATAATCACAACTGGAGGAGAACATTCCAGGCAGAAGGGATAGCGCTGCTGTTGGGGGGAGGGGAGGGCACGCAGGGGGCCGTGGGAGGGGAATGGCAGGTGGCCGTCTTGGGAGCCCTTCGCCATGAATGCATAGCCATCGTTGCTCAGAGCCTTAACTGCATTTTGCTTTTCAGCTGATGAAGGTCGTGAACGAAATGTGCCCCAACATCACCAGAATTTACAACATCGGCAAGAGCCACCAGGGCCTGAAGCTGTATGCCGTGGAGATCTCCGACCACCCTGGGGAGCACGAAGTCGGTGAGGTGGCCCCTCTGTGATGCACCTGTCCCTCCCTGGCTGGTGCCTTCTTAAAGAGCAAGGAGATGGTTCACCCCTGCGAGAACATTCATGAAATAGGCCAGGAGCTGTCCATGCACCGCCCTCACACAGGCAGATTCTGCAAATTTTGGTTCTGTGAACCTCTTACCTTGTGATACGGGCTGTTGACTCATCTAAGCAAGAGACACTTTTCTTTTCTCCAAATGAACCACATTTAATTCTGTCCTCCAGCTCTGAGACCAGTCACACTAACCAAAGAAAACAGTGGCCAGAGATAGGACAGAATCCTTTTATCGAAGAAAATTCTGGACTCCCTGGTCATTAAGGGCTCAAGTGAGAGGAGGTCCCCTAAATGTCTTTTTAAATCTCAATTCTGTTTTCACACATTTCCTATTTTCAGCCTTTTCCCGAACCCGGATTCTCCTCTGGGTCAGAGGGACTTCTCTGGGTTTTCTTCTTGGTAAATCCGCGAGTCCTTTAGAAACCCACCGATATTTAAGTCTGGGACCGGTCTGCTTCATTCAGCTCTAAATTCATCATTTTTTCAGGAGTTCCTCCTAGAAGTTTCTTTGAAAGGGTGAGGGCTTTATCTGCCGGTAAAATCACATTTCCTCAAAAGCAGTAGCTTTGCCGGTGAGAGAAGGAAAAATATTGTCAGCTTATGCCCGGCACTGATAAACACAACACCGGGAAAGCTGAGCTGTTAATAGGGGAAAACTCAAAGGCAGCCCCCTTGTAGAATTGCATCAGTGCCTGTTTCCCCTGCTGATCTATGATTTTTCTACACGTTTTCTTCTATACCTGACTATTGGCGAATTAAAAAAAAAAAATGGTACTGATACAATTTGGGGAGGGGGTATTTGTTTTTTTTTTAATTTTTTTAAATGTTTATTTATTTCTGAGAGAGAGACAGAGCATGAGTGGGGGAGGGGCAGAGAGAGAGGGAGACACAGAATCCGAGACAGGCTCCAGGCTCTGAGCTGTCAGCACAGAGCCCGACGCGGGGCTCGAACTCACAAACGGTGAGATCATGACCTGAGCCGAAGTCGGTCGCTCAACCGACTGAGCCACCCAGGCGCCCTGGGGTGGGGGTTTTTGTAAGGAGAGGTAGAGTAAAATTGTAAGTATTTGTCAGGGATTTTTTTTTTTTTTACCCTAAATGGTAAGGGCTGTTTTGCTAGAAGCATCCATATGAACCTGTGTTTTTTCCCATCTTGGAGTAAAGGCGAGCCAGAGTTCCACTACATGGCGGGCGCCCACGGCAACGAGGTGCTGGGCCGCGAGCTGATGCTCTTGCTGCTACAGTTCCTGTGTCAGGAGTACTTGGCCGGGAACCCCCGCATCGTCCACCTGGTGGAGGAGACCCGGATCCACATCCTCCCCTCCCTCAACCCCGATGGCTACGAGAAGGCCTACGAAGGGGTAATGATGCCGCCCCGCGTGCCCAGGGCAGCGGCGAGGCCCCTGCCGGCAGAGTGCCGATCTCACTTACACGTCATTAGCTCTCCTTTGAGCGTCTCCCTGCTGAGCCAGGGGAACCCGGCGGGTGTAGGAAAGACGCAAAGCAGGGATTGAGAATTGTGGGGATCTGAGACCCGCCAACGAGTGGGAAAAGTGAACGTGAAGAATGATATTTGGCATGTTTTCACTAACAGCAGTAGACTAGAATAAAAAGAACACTGAGCACAGTTCGAGCGCAGCATCGGGGCAGGCCCTCACCTCTATTATTGCCTGTTTGCCAGTGCTCCGAGGAGAGTTGTGTGTGTGATTCTGATCTGTTGTTTATATTTCAGGCTCTAACTGTGACGTAGAATGTGGTAGGTCACTGACTATACATACTGTGGAATTATATGGAGAGGATTGTTCTGGGAATAAAATGGGAAACGGTACTGGGTACCCGTCCCGTGAACGTTTACAGTACAGACTTTGGGTTGTGTTTATTGGTGCAGAGCTGGTGAGGGGTTCTCAGTCCCAGATTTGCCAAGGCCAGGTGGTTAGGGGTTTGTGAGCTGGACTCGTGGGCACGGCAGAGAGAATCCATTGACGCGGTGGTGGTGGTTGATTTTGCAACGCCAGACTCTTAGAGTCATCCCTCCTCAGAGTTCCTCATCTGACCATTCTAGAAGCTTTCATGGGAGGGAAGGAGGAGGAAGGGGCGTAATACTTCTTGAGCTCGGCCATGTGGCAGGGGTGATGCCCTCCCTCTTGGAGGGATTTGGCTGTATTACTCACCACCCACCAAGTCATAATAGAAAATGCTTCAGTGTTCCCTTCTGGGCGCCATCTTTGGGCCAGACGATGTGTAGAGGCTTAGAGATCCACCCAGATGGGGATGGGTGGTGGACATAGAGATGGAGACATCTTGTGTGAGAAGAGTCCAGAAGCCCCCGTGGGTCCCTCACGTTCGGAATTGTCTCCCAGGGCTCGGAGCTGGGCGGCTGGTCCCTGGGGCGCTGGACCCACGATGGCATCGACATCAACAACAACTTTCCTGACCTGAACACGCTGCTCTGGGAGGCAGAGGACAGACAGAATCTCCCGAGGAAAGTTCCCAATCACTACATTGCGATCCCTGAGTGGTTTCTGTCTGAAAATGCCACGGTGAGTAAAAATACCCCACGTGCAGAGCCAAGGAAGGCCACGGTGAACACCCACTGGCGTTGGTAGAGAATCTGACATTTAAGAACAAGACAACGCCAGTTTTCCTGTCATGTTTTCTCCAAAAGTGGGGAACTGTGCTAGAGAGCAACTACCTTTAACGTTGGTATTTTCAGCTCTTCTTCATAAAAGAGAAATCATCGAATCATATTTCTTTACAACCACACAGGGCTCCGACAACAAAGAGCACCCCGCACCCTTCCCCTGCATCGTGCGCGTTCATTACCGTCCTCGTGGCCCTGAGCTTTGGTGGTGCCATGGAGTTGCTTTGGAATTGGCCGCAGTCCTTCCTGATTATTTGAGATACCTTATTTTTATTTTCATAAGTCTTCATGGATTATTTCATGTTGTGCTTCTTTGGAAGGAAAAATGCATTCAATGAGAAAGGCGTTCCTCAAATTTTCAGGTGTTCTCTCACAAAGAGCATGTTGTAGAAGAAAGACTTTGCACAAAATTTCGCGTGCCTTTTATTGCCTGCCCTGCCCATAGTAATCTACCCCTCTACTCCTGACCTCTGAGTGTGTGTGTCCTTCAAGAGATTTGCCTTGAGTTAGGGGTAAGTTCAGTGGGAACAACAAAAATCCAAAATGACGATAGCTTAATGAGGTAGACATTTTGGGGGTTTTTTGGTGTTTGTTTGTTTGTGTTTCACATAGAAAGACCCTAAAGGTAGATGACAGAAGCCAAGCAGCCAAACGGAAGCCCCGTGATCATCAGGAACCACGGACTCCTCTATCTGTCTCCACCATGTTAGTGTGTGACTTTCATTCTCAAGGTCATAATCTAAGATGGCAGTCGGTACTCCAGCTGTCATGTCTGTGAAGGAAGAGGAGAGAAAGAGTTAAGAAAAAAAACAAACCAATAAAGATCCTCCTTTCAGACTCATTGATTAATTTTAAGAGGCATTCTCAGAATTTCTACATAATACTTATGTCTTGATCTCATTGGCCAGAATTTAGTCAAAACATGTTATCAACCTATCATGAGGAAGGCTGGAAAAAGGCTGTGTTTTAGGCAGCACTTTGCAAGGTAAAAAAGAAAATACAGATACCAAGCACTGGCTTCTCTTCCTGAGGAATCCAAAGAGAAATGATGAGTGGATAGAAGGCAGCCCCCCTGTTCTGCCTCGGGGCTCCAGCCCACAGCGGAAGAAGACCAGCATGTTGCCTCACTTAGGGATGCACAGGGTGGTGTTATCTAGACCCTCAAGAAGCAACCAGTCAAGCAGTGTGGACAGACCGTGGCGATGCCCTGTGGGGTAATTCGGATGCCCAGGGGCAGCTTACTGGGGGTAAAGGATTCAGGGCTTCTGAGTCTTCTGCATTCTCATTTCTATTTCCTAATTCCATCCTGCACAATCCCCTCCTCCCACCCCCCACCCCCCGTTTTTTTTTTTTAAACTAGCGTACTAATGATGTCTGGTAAAGCTGGGAATTCAAATGATGTTATAATTTTGGAACTCTTGGACCAGAATTGGAATATGGTTGCCAGCGTCCTTGGCCCTGTGGCCATGAGCGACAAGGAACAAGTTCAGCACGGTCCTAGAAACCCTGGGATTTCAGTCTTTGCTTTAAGACTAGAATTTCGCTTTTTGAGCTTGTTGTGTTTTGGGAACACAGGGAGAATTACATAGATCTGCCACCACTAACACCTTTTTCAGTTGTGGCTATGTTAGATAAGAAGTCAGCAAGGTAAAGACTTGAATAGCAGTCGACAGGCTTGACACAGGGACCTGAAAGAATCCTACACCCCCGTTAGAGAATGCATATTCTCCTTAGTAATCCCTGGAGCATTTTCAAAAATAGATGATGCTCTGGGCTGTAAAGGAAATCTCAACCAGTTTCAGAGAATAGAAGTCAGACTGTGATGCTCTCACCATCATATAGTTCAACTAGAAGACAGTAACAAGGTTAATGAAAATATCAGCATGTATTTAGAAAATTAAAAAAAAACCCAAAACTTCTAAATAATGGGTCAAAGAAAAAGATTATACTAGCAACTAAAAAATAATTAGAACACAGAGATAATGAAAATATTACATATCAAAATTTGTGGAAAGCTGCAAAACCCTCCTGTGTTTTTTGGAGTTTTGTATCTTTTCACGATTATATTCCAAAGAAGAGAGGCTAAAAATGAGCTAAAGAAACTAGCAAACAAATAACAGAAGAACCACCCCCCCACACACACACAATGTATAAAGATTGTGATCAAAACATAGCAGAATCAATGAAATGATAGAAAAACAAGAAAAAAATATGAAGTGATTTGTCTGCAGAAAGAATCATTTGATAAGATTTAATAATCACTCTCGGTAAAATCTCTCAGTGAAACTTTGTCATATAGATAGCTAGTTTCAGAGTGAAGAAAGCCATTCCAAATGACATTAATCATAAAATAAAAGATTAATAAACTCAACTACATCGAAATAAGAAAGCTCGCTCATCAAAAATTTAAAAACTGTAAGAGGGAAGCTAAAAACTGAGAGAAATTATTTGCAAATTAAATAACCGGAAAAGAATTAAAAATTCAAGAGACATAAAGAATAACAGATGAGAAAAATATAAACTGCTCAATAGAAAAATGGGTAAGAGATATGAAGAGGCAATTTGTGGAAGAGGAAACATGGTTAATAAACATGAAAATATGTTCAGCCTTACTAGTACTAAGGAATGCAAAAAAGAGAACATTTTACACCCACTGGTTGGCAAATTAAGAAGTCTGACAGTAGCTGAGCGTTGGAGAGGACTTGGGGCCAGTGGATCTCTTATGCGTTGTGGGTGCAAGTATAAATTAGCACAGTGACTTTGGAAAATAATTTGGTTATCTTGTAAGGTGGAACATGTGTATATGCTAGGACTCTGCGGTTCCACTTCTGGTGATTTGTGCAAGATACATTTCAGCACGTGTATGCCAGAACAAAGTTCAAAGCAACACTGTTCAGTACAGCAAAAAATTGAAAGTTACCTGTATGCCCGTCATCACAAGGACAGAGCAATGATGAGATCTTAGCACCGAAGTGGAAAATATTGAGCTGTAGCTTTATGCTACCGTGCAGGTGCATCACGAAACATGCACTGAGATGAAAAAATTGCAGAAGACAGGGACGCCCGGGTGGCTCGGTCGGTTAAGCCTCTGACTTCGGCTCAGATCGTGGTCTCACGGTTCATGGGTTTGAGCCCCGCGTCAGGCTCTGTGCTGACAGCTCAGAGCCCGGAGCCTGCTTCCGATTCTCTGTCTCCCTCTCTCTCTCTCTGCCCCTTCCTCTCTCTCTCTCTCTCTCTCCAGATAAACAAACATTACATTTTTTTTAAAAAAAATTGCAGAAGACAACAGTGTGGCTACCCCCTCTTTTTTAAGATCGAAAGCAAGGAAAACCACATAATCTATTTTTAGGTATACACATATAGGATAAAACAAAACAGAAAGAATAAGAATTGTATATCATTGAGGATACAGTGGTTGCCCCTGAGTGGGAAGCAGGAGGAAGGGAGGGGCGGAATCACATATTACATAGAAATTGTCTATAAGATCTGGTTTGGGGCATGGATGGTGGGTTCACGGGTGTTTATTATATTAAAATACAGAGAAGGACAAGCGTGGACCAATGATGATATGGTGTATTGAGCGAAGTTCTATGATTAGTCCATTCCAGGGCTCCTGATGTGTTCAGGAACAAAAACAAAACTTAATGAATCCTATCAAGTCAATTTCATTCCTTAATCAACTTTCTGTGCTGCACAGTTAAGCCATTTCCAGTGTTTACTTCTTTTCCATTATCAGATTTTATTTTGCTGGGACTGTCTTCATAGGAGTCAATAACTTAGGGTAAATAATTAGATTCATGAGCAGTATTTGACCCTGTCAACCTAATTTTTGCATCTAATGTTGTCGGTTCTTTTTCTTTCCTTCCTTCCTTCCTTCCTTCCTTCCTTCCTTCCTTCCTTCCTCTTTCTTTCTTTCTTTTTCTTTCTTTCTTTCTTTCTTTCTTTCTTTCTTTCTTTCTCTTTCTTTCTTTCTTTCTTTCTTTCTCTTTCTTTCTTTCTTTCTCTTTCTTTCTTTCTCTTCCTTTCTTTCTTTCTTTCTCTCTCTCTTCCTTTCTTTCTTTCTTTCTTTCTTTCTTTCTCTTTCTTTCTTTCTCTCTTTCTTTCTTTCTTTCTTTCTTTCTTTCTCTCCCTTCTTTCCTTCCTTCTCTTCGCTTCCCCTCCTCTTAACCCTCTCTCCCTTCCTTCTTTCCTTCCTTCAGCTTTTTGTCATAAAAAATGCCATTCATAGAAAATTAGAAAGCTCTAAGGGTCCCCATGTGCATCTCAACTTCAGTGCCTGTCAATTCACCTTCCATCTACATCTGTACCCACTTTCTCCCCCTCTCCAGAATTACTGGGGCGAATCCCAGGTGTGGTATCATTTCATTTGCAAATGCCTCAGTAAGTATCTCTAAAAGCTTCAGGTCTCTTTTAAAACCATAAATGATTCCCATGATCATATCAAAATAAATTATTTCTTGGTATTATAACATATCCAGTCAGTGTTCACGTTTTCCCTATTATCATTCTCCATCGCTCTCTCTCTCATAGTTGGTTTAAATCAGGAGCCAACTGAAGGGCCCTCATCGTGATGGAGGGCTGCGTCTTTCAAGTCTCCCCTACCCTGTAGGTTTCTGCCGTTTCGCTTGCTGTCTTTTATCCTCTTGCCCATGTCGCTGCTTCTCTTCTAACAACTAAGTTATAAGCAAGCAGATTACATCATCTTGTAGCTTTTTCCACTGCCTGGGTGCTGCCGACTGAATACCTGCCATGTCACGTAACGTCTTCTTCTGCTTTCTGTAAACTGGCAGAGTGATCGAGACCAGACTAGGCTCCACAGAACAGGGGTTGGTGAACTACAGCCCGTAGGTGGGCCTCTTGCTCCCCAGGCTTGTTTGTGTAAGTGGTGTTTTATTGGAACACAGGCACGTTCATCCGCGTATCGTCTCTGGTGCTTCTGGCTACAAGGACAGAGTTGAGTAGTTGGGACAGAGACCACAGAGCCTTCCAAACCTAAAGGATTTCCCATATGGTCCTTTACAGGAATAGGCTGCCGGCCCCTGGATGGGAGGCTTGGTCATATTCCAGGTTGATGTTCTCTCTTAGGTGTTTCTTCCCTCGAGGGACAGACGGTATTGGCTTTCTCTTTCTCTGTGCTTTGTGGCCATGGATGAACATCCCTGGCCCCTTAACTCATGGGACTTGACGAGTATTGACAATCTAACTCTGTCTTTCCCTCCGTGCGTCAACTGGAATATTCCTACCAAAAGAAAACTTCCCTCGATGTATCTTTTTTGTGTAATCCACGATTTCCACAAAACTCGGTCTTCCCCGGACGGATTTTTGAAATTCTACGTTTTGCTAAAAGTGTTCCGCGAAACGGTTGCTCTTTCCACTGTGTCCCCATTTGGAAGGTAGGGAGAGAAAGCAGTCCCCGTCCCGTTTTCGCCCCGTGTAAATTCGCCCTGTTCACAGGTGGCGGTGGAGACCAGGGCCGTCATAGCCTGGATGGAGAAGATCCCCTTCGTGCTGGGTGGGAACCTGCAGGGCGGCGAGCTGGTGGTGGCATACCCCTATGACATGGTGCGGTCCCTGTGGAAGACGCAGGAGCACAGCCCCACGCCCGACGACCACGTGTTCCGCTGGTTGGCCTACTCCTACGCTTCCACGCACCGCCTCATGACCGACGCCAGGAGGAGGGTGTGCCACACGGAAGACTTCCAGAAAGAGGACGGGACCGTCAACGGGGCCTCCTGGCACACCGTTGCCGGAAGTAAGTCTCTGGCAGCCCTGCTGTCGTCACGGAGCCGGACAGGGAGGGACCCACGGGCCATCCCCTCCCAGCCCTCCCTTATCACTTGTCATGGGTATAATAGCGACCGAGGTCCGCCATCTACAGGGTGCCAGCACTCTACGTTGACTGCTCCTTAATCCTTCCAGTGGTCTTGGGGGGCTGTGGCTACTCCCCACTTTATGAATGAGACAGCCGGGGCCTGGTGGCTACGAGGGATCTCTCTGTTTGGCCGTGTGGCCCGCTCTTAGCTCCTGAGCTATTCGGATTCTGTAGGGGGTCAGAGATGAGCAAATGTACACTTGGATGAAGGATCGGACCAAAAGGCACAGCCGGCCAAGGGACAGACAGCACGCTGGTGTTGGCACTGGAGCCAGGGTGTTTTCACCCGGAGCTGTTCCCATTAGTGGGGCGTCCCCTGCGGTAGGTACCCAGAGGGGCCGGGCGTTGATCCCATGCTCAGGGGTGAAGCGACTCCACGCTGCAGGTGTTTCCTGAGGCCTGACATGGCGTGATCGCTGTTTCACAAATCTCCTGTCTTCTGGAGGTCAGTAGACCGGCCTCCCAGGCACAGCAGAGCCTTTGGTCGAAGCCCGACTGCATACGATGCAGGGAATAGGTGGTATTGCTTCTGGCATCCGCACAGGACCAGAGAAGCTTCCAGAAGGGACTCTGGGAATTCCTTCACACCAGCCCCAGAGGACGCCATAGTCCCAGTTTCAGGATAAGCTTTCTTTGCTGTGTCCAGGCTGCCCCGGCCCAGGGCTCCCAAATGTGGAAGGATAAGGATGTCACATTCCCTAAGGTCCCTCAGCTTTGGGATGGCAGGACCCCAAGCAGAATGGTCATTGCCTATTTTCTTGACTCTGGGTCGGGGGCGGGGGGGGGGGGTGGTCAACCCAGCGATGAATTTGAAAAATATTCCATGTCAAATGGACCTGGATTCAAATTCCATTTCATCACTCAGATGCTGCGTGACCCTGGGCAAGTTACTTTCCCTCTCTGACCCCCGTATTTCCCATTTGTGAAATGGGCATGGCGAACGATGAAGGTGATAGGCCCTTTGGGGCTGTTGTGAGGCTCGCGTGGGGGCTGGTGCGAGCGTGGGTGCGGGTGTGTTCTCTGTGTAACCGATCAGAAGCACGCAGCCGTGACTCTTGCCGGTATCTGCCTTCACATACTTTTCCGGTACGTGTCCGTGCTTGGGAAAAGAAAAATTTCCAAGTAGTAAATAGATTTGTTCCTGTGGCCACTTTTTAACGGGTACCGACATCTTGCCGTTTCTTTCTTGGTTACCTCCCCCACAGAGGTATTTTATTTATCTATCCCCATCATAGTTTTGCCCTACACAGAATAAAAAGCAAATAAAGGCAGATCCCTGTCGAGCAAGGTAACCTCATGGCCACAAACCATTGTTGCTTTTTCCAATTCTAGCCCCAGAAACCCACAGCCACCTTTACGCCAAGTATCTGTTTATTTTTCATGGCTGCGGTGTCTAAATCCGGCACGGACCCGGCCCAGGTTTCGAAAAGCTGGCCGCCACACAACCACGAAGGCAGCATTTGCTTTTTCCCTATCGGTTATATTTTTTTCCACTATTTCAGGGACTTGTGTGCAGAGCCACGTGGCGGCTCGAGCCTTCATCCCGCTTCCTCCTGGCCGTGTGGGGAAGTGTGCCGATTCATCTCGCTGTAGATTGATGAAATGTGACTTCTAATTTCCTTCCCTCCCCCTCCACCTCCTCTCCATCTTTTTGTGCGGATCTTGTTCACTCATTAGCGGTGACTGACAGGCATTAGTTGACGGAGATGGGGCGGTGGAGAGCAGGCTTCGGGGAAGCTCGGAACACACGTCGCTTGTCGTGTGTGTGTGTGTTTCCGGTCCAGAGCGATGCCACAGCCCCTTTGTTCCTGGGCTACTATCTTGCATCCCCTGCCCCACGATGAAGGACGGGCGGAGTTGGCGACAGGCACGCGGGCCTTACGGGACGCACGGCTCCGTGCTCCACGAAGAAGCCGTGACACTAGGGTTCTAGGCGAAGAGAGGAACGTCTCGCCCACCCGGCAGGGACACGGGGTTTGTGGGGACTGTGTGGGTCATGCCCCAGCTCCTTGCCCACACGTTCCACTTTCGAAGCCATTCCTCAAGGAGTATTCTCAGCTCACGGGCCAGAAGTCAGCAGCAGAGGTGGCCGGGTTCAAGCTTTTGCACCCTTCTCCTGGCCGTTCAGCATCTCACCGACTCTGCTGGCACTTAGAGTGCTTCGAGGGCACACTGCAAGGTGGCAGACCCGCTCCAGAGTTTCGTACGTGGCACCGATTCATTTCCGTACCAGCAAGGCCTCAAAGATAGGGGGTAATGAAAATGTTACGTGCACAGCGGCATTCGGCCATCTCAGCGTGTCTTCCCCGTGCTAACCAGGGAACATGGCATTCGTCGGGCCTGCTGTGCCCTCTTGTAACTCCACACTTAGGGTTCGAGTGAATGAGTCGATGTGGCATTTTGACCAACCCTCTCCAACCAGACCAGGCCCCCGCGAAGGATGTTCCGTTAATGTGGCATGGGCCCACTCCTTCCATACCTCAGCTCTCTGTCCCTGTCCTCATTTTATCACAAATGTGGTCATTTGTGATAATGGTAATCTGGTGACACGTGACCGGTTCACATCTGGAACCCGCCAGAGAGAGTGGCTGTATGTTGAGTGTCGTTTTGGCTGTGACTTGAGCAATCGATTAGGCAGCAGATTGATAACATACCCAGGGCCCCGACTTTTAATCCGGTCTTCCTACTGAGCGTGACGGCGGGAGGAGGCGGGAGGGAGGGAAGACACATGGGGAGCACCAAGGCTGGTTGACAAGCAGGACCTACTCCTTTGCTCAGTCACTGTAGGGAAACCCAGTGTACCCGACCTCTGATCTCTTAGTCCTGGCCCTCAGAACCCACGAGGGGAGCTCGTGCAGGGGCCTCCTGCTGGGCGTGTGCCGCCTGGGGTCACACAGGTCATAGCTGCACCCTGTCCTTCCTGATCACCCTGTTCCCCCAAGACGAAAATGTTGGAAACAGCTTAATGCCCCCTAACATTCATTTGTTCACTTTGCAAATATTGGGTGCTATAGTGGGTTGAATGGTGACCCCTCCCCCCCACCCCAAAAGTAATATATCCCTGCTTCCTAGCTTCTGGAACCTGTGACTATGACCTCTTTGAAGACTGGGTCTATGCCGGTGTAATTAAGTTAGAGGTCTCAAGGTGAGGTCATCTTGGGTTACCTGGATGGGCCCTAAATCATCGACAAATGTCCTCATAAGGGACAGAAGAGAAGACATAGCAGAGAAGGCCATGTGAAGACAGAGGCAGAGATTAGGGTGACGTGGCCACAAGCCGGGGGCCACCAGAAGCTAGAGGAGGCAAGAGAGTTTCCTCCCTTAGAGACTTGGGAGGGAGCACAGCCCTGCCAACCGTGTCCTTGATTTTGGACTTCCAGCCTCTAGAAGTATGGGAGGATACATTTCTGCTGTGTCAAGCCCCCCAGTTTGTGGTCATTTGTCACAGCAGCCCCAGGACCCCAGTGCAGAGACTGACTCCGTGCCGGGCTGGGCACTTCCCGTCCCGTTGCAACGGCGTCAGGATGCACAAGGTGCATCTGCCGCGGGGCTCAGTGGGTGGGGGTGTTTGTCCTCCAGCCCCCTCCGGCCAAGCTCTGGAGGTCTAATGACTGCATCTTAACTTCATCGCGTCTTTAGAGATGCTTGTTTCAAATACAGTCACGTTCTCAGAGCAAGGTCTTGGTTCAAAGCCTGACCCTGGCTCTTTTCCAAGACCTGGTCCTGCATACGTTTCGTAGCTGTTCTCTCCCTCATTTTTCTTGTCTGTAGAATTGTGCTGTGCTGCCTCCCTCTCTGCCGGGCTTGTCGTCAGCGGATACAGAGTGCTGACCACAGGTCCTGGCCTTACGGGTGGCACTCAGCAAAGGGTGGTAGGGATAGCTGTTGGTGTGGATTAGGGAGGAAAATGGCCAGCTCGGGGCAGCCTAACTGTAGAGAGAAACTTAAACGCTTAGAACCCATACTGTTAACTCATGTCACTTTATTCTACAATTATACATATTCTAAAACTATATATTATTCTAAAACCGACTGGAGGGCTCGGTTAAGCGTCCCGACTCTTGATTTCGGCTCAGGTCATGATCTCACAGTTGTGAGATTAAGCCCCGCATTGGGCTCTGTGCTGAGTGTGGAGCCTGCCTGGGATATTCTCTCTCTCTCTCTCTCTCTCTCTCTCTCTCTCTCCCTCTCCCTCCTCTCTCTCCCTCTCTCTCCCCATCAGCATGTGTGTATGCGTGCCCATGTGTGAGCGCTCTCTTTCTCTGTCTTAAAATAAAAACACTGAAAAAACATAAAAATCGTATCTTAAGCTATTTCTGAGTTTAATAAACAGAATCTGAGTCCTCCTCTTGTCAGAGTTGTTCCTGTATAAGCCTGTCTTCCCCATAAACCATCCCGGCCGTGTCCTCCCCTCTACCTCCATCCCCTCCCCTCGCGCTTGCTGTCATCTGTGGTCTGTAGTAGGTGCTTGATACGTCCCTGTTCAAATGAAGTCTTCTGAGCCCCATTCTTGAACGTTCTTGCCGTCTCCCTCCTGCACTCTGAGCACCGTTCAGTGACCGTGGTGTCGGTTGGCTCGGCAGGTCTCAATGACTTCAGCTACCTTCACACAAACTGCTTCGAGCTGTCCATCTACGTGGGCTGTGACAAGTATCCGCACGAGAGCGAGCTGCCCGAGGAGTGGGAGAACAATCGGGAGTCCTTAATCGTGTTCATGGAGCAGGTACGGATGGCCTGAGACGCGCTGTGCTGGGGGCCGGCTCAGGACGGGGGTCGGTTGGGGGACGGAAAGCCCGAGACCGAGTTCACGCTTCGGACGGTGGCTGTCATGCTGGGCCGGCCACAAACAGCGCTGGCGGGAACCATCGTCTGTCTGCACTTGATTCAGCCCCACGAGGTGAGCTGTGTAAGACCACGTTGATTGCCCGCACTGGGTCATAGCGAGTGCGACCGGATGCTGCCCTGTAGGGAGGGGTGACACGTGTCCGAGCCAGCGTGCCTGGACCCCTCGTGTTCGTCTGGTGGGGCTGCATAAAAGCATAGACGCACAGGGAGCTTACGCAACAGAAATTACAGTTCTAGAGTAGGCAAGTCCAAGATCAGGGTGTCAGCAGGTTGGTTTCATTCCGAGGACTCTCCTTGGCTGGCAGGTGGCCGTCTTCTCCCAGGGTCCTCACGTGGTCTTTCCTCTGTGCACACACACTCCTGGGGTCTCTGTGTGTCCACGTTTCCTCTTCTTATAAGGGAAGGTCAGAGCCACCCCAGTGAACTCACCTTAGTGTCATCACATCTTCGAAGACGCTGTCTCCAAACACAGTCACATTCTAAGTTCCTGCGAGTAAGGACTTCACCAGGAATTTGGGGGGACGCAGTTGTGCCCCTCGCACGTGCTGCAGGTGACGGGGTGCTCCCTGGGAGGGTGTCACAGGCACCTGCCAGGGTTCTGCTTGCGGCTGGTGAGGAAGCCCCGCTGTGCGCGCTGGGAACCTCACATGCCTTCCCTTCCTCCTGCCCTCAGGGACACGCCCCTCTTGCAGCTCTGAGTAAACCAGTTCTCGTTTGGTGCTACAACTAATCCACTAACATCCACGCCCCACTAAGGAACAGACTAACCGGAAACCAGAGGAATAAACAAAAACGAACACTGGGCCTCAGTTATGTGACTGCACCGTGATCCCCATCCATTTGGAAGGACGGTCCTGAGGCTTGCAGGATTGCACACGGAGGCCGCCCTTCCTGTGGGTTGTTGTAGGTGAGGGGGAAGAAACTTTCGGGCAGGGCTAGCGTCCCAGTCTGCCCCACCAGGGTCCCCAGAGACTCTGTGCAGCCCCCAGTGCCTGGCACAGGGGGTGTGAGCCTGTTCTGTCTTGCAAAGCTGTGAACGCTCTCTGTCTGCACCCTGGAATTTGTGAGGGAAGGCTCTTTCTCATTTCATCCGTGAAAGGAGAGAAGGTTCTGATTATTCTGGAGTAATCCTGTGTAGCCAAGGTGCCTGCTGTGGATAAAATGCACAGGCACAGTAATACGTATAAAGAGTGTCATTGGAAACGATGGTATGCCGGCTTGGGTTGTCACATCATTCTACGGATGGGGAAACTGAGGTACAAGTTTCAGAGTGACACATGTCATGTGACACAGCTAATCCGCAGAAGGGCCCTGTGGACATATGACATTATAGGAATGTCATGTAGGAATGTCAATGTCATTATAGGAATGCCTTTGACTCTCTTCTTTCCTCTCTGACTCTTACGTCGTTGGGTCTATGTATTAAGTCATTATCGATTAGGGAAGTCCAAATAAATGTGCCTATAAAAAATTAAATTCCATTTTAACCGGGTGTGGTTTTTATGAGCCATCTAAGCTCCTAAAATTTTTTAAGCTTCTGGAATAATTGAACTTCAGGGGAAGACTTCCCAGTACATGGACCCAAAAGGAATACAGAAATTTGCACACCAAATGCAGGCACAGCCAGGGAGCTTTCGAGCTAGATACGGCTTTGAGAGGCTTCCTGGGGGCACTGGGCTGGCATCCGGCTTACAGCCGTCTTCACTGTGCGTGTTGGGTTGAGCGAGTCGTGAGCTCACCGTTTCCTGTCGTGTTTCTGAGCAGGTCCATCGTGGCATCAAAGGCATGGTGAGGGACGCCCACGGAAAAGGAATTCCCAATGCCATCATCTCCGTGGAAGGTGTTAACCACGACATCCGAACAGGTAACCGTGAGTGTAGATGAACTGTCTCTCGGTAGGAAATATCTGTTTCCTTGAAGCATTTTTCTTGGGTCAACACCACGTGTTGCATGCCAGAAACTTCGTACGGAGAGCTGAACGATTGTCTCCTGCCTCAAACTTAACCGTGGAGACCCTGGGAGGCAAGGCTCTCAGCCTGTGCTTTCTGGGGTCTCCCTCATCCGTGTGAAAACCAGATGCTCGGGGGGTTAAAGGACCCACTGGCGGGTGGGGCCTGGGTTCAGGCGTCTGACTCCCAGCCCCAGGCATGTCCCTGCTCACTCAGGGCTTTCGTGCTGCTGTGAAACCCACGAAGTCTCTCCCTTGTGCCCAGGGCCGTCGTCACCCGGGGTGGCGCTCAGTGTGTTCGGTGGGATATGAGGAAACACTGACCTTGACTTTGACGGGTAGTGTGGGCAGCATGATGTCGTGGCAGGTGCGCAGGGAACAGAATTGGTGAGAAGCCTAAATCCGCTTGTGTGCAGGGGCTCTGGTGGAGACGGTGCGTCTGCACACAGAGGTCTTCGTCCGCCGGGGACACTCTGGGGAGCGCTGCGTGCGTCATAGTGTAGGCGGATGCTCTTTGCTCTGGTGTCAGCTGTAGTGAGCAAGGCATTGGGACCGGGCCCTGTGTTTGTTTCCCGCCGGGGTGGGGGAGACAACTGACCACAAACTTAAAGAATTAGAAATTTATTCCCTCACTGCTATGGCGGCCGAAGGTGTCAGCGGGGCCGTCTTCCCTCTGGAGCCCCTGGGGAGGATCCTTCCTTGGCTCTTGCGGCTTCTGGTGGCTGTACGTGCCCCTGAGCTTCCTTGGCCCCATCACTCCAGTCTCTGCCTCCATCTTCCGTGGCCTCCCCCTGTGTCTCCTCTCTCTCGGATAAGGACACCTGTCATTGGATTTGGGGCCTACCTAGGCCATCCAGGATGGTCTCATCTTGAGATCCTTAGTTATACCTGCAAAGATCCTTTTCCCAAACAAGGTCACATTCGCAGGGTCTGGATTAGGGTCTAGGTAGTAGGATGTGGACCCTTCTGGGGGCCATCATTCAACCTACTACAGGTCCTACCTGGGCACAGAGAACAGAGTCAGCGGTAGGAGAAGGGAAATCGTGATCGCCATGAGAAAGACCTGTTCAGCCCTCGGACACGCTTGAACAACTGGGAGAGACAGGATATGAGGCCAGCTCAGCAGGTGTTTGGTGTGGCCTGACCTGTACCCCTTGGCTCAGGGGCTTATGCTGTGCTGGGTAGGCCAGCGGTCTGGGTTTGCCTGGGACTGGGGGTGGTTCCCAGGATGTGTGACTTCAGATTTAAAATGGGGGACAATCCCAGGGAAACCGGGTCAAGTTCACTTTCCTCCCGTGTCCCCCGCGTGCTATCACCTGTAAAGCCGATGACAGTTGGGATGATACACAAGGTGCCCATATGGAACAGATGCTCCGCCTTGGTTCTGCCCTACAACCCCCGCTCTGTCAGCACATGGATACAGAATCTATGCCCGCTCACCTCCTCCTTAGCTGCCAGCCGGTCCGACCCGTGGCACCTGCCAGGCTCACCGTGGTACCCCGGGCAGGCTTCTCCTGTGTCTGCCCTTGTAGCCCCCCAGCCAGGGCAAGCTTGTCATCAGCTAACTGGGTCATATCACCCTTTTATTGAACCCCACAGGGGCACCCCAAAGTCCTCAGGGCACGCGTGTGGCCATACAGGATTAGGCTGCTGGTTACCTCCCAAACCTCTCCTGGGGTGACCGGCTGTCTTGGTTTGCCCAGGACTGTCCCCATTTAAAAGTGAAAATCGTTGAGTCTCCGTTTCGGTCAAACAGTCACTGCCCTGTGCTTGCTGTCCTCGGTAGTCCCCGCCGGCTCCTTCCTCGAGGACTCAGGCCACACCTTGGGGTCCTCACTCCAGCCCCTCCTACTGCCCGAACCTCTTTCCCTCGAGAACCCCTCGGTTCCTTCCTCGTCCCCTTCGGGTCGCTGCTCAGATGTCACTGTGTCAACGAGGCCCACCATGGTGGCCACGTTTTCTAACCCCGTACGCCTGCCCCTACCTCCTGCTGCTTCCTCTGAGCCTCCGGCTTTCTCCTCCCGTAGCGTCTCCACCGCCGGCCTCTGACACCCTGCAGGCCAAGCCCGTACCTCTGGCACCTGTTTTGTTCCTGCTTCTCCCCCGCTTGCTCCAGACCAGGCGTCCTTGACTCTTTTGTGCCTCGGTGAAGTGCAGGCTGCACTCAGTAGGTGCTTAATGAATATTTGTTGAATGAATGGATGAAGGGATGAGTTTGAACGAATGAATGGACACAGCATGGTGTTTCCGGGAGTGCACAGAGAACGGCAGAGCTGGGATTTGAGCCAGGGGCTTGAGACTGTGAATGCAGTGCCCCTGCCCCTGTGCTGCCCCTCCTGAGCGGACAGGAGCCTTTTCTCCACAAACCCTTCACATGCATTAACAGACCCGGTCCTTCCAACACACGATCCCATTTGACCTGTGAGGAACCGAAGCCTCTGGGGCCTTAGGACGGAGTAGGCTGGGATTCAGGCTGCACACACGTGCTGCTCAGTGACGGGCCGTCTGCCGACGTGCCTGTTACAGAAAGCCAGTCATTGTTTCAAGTTTTTTTTTTGATGTTTGTTTATTTTTGAAGGAGAGAGAGTGACAGAGCGTGAGGGGGGAGGGGCAGAGAGAGAGGGAGACACAGAATCGGAAGCAGGCTCCAGGCTCCGAGCCGTCAGCCCAGAGCCCGACGCGGGGCTCGAACCCGTAAATCACGAGATCATGACCTGAGCCGAAGTCGGAGGCTTAACCGACGGAGCCACCCGGGCTCCCCAAGCCGATTATTGTTTCAGTGGGTGAAATGGAGCTGAAATGCCACGCGGTGTGATGCCATGACTCGCCTTCCTGTTTTCTGAAACTCCCTCCTGCTCATGCTTGAGGACCTTACAGCCCCTGCCCGTGAGGTTTCACATTGTGCAGCGTGGCATTTGGTACATTGAGGCCCCTCCCGGGCAGCCGCTGGTTCCTTCGTTCATTCACTTACTCATTCATGCATTCAGCACGCAGATTCCAGACTTGCGATGGGCCGGGTGTTACGCAAGGTGCTGGAGATCGTTAGGAACAGAAGGGACTGTATTTTAAACGTTGCCAACAAGCTCCTGTGAAAGAATGATTCATAAAAGAGCCTAGAACATTCTTGGGACAATTCGTGCTTTGTACACAATGTGAGAAAACATGAGGGTTTTAAATGGAATTGGAGAGAAAGAGTCCCAGGGACCCCACAAGCCCGAAGAGAGTGCTATGCCTACTGAGCTCTGAACCTCAAGCCCCTGTAATCACAGAGATGGTTTCGATGAGCCGATGGGAGCCGCCTGCCCATCTCCCTTTATTTTCTCCCGAAAATAATTTCCCAGTGTATTCTCATGATAGATAAACTCCATACTTCACACATGGTTCTTTACTATATTGGTTTCAGCCTCTTTCGGTGCTCGACTTAAGCCCTGCATTTGCCTTGATTTCTCTCTGAGCTTCTGTGACCTGACAAGTTTTGTTTCCGGAGGGATTTTGCAGAAACTAAACAGAGGAATTGAATTTCACGGAGAGAGAAGCGAGTACGAATGCTTTCTAGACGCACGTAATAAGTATGTTGGCCAAACACCTGGCTCAGAAAGCCCCATGAGCGTCCTCTGTCTGGTGGGCACTGACCTGACCTGCTAACGAGTGGACATTTGTTAGCGCCTGGGTTGTTCCTTCTGTCCACCGTGCTGAGCGATGCCAGCTGTGGAAGCGCCCCCCCCCCCCTCCTATAATTCCGCAGAACATTCACCCTTGAGCACAGACCTGCTCACCCAGTGATAGGGGTAGTGACCTAACACGCTGATCCCTGAGTTTCACAAGGTAGATGGTTCTAGACTTTACCAGGGGTCGGGGCTGGAAGCACATAACAAGAGCCCTGGGGGTAAGCGTGGGGAAAGCCGACACAAGAACTTCCGGGGGAGAGGGTGCATTGCCAGGCAGATGAGAGATTCAGGCCTCTTCCATGTTTCTGAAATGGAAACTTATAGATTATAGAGCTGGCCCACCTCATTCTGATTCCGTGGATCGAAACAGATTCCCGATGGTTTCATTTTTTTTTGGGGGGGGGGGAGTTTTTAATGTTTATTTTTGACAGAGAGGGAGAGTCGGAGTGCGAGCGGGGGGAGGAGCAGAGAGAGAGAAGGAGACACAGAATCTGAAGCAGACTCCAGGCCCTGAGCTGTCAGCCCAGAGCCTGATGTGGGGCTCGAGCCCACGACTCGTGAGATCATGGCCTGAGCCGCAGTTGGACGCTTAACCCACTGAGCCACCCAGGCACCCCTGCCATGGTTTTGTTTTTAACGTATCCTGTTGAGCACCTCCTGTATGCTGGCCTAGAGATACTGTGGTAAACGAGACAGATATGCCCCTCACCTCAAACAGTGTACATTCTAGTGGGGGGAGACATATAAGTAGTTGCCAAGGAAAATTTAAAAGGTAATTGCAGACTATGATGATAGCCCAGAAAGAATTTGGAGGATATATAGAAACTGGTGGGAAAGCCAAAGAAGGTTCCCTCCCTGAAGGGATGAGCACAAGCTGGTCTTTGGAAGAACAGGGAACAGTATTTCGGTTGGAAGAAACAGTAATTACAGAGGTTTAGAATCAAGAGTTAAAGACCAAACTCGTGGGGTTTGTTTGTGGCTGGAGGGGGTGGGGGCAAAGGGGAGTGGCCTGCGAGGACCCGGTGGGGATTTTCTTGGAAGACTCATCCCCTAGAGGCATGGAACAGAACTCATTGCTTTTGAATTACAAAAAGTTGGCTTTATTATTAAGAAACAAACTTTAGACATTTAAAGACATCTCAAGGATAAAAGAGCACAGGAGTTGGGGGAACAGCATATGCAAAGGCCCTGAGGTGTAACGTGTGTGGCCCATTCCGGGAACCAGTGGGAGGTGTTCTGAGTGCCTGGGATGCAGCAATGTGGGCTGCCCATGTGACCGTGCTCAAAAGACAGGTTCAAGGACAGGGCAGCATGACATGAGAAGAAGGAGGCCCCCACCATGTGGAGGAGGGAGCCTTCTGCTTTGGAGGAAGAAGAATCCCTTCTTACAAACCTCCTTATACACTTAGCGGTGCCCATCAGCATTTATTAATTATGGGTTGTTGTTTTTTTGCCCCTTCTCTGCTCAGTGAGCACCTCCCTTGGTGAGGACCCTGCCCCCTTCCCTGGGGTGTTTCAAAATGACCCAAAGTACTCTCGAGATGGTGCACTCTGAGAGGTCTCGCCTCCAGAGGCCTCTAGCTGCTCAGACAGCCTTTCCGGGTGGCCGGCTCTTGGCCTTAACACATCCGTCTGGTGTTCGCAGGGGAAAAAGCATCCACAGGAGTTAGGACTTAGTAAGTTCAAGTTCACCTGTTAATAAGACATTGGGTTCCATGTGTGTGTTTCTCTTTACCACATTCAATCCCCCAGGCATTCACGGAGGGCACACCGTACGAAACACACTAGAAGTGTTGAGGAGTGAGACACAGGCTCTCAAGGAGCCGACAGCTTAGCACAGGGCCTAGCCTCACACTCGAGGACGCGCGGTCTGGTAGGACAGGTGAGATGCGTGAAGGGGGTGGCACGTTCAGGTTTGCCCGGGGGCCGCGGGACCCCAGAGGGAGGTCTCAAAGGGTGGATGGCATTGTGACGCTCGGGGAACCCCTGATGGGCTCTTGCCTCCTGGAAAGCATGAGATGGCCTTTTATTTGGTTGAAAAGCCTGCATTGTCACCCAAGGAAGACATAGGGTGGGCGCAGCGCTGAGAAAGCCGGGGAGCCAGCCACGTGCGTTGTGTGCACCCCGACCTCTCACCCTGAGTCCTGTTTACCAGTTAGCAGGCCGAACTGCCTGCATAGTTCGTTTTTTTACGGCATTTGGTGTTCTCGTGAGCTCACTTAATTGCATCCGTGTGTCTCAGATGAATAAAGATTATCATCTACACCTGATGCTTCAAAGTGTCATGTGTTTGTGGGAGATGCATATTCACACACGCACACAGAGTTTTCTCCCGTCCCTTGGAAGACTTCAGGGCTTGTGTAGACATGTGAGCCTTGCCCAGGGCCTCCTTAGCCCCTTTCCTCGTCCTCTCCTGGCCCCAAAGCTTTAGAGCAGCTGGGACACTCAGATTGCCATAGGAGAGAGAGCCTAACCTGCTGATTACTAGCTGTGCGACCTTGTGCAGGACTTTATGCCTCCCTGGGCACCAGATTACTCAGGTAGAAAAGGGAGTAATCATACAACGTGTGTTAAAGGCTTGCTTGGAGACTCAGTGGATCAGTGCCTGCCTTGACCTTCCGGGTACCACGTCCTCTGCGGGGTCACTGGTTACCCATGCCCTGAAGTCTCTTTAACGTCGGGGGTCTGCATGTCCTCGGCAGGCTGCAGGCTCCTGGGGAGGAGAACCTTGGTCTGGAACCCATCTATGCAACAGAGATCTAGCCTAGAGCTAGAACACGGGTCCCGTTACGTGCTTATGGGGTGACTGACCAGCAGTGTCCCTGGGGAGACAGGAGCTCAGGCTTGCAGCATTGGTGAATGTCACTGCCCCTGAAGCTTCAGGCTTCTCTTGGCCCCCGGGCCAAGAATGAGGGCCATGGAATGGGATGCAGATACCACGCCTCCTCCCAGATCACTTGGCCCTGGCCCCCTGTGGTCCTTTATTTCTCTTTTCGAAAGTGAAGACTCCCACCCCTTGAAAGAATTCCTATTCTGTATTTATAGCCGTGCTAAGGGAGGCCAGGAAGCCAGGCACTGATGGCTTTTCAAGATGGCATTTTGTGGCGAGGGCACGCCATTTGGAAGCTCAGCTTGGTAATGAATGGTGTGTATTGTCACAGAGGAAGGAGTGTGAGTGATCATTTCTCCATCTCCAGTCACGAGTATTAACACCACGGGGAGCCTTCACCTCGAACCCCTGCCTGGTAAAACCATTAAGGTGGCTTCCAAAGAGGAAAACATCTCAGCTCCCAAAATGCATTAAGAATTTGCATCGGCGGGGGCTCAGATTCCACACTGCCTGCCTCTGAGTCTCTCTCCGGCTGGGAGGCTGGTCCCGGAGTAACAGGACTGCTGGTATAGCTGTGTTAGAAGAGAACCTCTGAATTCCCTGCTTTCTTTTCACAGCCAGCGATGGGGACTACTGGCGCCTCCTGAACCCCGGGGAGTACGTGGTCACGGCCA
This sequence comes from Panthera uncia, assembly GCF_023721935.1. Classification (NCBI taxonomy): domain Eukaryota; kingdom Metazoa; phylum Chordata; class Mammalia; order Carnivora; family Felidae; genus Panthera; species Panthera uncia. The sequence goes on along the minus strand of NC_064818.1, from coordinate 76,980,869 downwards.
AGGCGGAAGGGTTCACCTCGTCCACCAAGAACTGCATGGTCGGCTACGACATGGGGGCCACACGGTGTGACTTCACTCTCAGCAAAACCAACCTGGCCCGGATCAGGGAGATCATGGAAAAGTTTGGGAAGCAGCCCGTCAGCCTGCCAGCCAGGCGGCTGAAGCTGCGCGGGCGGAAGAGACGGCAGCGCGGGGGACGTGCCAACACTTGAGGCCTGTCCCGGACCCTTGCAAATTAAACCACCCCCAGCCGTAGCTCCATAGAGGACTCCCTGCTGTTTTTCTCTGTAATTCACGAAGGCCTGGGAGAATGCGTGCATTGCAAGCCTGGCCCCGAGGGGAGGGCTGAAAGCTTAGGATATTTTTTTTTCTTTGTTCCATTTTTCCAAATAACTTGGACAGATCAGCACAGAAAGGCTGGTAGGAGTGAGATTTCAGCAGCTCAGCCTGGGAATCGGAGACAGAGAGGGGGCCTTGCCCGCTCAGGGTCTCCTGGCCGCACAGGAAGGGAAGCCAAGGCTTCCCCTGCTGGCATGCCAGCAAGAGCCCCTCACGCATTTGCATTTCGCTGGGCTCCAATCGCAGCGTCCTGGGGCCCTGCTGTCCCAGAAGTTACCATTTGAGATGCTTCTGGGCCCTCTGAGAGAATCCACCCTCTCTGGCCCCGGGGCATTCCAAGCTGCTGCAGATTGATTCTGCCCTCTGTGGACAATGGAGACATTACCAAGTGAGCAGCGGTGAGCCTCTAGAATCCATTCGGTCTCCCTTTCAACAAAGGACAGTGTTTCTAAAAGGAGAGAAAGGCTGAGCTAGTCCACCAGTGATTGGTCGGCAGCTGCCAGTGGGGCTCATCTGCAGGATCCACAGAGAACCCCCGGGCCCCTTGCTGGTCCAGCAGCCCTGGGGGCGGAGCGGGAGGGAACCTGGCATCTAGCCCGGTCCCCTCTTTGATCTGCAGGGACTTGAGAAGGGCCAGGAGGCAGATCACCGGCAGCCCTCTCACTGCCTCAGATGTGCCCCCTTTCACGGAAATGGGCGCACGTAAGTTGGCTTAACATCGCCAAGGGAGTTATTTTTGATGTGTGGGATGCCAGACCTTCAAATTAGGCCACGAGTGATGAAAAGCTCCTAGGATTATCTGTGGATTATTGGTTTGGGAGGGGTTGTCGGATGACCATCCAAGAACACAGCCTGTCTACTTTTTCTTGATATTGCTGCCTCACTGACCTGGGAAGAAAGAAAAATAAAGCAAGCAAATGGTGACATCTTTCCGGCGTGTGGTTTTCCTGAGCAGACCCGCGCTCACCCCAGGGGCTCGCCCCACTGCCTCTCCCAGAGGTCAGGCACCCCCAGAGAAGAGCCTGCCCGGGGAGGGGTATCCCGTGGGCCTACCAAATTTGGTAGCGGGTGCGGACAGCCGTGTGTTCCCTGCCCCCTCCCCAGGAGAGCCGTGCGCCTAGGTAAAAGCGCCCTGACACCTGGGACCTCCTAGTGACTGCCGGGGATGTCGGTGAGCCTCTTTCCGGAAACGATCCGGATGCGACTTTCTGACAGTCTACACCAGAGATTGCAAACTTGCCTTCTAAAGGATCAGATAGTAAACATTTCAGGCTCGGCGGCCAGTCTCTGTCACACGTACTTAAGCTTGCTATGGTGGCACAGAAGCAGACGTGCATAAAACACAAAGGGACAGGCATGGGTGTGTTTCAGTAAAACTTTGTAAAGCCTGGGGGGGCTCAGTCGGTTGAGCGCCCGACTCTTGGTTTCGGCTCAGGTCATGATCCCAGGGTGGTGGGACTGAGCCCCGCGTCAGACTCCACTCTGAACGTGGAGCCTGCTTCAGAGTCTCTCTCTTGTGGGCTCTCTCTCCCTCTGCCCCCCTCTGTCACTTGCACATGCTCTCTCTCTCTCTCTCTCTCAAACAAAACTTGATTTATCAAAACGCATGATAGTTGGATTTGAACCCTCAAGCCGGGGCGCAGCTAGCTGGCCCTGGCTCTAAGCCAGGGCTGTGCGATAGAACTTTCTGGGATGATGGGAATGTTCTATTCCGTGCCATCTCACACAGCAGTCACTTAGACGCATGTGACCAGTGGGCACTTGAAATGTGGTTCGTGCCACTTAGGGCCAGAATTTCTAGCGCTAAATACTTTCCGGTAATTTAAGTTTCACTTTTAATCGCCACGCTAGCCCGTGTAGCTCTCCGCCGAGCCACTGGTCGGAAAAATTGGCAGCCTTAGATGGGGTGGGTGGTGATAGGAATAAAGCCTTTGAGACGAGAAGCCAGCGCGGCAGTGCGGAAGGACTAACCGCGGCAAGCGCGTCAGCTCAGCAGACTGGGTTTGTCAGGTCCCTGCACTTGGTGCTGAGATGAGTCAGTCTTCCTGCCAGTGACTAGCAGCGTACCCTTCGGGCTGCGGTACACGGCTTGCGTGTCTGTGACATTCTCTGCCATCTGCAGGCCCGCCGTCAGCCCTGGCCCACTAACAGCAGTCTGGGGCTTGCGGGCGTGGGCTCTGTGGGCTCTGGGCCGCGCCACCCCTGCTGCATGGCCTTGGACTTGGCAAGCTCCCTGCTCCCTCGTCCGTTCCTGCAGAGTAAACCCAAGGCCTTGATGGGTGGGGGGAGCCGCCACCCTCAAAGCCCCCCTCAGCGGGACCGGCCAGAAAGCTGCGGAGGCTGGTCTCCCACAGCCTGATTCTGCAGCCGCGCTCTGAGCACCGGGAGAACCTCTCCTGGGGCCGCGGGCGCTCTTTCTCCTGCCCGTCTACACCTGCTACGTAAACACAGCCCCAGCTTCCCAGCCACCGCAGCAGGAGTCCAGGGGAACTTAGACAAAGGGAATGAGGGGTGAAGCACGTGGGGTACAGAGGAGAATGACCGGTCTTTAGAGCTGAGGGATGTTTCTGGACAAATGCGTCCAGGGACGGCAGGCGGGTTTCCTCTCGCAAGCCAGCTCCGATTTATCGGTGGTAGTTGCCTGAAGCGGTGTGTTAAGGATTCTGAGACAGAGTCCTGGCTCAGTGGGATAAGACGGGGCAACGTCTCTGGATGCGTTTCCATCCCCAGCCTAGCCCGATCCCCCTGGGTTTAGAGATGGGGAAACTGAGGCCCAGGGAGAAGCCTCCTTCCTCCGTCCCAGTAGAGCGGTGTAATTTGGTGCTGGAGCAGCTGCCCAGGACGTTTTTTAAGTTTTTGTTTATTTTCAGAGAGAGTAGGCGGGGAGAGGGGCAGAGGGAAAGGGAGAGAGAAAATCCCAAGTAGGCTTTGCACTGTCAGCACGGAGCCTCACGTGGGGCTCGATCCCATGAACCATGAGGCCATGACCTGAGCGGAAATCAAGAGTCAGCCGCTCACCCGACTGAGCCCCCCCCAGGCGCCCCTTGGCTGACTTTCTGAGGAGCAGATCAAGCCCCCCAGGCGGTGATGGAAGCCTTGGGAGGCACAGGTGCCTTTCGGAAGTCAGATGACAGAGGATTGGAATCCTCATTTGATCAGCTGGCCCAGGAGCTGAGCGCTAAGTCCCGGGTGTGCCCCCCGCCCCGCCCCCGGCCTGCTTCTGCACACGATGTGCAACACAGCTCGGCGCCTGCTTCAGACGACCTAACGCCTAGGCGACGTCCCCACTCCCCGGGGCCCGTTCGATGTTCGGTTGGTGACATTCATCAGAGGTGCCGCTTGTGTGTCCTTGGCGGCCTGGCCGGCTTTCTGAGCTGCAGGAGGTCAGCACCACCCTGGTGTTTCTTGTTGTCTGTCGCCAGAACAAGCGCGACGGAGGAAGGGGACAGGGACTCCACGCACGCTCATTGGCGGCTCAGCTGGTGGGCTCTGTCCCCAGAGCAGGAGGGAGGCCCCTTCGAGGCTCCCCCCGGCCCCTCTCGGGAGCAAGGCTGGGGTGCGGAGGAGCCGAGCCGTCCGTCTGTCCGTTCGCGGGGGTCGGCTCCAGCCCAGCCTTCTCCAGGTTGTCGCAGAGCAAGGTGTGCAAGAGCCTCGTCTTTGGGGTCCGGGGGGGCCGAGCTGTAGTCCCAGCCCTGCCTCTTAACCCTCCGTGCGGCCTCGTAACCTCGCGCCTCTGTCTTCCCATCCACAGAGCGGGCACAGTAGCGGGCTTCCCACACGACGGGGACCTCCGCTGTGAGCAGCGAGGCCGGCACCCGGCACGCCGCCAGCACCCAGATGCAGACGAGAAGCCGAGTGTTTGTCTCCCGGTACGGCGTTCCCGGCACCGGGGACACGGCGTCTCGTCCCCACGACTGCATTAGAGGTGCCTGTCGTGTATTTTTCAAACGAGGCAGCTGAGGCTTAGGGCAGGCACAGACCATCTGCTTTGATTTTTTTTTTTTTAACCAATCACGAATCTGGAAGCTAACCCGAGCCACTCCTTCGGCGGCTGTCAAAACCTGCGTCAGGTGAGCCACCACTGAGGCAGTAGGAGGTGAGCCGAGGGCACAGATGACCCCAGAGCTACAGGAGAGACCTCCTGGCTGCCCCTGTCTCGTCCTCCCCAGGCGTGTGCTCTTGCTGACAGACCCTCCCCCCGCCACCCCAGACGGGCCAGGGGGGACACAGCAAAGGCCACTATTCTCTGGGTATTGTCTCCTTCCAGCTCAGGCAAGTGGAGAGCCTCTAGGACGTCAGGATCCGGCTCTGCACTTTCTGCCAGTTCATCTAAGACACCCTGCACAGGGCCTGGGGATTTGTGGGGGCAAGAAGAGGAGGGAGACCCGGGAAGCCCATGGAGGAAGTTGCCATGGCATCCCTAGGCCCGTGGAGGGAGGAAAGAGCCCACCAATCACTGCACCTCCTGGGGGGCAGTGGGATCCAGAGCCCCAGGAGCGCGGTGGGCGGGGGAGGGGGAGGGGACGGAGCTTTGGGACTGAAGGGGCTTAAGCTTGATCCCAGGCCTGCCTCTTACTATCCGAGTGATGTTGAACAAGCGGCCTCATCCCTAAGATGGATTTAATAATCCCTGCCTCTCAGCGCTGTTGTGGAGGTATAATCAATGCTAATACATTTAAAACGCTCGGAATCGTCAGCACCGAAAAGATCTAGAAATGAAGACGGGCTGTTTTTAGAGAAAAGTACAGCCACTTCAGAAAACAGTCTGGCCGTTTCCCAAAATGTTCAACATCGTGGGACCGCATGACCCAGCCATTCTACTCCTAGGTCCGCACGCAAGAGAAATGAAAACATATGTCCATGCAGAATTTGTACCGGAATGTTCAAAGCAGCGCTATTCATTTAGCCAAAAGGTAAAGACAATCCAAACGTCCATCTACTTACCAGCGGATACACGAAACACTATCCACACAATGGAATATTATTCAGCCATAAAAAGGACTGAGAATATTACAACGTGGTTGAAGTTGGAAAACATTATGCGAAGTGAAAAACGTTGGTCACAAAAGACCACATGTTGTATGATTCCATTTTACTCAAACTGTCCCAAGTAGGCAAATCATAGGGACAGACAGTGGGTACCTAGGATTTGGGGGAAGAGGGAGACTAGGGTGGGGTAGTGGCTAAGGAGCACGGGGTTTCTTTTCGGGGTGACAACAATGTTCTAAAACTCACTGTGCACAACTCTGAACAACCACCGAATTAATTGTATCCTTTAACTGAATTGTCTGCTACGGATCATATCTCATTAAAGCTCTTTTTTCAAAAACCATGGCCATACCAAATCAATAAGCATCATTTTCAAATGTGACATTCTAGGTAAGAACTTTGTTGCATAACCAATGTTTTCCAATCATATCCTAGTAAAAGCAGGACAGGTTCCTACTGAACCTGTACAAATAATTACACGACCATGCAAAGTAGGGAGACTCAGTCGGAGTTTCTGAATTCAGGTTTTAGAAACCAAGCCAAGGGCACCTAGGTGGCTCAGTCAGTTGAGCGTCCCATCCCTGACTCTTGATTTTGGCTCAGGTCATGATGCCAGGGTCGTGGGATCAAGCCCCGTGTTGGGCACTGTGCTAAATGTGGAGTCCGCTTGGGATTCTCTCTCTCTCCCTCTACCCCTCTCCCCTGCTTGTGCTGCCTCTAAATGTGTCCGTAAATAAGCATTTAAAAAATTCTCCGTTCCCATTTCCAATACAGAAAACATTCACGGTTCTAACCCTAAAATCAATAGCTCTTCGGGGGTCTTCCCTAAGTTCTATGAGGTAAAGGCATCTGGAGACCAAAAGAAATCTGAGAAATGTTGCTTCGGGACAAAACCAGTGTTATGCTTGAAAACTAGAAGCGTGTACACAGTTGTATTTCTCGATCACTGGTGCCTAAGTAACTTCACGCTGACACACTACAAAACACAATTACTGTTGAAATAGAGTTTTTCAGAAAGATTCAGTTGAGTGGAACACAGCTTTACATTTTTCATCGCCTTAAACATTAGCTAGGAAAGATGTCAGCTTCTTTGATCAGCCGAAGGGAGTAAGTCCAGGGAGAAAAACATACCTGGTAGGATAAAATGTAGCTCGTATGATATATAGCATTAATAAAGTAGAGAAGACCTAGCTATTTTTTTAAATTAAAATGATTAAACTAGTCTCATTTGCCAAAGAGTTACCTTAATTGTATGGGTTCCTAAAATGCTTCTAAGTTAGAGTCACATAAAGTATTAGGAGATTAGAATAATGTTCTTATTTTCGGACAATTCTAGGAAACGATTTCTACAAGTGTTTATCTCCGTAAGCCAAACAGATCCACATTCCTTTAGTTTAAGAGACTTTGTAATTTAATGTATTAATGCCCTCTGGAGAGAGGCAAACATCAAATGTATGACGGACGATAGAATTCTTTCTGAATTACAGACGCACGGACATAGATGTCCCTAGAGGATCTATAGCTGCGACTCTACGATTTTAACCACCGTTGCCACCATTGACAAGAACTCCCAGGTCCAAATAGCAACGGTATTTCTGTTTTCTTTCATTCTTAGCTGATGTGACCTGAAAATAGACAAATGGACAAAGACCACTTGTAGGTGACCTTTCACTTTCAACAGCCAGCAATGGCCTTTCTAGGTACAAGGCTGCCCTCAAATTTCAGCGTTTGCCTTGCTTGTGTTTGCAAAGCCAGAGAGTCTGGGAACACATCTCCCCTGGAGCACTCCCTCCTCAGTGAGTGAGGGGTGTGCGTGTGTAAATACCCTGGTTCCTTTGATTCCGAGCAGGACTTTTATGAGTTGAACCGACGCTGTCCCAAAGCTCTCGGTGGGACGGGTCAAGGTTGCCCTTGGTGGGAATGGGCTTAAGCTAACATCACATCCGAGGGGCGCCTGGGTGGCTCGGTCGGTTAAGCGTCCGACTTCGGCTCAGGTCATGATCTCGTGGTTCGTGAGTTTGAGTTCTGCAACGGGCTCTGTGCTGACAGAGCTCAAGCTCTGTGCTCCAAGCCTGGACCCTGCTTCGGATTCTGTGTCTCCCTCTCTGCCCCTGTCCTGTTCACGCTGTGTCTCTCTCTCTGTCTCTCAAAAAATAAACATTAAAAAAAAAAAAACCCAGTCACGTCCTACCTTAGATCCTTTTCCTGATCCAAGGTCTCCATGCCCCTCCCGAGTTTTCCTGGACTCACTTCCCAATAAATCTCCCTTCTATATGAATCCTTTCCTCAGAAGCTGCATCCAGAGAGCCCACCCCTAGGGTCTACCTAATCTCGGCTTCACGTTTAGTAGCTGAACCCTGGGTATATTCGGGGGTTATTTTATGTGGACAAGAAAAAGGCTACATTTCTAAACATAGAAATAGGGGCAGGGGTGGCAGCAGGCTATAATGAAGTTCTGGATAATGAGATACGAAAATTCTAAGAAGTGAGAAGAAAAGGCAGGCATGTCTTTTCTTCTTTGTTCTCCATCAGCCTGGAACAGAGACACGAAGGCTGGCAACCCAGCAGCCATATCTGATATTGACCTTGACGATGGAGACCAAGCATCGAGGATGGGAGAGCCTGGGGCTTGCAGATACCGAAGTGCCACCATATCAGCTCTCTGCTGTCTCCCTCTAGATGTTTCCAACCTAATCGCTTCCTCCACGGCGAGAGGAGATTTTAAGTTCTCTCCAGCAGGTCTTTATCCTAACTGACGCAAGGCTCAGATTCAGGTCTCTCCGATGCAGAAGTTAGCAGCTCCAACCCATAAGCAATGCTGAACTCAGGAACATTTTTGCATATATTTTTCTAATTTAATCTGCTTCAGAACTCCAGAAACCAAAAGCCAACATGCTAAACTGGGACTAAAAAGAAGAACCGTGTCGTTGGGGGTATTTTCAGCCTCAGTTTTCAGATGTTCCGTTATGCACTGAGGTCCCTTATGAACATCCTCACCTGCTATTTGCTAATGTTTCTCAAGCTGTCGCTGGGTACTACCTCCTAACTCAGCAGCCTCTGTTACGGATTATAAAGCAAGAATAAGACGCGTCAGTGCCGCTGACCTCGTTGGAGCTGCGAACGCCGCTGAGTTCACACATTTGAGTGGGGACCTTCAGCCCGGGGAATCTTCCTCAGTGACCCCGGGTGATTTTGCACCTGCAGAGAATATGAGCATGACGTTTCCAAACTTGGCCTCACACCTTCTGGCTGACCAATAAGAACGTCTCAAGATACTTCTTTGGGCTAACAGAAAGGTAATGAGCCGCCACGGGTGTTTGCTTTGCTGATTCAGCTGCCCCATTAGGGATCAAGTTAACCTGTGTTCTCTTAAACCCCCAGTAAAGAAACGTGTCCTGTTTCAGAGGGTGTAAGTTTCGAGTCAGGTGGTGGAGGGGAGTGAGAAACTGAATGTGCAAATGGACGACAGCCAGACCAGAGATAAAAGTAGAAATCTGACCCACAGTCTGCGGAATCCAGCCCGGGAAACCAGCCTGCTGTCTACAAGTCAGACTTGGAGGAGGTTAGACTTCTATCTCGTATAGTGAGGAAGTCAAACGTTAACCCTTGAAGCAATCAGCCCAAGTGGCCAGGACATGATCAGTAACCGACACCTTCCCGGATTTCTGTCCCTGCTTCCAAGTTAGGACCTACCAGCGAAAAGTCCAATACGCTCCCCTAGCCAACCACGTGGGATACCCTACGTTTTGTTAGCCAGCCTCCAGCTTCCCCAGGCCAACAGCCTCCAATCAGGGCTTACCTGAAGCCTTCCCTTTTCCTGCTACGAAGCTTTCCCACCTTTCTGCCTGCTTTCCAGTCAGTGCCGAAATGCAAGAGACGGTTGCAGACCCCCTGCTCTAACAAGCTCTGAATAAGCATCCCTTGTTAGGTGGTCTTCACGTATTCTGCGGGAGGGAGTTCAGCCACCGGAAGGGGAAAGAAATGGACTTGACTTCAGACTCTGCCGCTCACTGCCTTTGTGACTCCAGGCAAGTCACATGACCTTGCTCAGACTCAGTGTTCTCACCTGCGAAACGGGCCAGCAAAGGTGACCACACAGCATCTCTGATGATCTGGAAGGAGACGGTAAAATAAATCATGCTGCCTGGTGCGGACACAGAAGAAGCATGTAGGAAATGAGGAATCCTGCATTACTCCAGTCACTTCCTAAAAAATCGATTCTGTTACTTTTAGACTTTTTTTCTTTTTTCTTTTCTTTTCTTTTCTTTTCTTTTCTTTTCTCTTCTCTTCTCTTCTCTTCTCCCTCTCTTTCTTTCTTTTCTTTTTTAAGGAACACTGGGTAAATATTTTTTATTCCAGTTTACAGAGGTTTTGCACATCCGGTATTTTATTTGTCCCTCTCGGCGACCCCCTGGTTTCGAGTCGGCCCCGTGATGCAGCTGGGGAAGTGAGGCTGGAGGGGTTAAACCAAATGTGTTTGCTTAGCACCTGGGAGTACGTGTTGAGGATTTACAGCCTTCCGATGTGCTGCCAACTACTGGGTTTTGCCCACGTGCAGCCCTTGGGTCGGTTCTTGGGGCCACTCTCTAGTTCATTCTGGTCTGTTGTGCTGATGCCCTGTTATCCACGCATCAGGGATCATTCGAGATCAAAATGGGATGCTGGTGCTCCTGAGGATTGGAAGGCCAGAGTTGTAGAGATGTCCAGGTCCTTCCCTGAAAATCACCTCTTGCTACAGGCGTCAAGGCCATTTTATTAAGATCTGAGCCAGTGATGGCTTCTTTGGTCACAAACCAAGCCCTGTCCCCCACCAATGGTAGTGCTGGACCAGTGATTTCAGCTGGGTCCACGGCCCTGCACAATGAAGAGGGAATCCAAGTGAAGCCCTGCCTAGGTCTGAGCTGGGGCTCAAGAGGGTGAGAGAATAGAGGTTACCCCCCTTTGAATGCATAACCCCACCCAGTGTGAAAACACAGACCTGTGGTTGTCATGGGTTCTGGCCAAGCGACAATGAGCTCAGCCCTCAGGAGTGACAGAGGAACATTGGGGAAGTTTGGGGCAGACTTTGAACTGGAAGAGACCAAAGTATCCACTGTACCTCCCAGGATGCTTTATAGTTAAAATGTAAAGGCATCCGGGGCCCCTGAGTGGCTCAGTCGGTTAAGCATCCGACTTTGGCTCAGGTCATGATCTCGCAGTGTGTGGGTTCGAGCCCCGCGTCGGGCTCTGTGCTGACAGCTCGGAGCCTGGAGCCTGCTTCACATTCTGTGTCTCCCCCTCTCTCTGCTCCTCCCCTGCTCACAATCTGTCTCTGTCTCTCTCTGTCTCTCTGTCTCTCTCCCTTAAAAATAAACGTTATATATAATTTTTGAATGCAAAGTCATCCTACACGGAAATGGAACCCAGCCATTCCAACCACCACGTGGATTATCTTACTTTCTTCTATGAAGAAACTCTTGTGTCTTGCCCTTCGCGGATTCCCTCGAAATGAAGGTTTGTCATAAGATGAGCTTTGTCATCAAGAGCATTTACTGAGTGCCTGCTGTGGGCCCATCCTGAGAGGCCCTTGGGACGCAGGGTGGATGTTGGAACACAGGCAAAACCCGGCCCACCGACACTTTGATGGCCGTTCTAGAGACCGGCCAGTTCTCTCTGACGACCTGGGGTGATGTCGGGCAGGACAGGTGACCTGCAGCTGTGGTTGGAAGATAAACCAGACATCGCCTGGCAGACTAGGAGAGGGAAGAGCAGGCCTCTCCGGGGAGAGGGGACAGTCTGTGCAGTGGCACAAGGACACGCGTGTCGCATTATAGGTGAGGCTTTGTAAGGGAGGGGCATATTAGGGAGGGGAAAAAATCCGATGATGGCCAAGAGGAGAGCAAGGGCAGGTTCATGCCAGGCCTCCTCAGGTGCTGGATCAGGTTTTACGCAGGGCACTGTGGGTGCCCATGGAGAACTCAGCAAAGGGTATATGCCCAATTCTAAGAAATACAAGCGAGCAGGAACGCAGCTTCTTGCTGAGAAATAACAGGGCCATTTCGGTGAGTGGTTACTTCAGGCTAAAAATACCCATGTTGGAAACCTTTCTTTTAATACGTGGAATGGAAAAACTGTTCAGTTCTGAAAAAGAAGGACAAGGAGGCTTTTTTTTTTTTTAAATCAAGAAACTGCAGGATTTAATTGCAAACCCAAATTTGGCGCATTTTGGTCCCTTTGCAACCGCTTCTCACACGTTAGTGTGTCCAGTGCTGTCTCCCAGGACAGCGGTGAAATTGGGGAAGGTGGATGTGATCATTTCCACTTTGTCGATGGGGAAATGAGGCCTGAGAATGGTCAGGAACTTGCCTAAGCTCTTTTCGGTTTATCAAAAAGCAGTAATTTTGCAAAGATAGCATTTGGTAAAAAGATAATTGCAAGACGGTTTGCAATATGGGGATTTGGGGCAGAAAGTGTCCACCGTGGGACATTTTGTCGAGCTGTCTGCCTTGGTCTGGGGTTCTGTGAAGCTGAAGTCTGGGATGAAAACTTGGGTGCAGGGAGTTTATTTGGGGGGGGTGGGGTGACCCCAGGAAGCAGGAGTAAAGGGGGCAGGAAAGTGAGTGTGGGAGGAAGCCAACAGGAGGCCACTGCTGTAGACAATGGTGGATGCCCCCAGGGATCTTGAGAAAAATCTGAATGCTTCCTGCTAGGGTCCACCTGAGAGACAGAAGCTGGGGCTGATAGGATGCCCGATGGGCTCCTGGGTGTCAGAGGAGGGCCCGAGGGTGAGAAGCAAGCGGCGCAGAGCCTGGAAGGGGACACTTCCAGCAGGAGGCCAGGGTAAAGCTCAGTGACAGGTGCGCGTGGAGGCATTGGCATGAGCCATTAAATGCTCCTGCAACCCCAGAAAGTCATGGCGGAGAAGTGGGTCCAGGAAACTGCCCCCCACATGTGACGACTGAGCGGAAGATGCTCTGAATTCACCCCTCTGTGCCCCGGAGGGGTGGAGACCCCAGTCATCTCTGTCCCCTCATCTCCCTGTTACACGGCTGGTTTCAAGGAATCCCAAACCCCTGGTAACTGGAGGGAAGCAAGTGAACTGGGAGTGTGGGGTTAAACTGGTGCTAAGTTGGTGGGATTCCGCGTTCATGTGGCCGAGCCAAGGATGAGTGGTCTTTCTCCAGTTCTTTCATTCTGTGTTTTAGGAAGAAAGTTTTCACGGCAGCAGGAAGGATGACACTGGGAGGAGAAGACTGGGGGGATGGGGACCCAATTGGAAGCTGCTGTACCGACCCCTGTGAGAGATGACAAAGGTCTGCAGCAGGGCAGCAGCCGCGGGGGGGTAGTGACACAACATCTCAGACATCGTAGGGTTTGCTCAGAGGGATTCTATGCTTCGGGCTCCAATGGAAACGCCGGGTCTCCAGTCCAACGCGTCTAAGTCACCCTGTCAGTCCTTAAAAATGTTGAAGCTAGGCCTGGCCCCTGGTGTTTCCAAGCCGATCCCTCTGCCCTGCCCCCCATCAGATAGGACAGAATCCAAGGCCCTGACTCTTCAAGGGCTCAGGATCAGTCAGGCCCTCGTGGACCATCCCAGTACAGTGGACCTGTTCTGGGCGGTATAACCGACGAGAATGCGTTTTCTAGTCCTTGCCTATTCAAGTGTCTCGGTATGCGTGTGTCACGTAATGTTTCCCGCACAAAACAACCGATATCCTTCTGAAAAAGGAATGCACCTTCTGTGGGAAGGAAAACACCACCGACAGTAGCCGTGTCCTACAAAGAAACGATGTGTTTTCCAGGGATGCGTCAGGCTCCTGAAAGATTAGTGGGGATCAGCTCCCGCATTCCAGTAACCAGCTACCAATCATCCCACTCAGCCTAAATGCCAGAGGCTGATTGACGTGCTCGTTCCTGACGTGAGTTCTGGATTTAGCATTTAATCGGGTGATTGAGAAATGATTGTAGGCGAGCGGCGCCTGGGTGGCTCGGGCAGTTAAGTGTCTGACTCTTGACTTCGCGCAGGTCATGATCTCAACGGTTTGTGAGTTCGAGCCCTGAGTCGGGCACTGCGCTGACAGCCTGAGATTCTGTCTTCCTCTCTCTCTGCCCCTCCCCTGCTCGCTGTCTCTCTCTAAGTAAATAAAAATAAACTTAAAAAAATAACTGTAAATATTAAAGAAATATTAAAGAAAGGGGGTCCCCTGGGGCCAGGAAAGGAAGTAGGAGAGTATGAGGTTCTTTCTAGGGGTACCCTTCTGTTGGCATCCTTGCCAACTCCCAGCCTCCGTGTCGTGAGGGGTTGCCCTCCCAGAGCCCAAACCCCAGAGCCCAAACCTCCTGGAGGACTAGGTGTTAGTGGGAGTGGCTTCCACAAATCCCCTTGCTCTCCCTAAAAGGTGAGTCACCTGTTTGCCCAGCAGGTTCCTGGGCCAGGCGGCTGGTTTGTGGGAGGAAAAACCAAGCTGCTGTCGTTCAAGCTGAGACTCAGGACACGAGCGGCGGTCGAGCGGGCCAGGCCAGGAGCAGGTAGCTGTGCAGCGGGCTCGCCCAGCCCAGAATTACGGAGCACCGCGTCGAAAGGCGGCTCAGCATTACCAGATCTGCTGACTTCTGAAGAAAAGCAAGAACTCAGGACTTCTGTGGAATCAGTCTGTTGGTCACTAATTCAAATAAAAATAATGTCTGAGACGAGATTTGGTTTGTGGGCCCAAGTTTGTGACTTCTGATTCGAAACCACTCTGTTAATGTTTCCTTTTCTTTTCTTTCCTCCTCCCTGGCCCACACCCGGAGAATCAGTGCTTGTGACCTAAGGCTCTAAAATCATACCAAGAGCTCTAGGAAACAAGGCCATCTTTATTTGAACTTGCCGGATCTGATCTAATGCTTTGGAAACAAAGCATTTAACTCAAGGACAGCTTAAGCCAGTCCCCAAGACAGTGTTGCTGGAGATACAAACTCTAAGAGAACATGAGGTTACCAAGATCACTTTGGGGGTGACTTAAAAAAATTTTTTTTAATGTTTGATTTATTCTTGAGAGACAGACAGAGACAGAGCACGAGCAGGGGAGGGGCAGAGCAAGAGAGGGACACAGAATCCGAAGCAGGCTCCAGGCTCTGAGCTGTCAGCACAGAGCCCAATGTGGGGCTCGAGCTCACAAGCTATGAGATCATGACCTGAGCCGAAGTTGGGTGCCTTACCGACTGAGCCACCCAGGCGCCCCTGGGGTGATTTTTTAAAAATGTTTCTCTTTTTCTAAAGTTCGTTTATTTTTGAAGGGGGGAGGGGCAGAGTGAGAGGAAGAGAGAGAGAGAATCCCAAGCAGGCTCCCCGCAGGGCTCTATCTCACGAACCGTGAGATTATGACTTGAGCCAAAATCAAGAGTCAGATGCTCAACTGACTGAGCCATCCAGTACCCCTGGGGTGATTTTTATTAACTGTTAGGGGGAACAAGTCCCATCGGTCTCCAAGCAATTCAAATAAAGGATCTTCCGTGTTCAAACTTGTTTGTAACCCCCACTGTCTGCCGATTCTTAATGGGAAAAGCTGTATTCTGCATTTCTTGGCCTTGTCTGACCTCGAAAAGCTCAGTAAGATGCTACATGTTGCTTCTGTCTGATCTCCTCTCCTGGCAGGAAGACAGGGAAGCAGGTAAGAAAGGGGGTCCCCTGGGGCCAGGAAAGGAGGTAGGAGAGAAGCCTCTCCTAGAACTGTGGTTCCTGGCTTCCTGGCACCAAAAATGGTTCTGAAGGAAAGGGATGGGGGCCAGGTGGCTACCCCAAGTGGGCTGGCAACGTAGAAAGATCTGGGGTATTGGGAGTAAAGGTGGGGTACATGTCGGGGAGGAGGGCAGTGCTGGTTTGGGGGAGTGGAGAAGACGAGAGAACTAATGACTGGGAGTGGTCTGAGTAAGCAGAAAACAGGTACAGTGAGGGGAAGAGATTTGATTTGTCCCTTGACTTGGCTCGTCAAGAGTAGTTCTTCTTGCGGTGAGTACAGAGGGTCATCTTTATCACACAGGTTAGGGCTCTTTTAGTTGCAATTGATAGAAACACAACTGAAATGGGCTCTAGATACAGGGAATTCATTGACTAATGCAAATGAAACTTTGGGAGTATGTGGACATCAGGCATGGCTGGATCTGGGCCCAGATGATGTCACGCAGCTCCTCTCTCTGCTATCTCTTGTGTCTGGTTTCCTCTAAAGTTGCTTCATGGCGAGAGGGCTCTCAACATGTATTATTAGAGGTAAATCTTCGTAGGGCCGGACTTCCATTCTACCAGCTTGACAACAGCAGGGGAGGAAAACTCCTCTTCCCTAATAATTCCAGGCAGGTCTTCAGATTGACCAGGATTCTCTGAACTTGGGTTGTGTCTAGGAAAAATGCAGTTTTCTTTTACCCTCACACTAAATACTTCTGGAACCAGATGCGTGGGTTTTGTCCACACCAACCAGTTCTCCAACACCAGCGGGGTATCCTACAATCCAATTCGGTTCTGGCACCATCTATCTGTTAGATGGACGTCCACCTGTTAATGGAGTTTAGTGTTAGATACAACAAATTAAAGTCCCAAACCCACAAGGCGGCCTCACTTTGGATGCCAGTTCCAAGTCCCAGGTCGCCAACTGCACTTCTGAACAACTGGCTATAAATCGAGGTTCCCATGACTTCCTCCTTGGGGTTTGATGTTTTGCCACAATGGCTGGCAGAACTCAGAGAAACACTTGCTGACATTTACTGGCTTATGACACAATGAAGGATATGATAAAGCGTGCAGATAGGCTTCCTTCTCATCTTCGTGACTCGTTTATTTCTTAACTGGAAGTCTGTATCTCTGTTTCCCGCATCTACCACCCGCCCCCCCACCTTCCCTCTGGCAACCACCAGTTCTCTGTGCTTAAGAGTCTGTGTTTTTGTTTGTTTCTTTGTTTGTTGGTTCTGGTTTTTCAGATTCCACATTACAAGTGAAATCAGATGGTGTCTTTCTCTGACTTATTTCACTTAGCAGAATACCCTCCAGATCCATCCACGTTGCTTGTTTCTTATTATCTCCCAGATCGCATGCCCATCTCTGACCCAATTCCTTGGGCACAGGGGACGCAGTAGTCTGAGGGGCCAGGCCCGGCTCACGCGTCCCCATCCGGGGCTGGGAAGGGGGATCGTGCCTGTCCTAAGAACGTGGTGTGGGAGAATGGGGGAGCGGGCGCTTCTGCGAAGGAAAACCGGGGTGCTGTCCCCAGAAAAGAGGGATTGCCAGGCTGCAAAAGCACCACATTAGCTCCGTGAAGACAGGGACTCTTGATGTTCTGTTGACCACTGTGTCACTGGGGCCACATGTCCACTCTGCTGCAGGCACTGGACAGGGGAGCAGCAGGAACACCGTGATCGGTTCCTCGCTGCAAGTACCTGTAAGTGATCTCACGTAACCAGGCCTCTCCGTTCCCTTCAAGCACTAGATTGTCTCTGAGTCTGATTAATAAAGATCCACAAGCCTCACCGGGAAATTTGTCTCCCTCCCTGCTGGGTGTAGCCCATGCCCGTCTCTAAAGGAGACTACCCCCCGCGTGGGGTCTACAGAAACAGCACCCGCGGGCAGATAGCACCTGCACCCCATTTTCTCCCTGCTTGCCCTGCTGAGAACTGGGGAAGGCCCTTTCCCTTTGGCATTTAGTGACCCTAAAGGACATGCCGTGTTGTGGGAGAGGCAGCAGGGACGTGGGTCTCTTGGATGTGAAGGGAGCAGACACAGATGGCATGTTTCTTTGGCTCGGGTCCCGCTCGCAACTTCAATTCGCAGATGCCTTTCTTTGTTTGCATTTTCCAAATCCCATCGATCTCTTCATGAGCCTTTGCCTCGCTGGTGGGATGTCCTTCCCGAGTCTGTGTTTGAGAAAACGAGAAGAAACCCTCGAACCTGTAGTAGTGCGCTTCTGCCATCAAAACTCGGGCCACGGGCTTCCTTTCTTAACACAGAATTTCTGTCTACAAGTGCACTTTGCAATGGCACGATGACTGACTCTGCGTTGGGCTATAGAAGGGCCTGAACAAGGACTTCATCTGAAGGTCTAGTAAGGGATCAAAGCACAGTCCTGAGTGGCGGGGTAGGTCATCCTGTCCTCCTGCATCCACCTGCTGATTTCTCTTCTCATCTCCCTGGACCTGACCAAGGGTGGGGTCGGGCCTAGGAACTGGGGACACGGCTTTGAACAATCCTGGTGGAAATGTCTCAGTGGTGTTAAGGGATGCCTGGAGTCAGATAATCTAGGGCGGGGAGATCAGGTGTCGTCTCTGCTTTGGAACCAGCCAATCTCCAGGGGGGCCTGGGACTCATTGAGTTTTGGGTTCCTGAGGACAGTCTGGGCACCATGTTTGTTCTCAACAAAAGGCCAAGTCCGGGAAGACTGGGGGGAGCATACCGGCAGAGACCGCATGCTGGGCCAGAGTTCCCAGGAGCAAATGGGCCTAACCTGGGGTCCCCGTGCAGGAATCTGAGTGCACGTGAGGACCCAGAGGTCACCCGCTTCCTGCCGTGCCGTCGGCTGGCTTGGAATGGCCACAGGAGAGAGTAGGCCCTGTACGATATCACACTGTCACCCGCCCTTCACGCCCAAGCAGGGCAGGTGTGGGCACAGTTACCACAGACTCCAGAACCCTGTGCTTCCCTTTTCCTGCAGAAGCCCCTCCCTCCCCCTCGGCCTCCCCCACCTGCTCCCTCCACTCCTGCCTTCCCGCTCCTGCCACCCCGGCTTCAGTGCCAATCAGGGCCGTGTCAGCATGACCCCAAGGACCCACTCGGTTTATACCAGTGTCTTTTATCCCACTTACGGCACAGACCTCCCTGAGGCCCACTGGAACGGCTATGTTTGACTCTGGATTCACCACTTAGTAAGTCTGAGACCCTAACCTCTCCGGGATGAACTATTTTCATATATTTTTTTACTGTTTATTTATTTTTGAGAGAAGAGAGTGTGAGGGGGGAAGAGGCAGAGAGAGAGAGAGAGAGAGAGAGTGTGAGAATCCAAAGCAGGCTCCGTACCGTCAGTGCAAAGCCCGATGTGGGGCTGGAACCCACGAACTGTGAGACCATGACCTTAGCTGAGGTTGGGCATTCAACCGACTGAGCCAAACCAGGTGCCCCTGAACTGTTCTTGTCTTTTAAATGCGGATCACAACACCAACATTGCCAGGTAAATATAATGATGTTTATAAAGTGCTTGACACATGGAAGATAGTTCTTCGGGACTGTGGGTTCTTCTCCAAGAAAATTTGCCTATGAAAATCCATCGATGTTGGTGTCATTCTGATTAAAACACTGGTGTTTCCAAAAGCAGCAGCACTTGTGAATGATGGCCCCTCACCCCCTTTGCCTCTTGTCGTGTTTATCCACAACACCTCCTGACGTTTCCAGACTAAGGGAACTGCTCACTGGTTCCGTCCCTCCCATAAGCCCCTTCCTCGAGGGCTCCACCTGAGTTCTCTTTTGTCCTCTCAGGATGGCCTTGGTGCTTATTTTCACCTTGGTTCTAATCCACAGGAACCATGTGGGGAAGGCTTGGGTGGGTGCACACCGAGATTTGTTGTATTTCTCTTGACCTTCATCCCTGTGGACCCGACCCTGGCGGACGCAGCAGGTGATCCGAGAGAGGTCAGGTCGCCTCCATTCTGAGGATGAAAAGGAAAGGGAGAGGGGGAGGGGCTGGTTCCTTCTAATGGCAGCTCCGTGAGTCTTGCTGTGGTACCATCAGTGTCCCAGCCAAGTCTTATGTGGCAACTCTCATGGCCTCTCGACTTAAAGATCTGGTCTTCCCCATCGGCCGACACGTGAGAATGCCTTGCACCTGCGAAGGAAGGACCACCTGTGGGGTCTTGGCTGGAAACCATTTTTCTAAAGAAAACCTCACCATTTCCTGCTAAGGGGCTGAAAGAGTTATCATGTCACAGGTTCCAGAGGATAGAACATTGAGTCTGTTGGCGGAGTTCTTAATTTTTCTCCCCCCAAACATGTATATCTTCTTTTTTCTTCTTTTTGGATTTTGAAAATGTTTTGGAGAGTTTCATCCTCTCTGAGTGCTTTAAAGTGGTTGATCCCACTTACTATTTTTTTTGAATGTCTATTTATTTTTGAGAGAGAGAGAGAGAGACAGAGCATGAGCGGGGGAGGGGCAGAGAGAGAGGGAGACACAGAATCTGAAGCAGGGTCCAGGCTCCGAGCTGCCAGCACAGAGCCTGATGCAGGGTTTAAACCCACAAACTGTGAGATCATGACCTGAGCCAAAGTCGGACACTCAATCGACTGAGCCACCCAGGTGCCCCATGATCCCACTTATTAAAGGAATAACTGGGGCACAGTACATTCTAAGGAAATATTAGAGGAAAACCATTTAAGAGACTATGCAGTTTGGAATGACCCACACTTGGGTTCAGGTCTGGATCCTCACATCCCAAGGAGTAACCTTAGGCAAATCACTTAATCTTCATGAGACTCAATATGCTCGCTTATAAAATCTAATAAAAATAGCTTCGACCTTTTTTTCTCTTAGACTTACCTTCTGGAGAGCAGTTTTTAATTTTATGAAGTCCAGTTTATCCATTTGTCATTTTCTGGGTCGTGCCTTTGATTTCACATCTAAAACCTGAGCTCACAAATATTTTCCCTTCTTCTTCTTCTACAAATCTTATGGTTTTAGGTTTTACATTTAGGTCTGTGATCCATTCCTTGGAGAAAAATCTTTGCAAAGTCTCTGGCAAAGAACACGTTTTCCAAATATATAAAGAACACTCTAAACTCAACCAGAAAAAGACCCATACAGCTGAATTAAAGAAATAGGCAAAAAGTTGAGCAAGCTTTATTAAAGAAGATATAGGGAGGGCAAACCAGCACATGAAAATATAATCAACCTCATTAGGTAGGAGAGAAATGCAAACTGAAACCACCATGAGAAACCCCAACTCACCTATGAGAAAGACCAACATAAAAAAACAGCCATATTGAATATCAGTGAGGACGTGGAGGGCCTAGAACTCTCACCTGCTGCTCGCGGGAATGTAAAATGGTACAATTACTTTGGAAACCATTTGGTTGTTCCTCGAGAAGTTACATAGACTTACTAACTAATCCAGCAATTCCACTCATGGTTATTTACCCAGGAGAAACAAAAGCATATGTTCACACAAAGATGAGTCCATAACTAGTCATCATAGCTTGGTTTGTAATAGCTCCAAATTGGACACAACCTAAGTGCCCATCAACAAGTGAATGGATAAAAAAGACTGTGGTATATCCATGCCGTGGAATACTACTTAGTAATGAAAAGGAACAAACTCTTGGTAACACACAACGGACTGGGTGAACCTCAAGGTCATTATATGAGTGAAAAAAAAGCTCAAAGAGTCCCATACTCTATGATCTTCTATACCAATCACGAAATGACAAGCAGGGCATGATAGACACTTGCACACTGGGGCTTTCTCCCGTTAGAACGCTTGTTCTCGGAGTTCATTCGTGACACTCTGAAGCCTGAACCACATGGGGCAGCCGTATGGAGGATAACAGAGACCCACTGGTCAGCAGCCCCAGCAGAGCTCTCAGCCAACAGCCAGCATCACCTGCCATCTTGGACGTTCCGGCCCCGTAGGACCCCTGGATGGCTGCAGGCCAACCATCATGACAGGGGGAAGAAGAACCTGCCCTCTGATCCCAGGCAAACCACAAAATTGTGAGAGATAACGACACGATTGTTGCTTTAAGCCAGTTTAGTATAAGCAACAGCCCGCTATGACTGAGCCACAGAGGACTCCCGACAGAGGGAGGAAATGAAAGCATTTGGGGATCTGCGAGGGTTGACATAACTACAGGAAGATCAATCTTTCAGCAGATCACAGGAGATAGTTTTAGGTAAAGCATTTTACCCAGTGTCTGGCACATAGTAAGTGCTCAACGATTGCTGGCTGTTACTTTTTTTTATATTTGTTCTTATCACAAAACTATAGTTATAGATTATTAAAAGAACCCTTCCACTGCAGACATTAGCCCATATTTGGTCCCAGCGCTGGCCATATTTACATAGAAGTATATTTGGCTCTGTTTGAAGGACCGTCCCTAGGCTACGTGGCCCCAGTATTCGGAGGCAGAGAAGTGTTGTGCTTGTCTATTTGAAAAGTTGTTGTCTTATTGACTTTCTGCCCCAGGGACTGGCCTCTGCGGTAGCTCCTCATTTAGGAGACAAATAACTCAGCCTGGCCTAGTCCTGTCTGGTTTCGAGGTTTCCATGGAGACCGGGATGGAGACAGAGGTAGCTTCGGAAGCTCTGACACCTTCTCGGGCAGCCAGGAGCCCAGCAGTCCTGGAGACTCTTCTGCAAGATCAGGGACAGGTCATGAGATGTGTGTGTGTGTGTGTGTGCGCACACACAAATGTGTGTATGCTAGAGGCTTGGTCTTACATATCCACATGTGCACAGAGGGTTATGAAAGACAAAGTACTCCTGGAAATCCCAGCGAAGAGCCGTCACTCGTGTCCTGGATGATGTAAGGAATCTCTAGGCTGGCCGACCACCAACCCTCTTCCTAACGGGGCCTCCGTGCCGAAGCCCGGCTGTCTACTTGGCACTTTGGTAACGTTCAAGATCAGAGGTTAGGCTGCATCCTAGTTGCAGTGCTCTCAATGTACTGGCTTGGGTGCCTGCACGCGGTCTGCTGCAGCGGCGAAGGTGGGAGCTGTGACTTTGGTCTCTTGGAGCCCGGGCTTCTCGCTGTCGCAGGGAGCGTGTGGTTTGGGAGAAGAGGTGGAGACGAGGAGGTATCTGCGTGTCTCTGGCACATGTGCCCCACGTAGGCATCTGGGTCTGTTTTTTCTTGGCCAGACTTCGAGTGAGCACCTGTCGCTTGGCTGGAGAGCCCAAGAACGGAGCCACCACCGTGCCCCTGGGGACCCCCGTTTGCAGAGACCTGTTAGCTCCCTTGCTGCTGAGGCTGGTGCCTTCTAACCGCCCAGGGTACACCTTCTTAGGGACCCCACTCCTGTTGGAGTTGATGGCCCTGTGATCTGCCATCCCCGCCTGCCCCTCCCCTCCCGCCTCTGGTTCGGTGACGTAAGCCAACAATACCCTCCCCGCTCCGCACCCCTTTTCCTAACCTAGACTGACTCCGTTTCCTGATACTTGCAGCCCCCTAAAGTTCGCCTCACCCGGGGCGTGACCTGTGACCCAGGGTGTGACTCGTTCCCAAACAAGGCGGCGCTTGTCAGTCGGCAAACCGGGGAAGAGCTCTTCGAAGAGGAGAGAGAGCAGAGAAGGGGAGGAGAAGGTGGGGCTCCACCTCCCTACCTCGGTGAGTCCCAAGTCACTGGACACCCCACTTAGACGCTGCTTAGTGACCCTACGCTCAACAGGCCGAGCCTCTGCCCTCGCCTCACCCAGACTGCTCTCGTCACACCAAGGTGGTGGAAGCTCGGTCCTTCTCCTTGCCCTTGGGTGAAAGCCCTGGAATCCCGCAACTTGGGTCCCTCCTTCTCTCACACCTGAGCTAATTCCTCAGTCCATCACATTGGTGCTACCATCGAAGTATTTCCAGACAGGACAGGTAAACCACTTTGCTTCTAGGCCCTCTTCCTATGGAGAATGATTCCATTCCCTCTGGCCGTCTTCTGCCGGGACAAAGAGCAGCTCCCGGAGGTGGCCGCGTGGGTGTCTCTGAGCAAGTCACTTCCGCTGTGAAAATAGAAGTGCAGCCCTCAAGGAACATCCGTTCGAGCTGCTGATCGTTGACATTAAAAGAAGGAAGGAAAAAACCAACAAGCGAGCGGGCTGGACCAATTTAGTCTTGTTAAATGCACCATAAGAACGGAGTGTGGGAGGGAGCATTTTACCAGCTCCCTGACTGTTTGTCATTGAAAAGGCGCCTGCTTGCTAACATGTCGTGGAGAAAGTCACTTCGAGAGTACAACTGTTGGATAAATAATAAGACGTTTCCTTGAATGTTATAGGCCATGTCGGGGGAGTTTTGAGGAAGCTGCAAATCGGCTGGAAAAGTGGATTCGCGGCTTTTTTTGTTTTCCCATGACTTACGGAGGGGCCATAGGTGGTCCCCAAATCCTCCTTCCATTTTCCAATGTTTTATTTACTTATTTATTTATTTATTTATATGAAATTTATTGTCAAATTGGTTTCCATACAACACCCAGTGCTCATCCCAACAGGTGCCCTCCTCCATGCCCATCACCCACCCCCATCAACCCTCAGTTTATTCTCAGTGTTTAAGAGTCTCTTATGGTTTGCCTTCTTCCCTGTCTGTAACTTTCTTTCCCCCTTCCCCTCCCCCAGGGCCTTCTGTTAAGTTTCTCAGCAACTACATGGCTGCCTTTCCAGGAGAGGTTAGTTTTCCTGCCCAAGCACATCATGGGGTGATGGCTGGGACTGTGGAAATTTCAAGGAGCATGTGTCATGATGAATATTTTGACTTGGAATACAGTCTTCTCAGCAACCCCGGATGCCTGCAGAAACTCAAGAGGCGGCAGAAAAATCAGTCATGAAAGTCATGAAAGTGCCCCTCACGCAGTGTAGCTAATAATGGGAATTCAATTTCAGAGGCATTTATCTAGTGCCTGCTGTGTACCTGGCTCTCGGCTGAGCACTTCCTATGCAGACATGAGTAAGACGTAGCCTCTTTCTTTAAATCTAATGGAGACAATTGGAGAATTTAAATAATGGTGGAGGCACCTGGGTGGCTTGGTTGGTGGAATGTCCCATTCTTGATTTGGACTCGGGTCGTGATCCCAGGGTTGTGGGATCGAGCCCCACACTGGGCTCCATGCTGAGGAGCCTGCTTAAGATTCTCTTTCTTGGGGTGCCTGGGTGGCTCAGTCAGTTAAGCGTTCTGATTCTCTATTTCAGCTCAAGTCATAATCTCACAGTTTGTGGGATTGAGCCCCGCAGTGGGCTCTATGCTGACAGAGTGGAGCCCACTTGGGATTCTCTCTCTCCAACTCTCTCTGCCCCTCCCCTAGTCCCTCTCTCTTTTTCAAAATAAATAAATCAACTTAATAAAAATATTCTCTCTCCCTCTGCCCTTCTACCAATCTCTCTCTCTAAAATAACTAACTAAATAAATAAAATGATGGTGTGTGTAATGAATGCCCCTAACCATCCTCCTTAGGTTCAGACTGAGCCAACAAAAAGAAAGGAGTAGATCAAGGCTTAGATTTTTCTTGAACCAACACCTATTTCGGGTCCATTCTTCATCTCCGAGAGTCATGCTCTCCTGGTCCCCTTCCCACAGCTAGAGCCCAGTGCAGGGGCTCTTGGGGTTCGATCCCACCACCTCCTAAGGCACTCCTGAAAGGCTCAGTGCCACAGTCCCCAAACTGGCCACACACTGGAACCATCTGGGTTGCTCCTGGATGGTACGGAGGCCAGATCTTCAGCAGAGGCTCTGATTGTGCAGGTCTGAGGCTGGTCCCATGGGTTGTGTTTGGAATGATCGGTCCAGGCAGTTCCGACACGCCGTAGGGTTTAGGAAACACTAATCTAGGGCCCGAAGGATGGTTTTGCCACCTCTAGCTGCTGGTCCCCGCTCTGCCTCCAGGCTCCTGTGTTTCCGCAAGGCAGGGACCTGGGTACCCACCCACGATGCTGTCCTTCCCTCGCATGCCCGGGGAAGCCTCTCAGAGCCGTCTGGGGAGGAGAAGGAGCGGGCGAGGGTGGGCCTGCTGCTCCCAGCCCCTCCACCTGCTTCCCGGGTGACCTAAGCTGGATCCCTTCCCCTCTCTGGCCTCAGTGCAGGGTAAATCTGTGACAAGTGTCAGCAGGAAACCACCCTTTGTATTTTTTTTCCCCCGGCGGGGGGGTGGTACTTCTGCAGGGCGGACGCGGTGGGAACCAGGGGGTCAGACAGCTGAGTGGTGGACTCTGCCCTCAGCACGTGGCCTGCCTGGGGCGGGAGCTGTGGAGACCAGGTCTGCCCTGTGTCCAGCCGGCCCCGGGAGAGCTGGGCTGCTCACAGGTTGGGGACTGTCCGACAGGAGCTCATGCCCACTCCTGACTCATCCAACCCACCCGTCCCCCAGCTTTTGGGCGAGTGCCCCAGACCTTGGCTGAAACCACGAAATGCTCCTCCTTGTGCCCCACTTCTGAAGGGCTACTTAAAAGAGGTGAGAGGTTTTGGGGCGCCTGGGTGGCTCCGTCGGTTAAGCGTCTAACTTTGGCTCAGGTCCTGAGCTCGCGGTTCATGAGTTCGAGCCCCACAGCAGGCTCTGTGCTGACAGCTCAGAGCCTGGAGCCTGCTTCGATTTCTGTGTCCCCCCCCCCCCCGCCCCTCTCCTGCTCACCCTTTGTCTCTCTCTCTCTATCTCAAAAATAAATAAACATTAAAAAAAAAGGAGGTTAAACCAGCCCATCCTGGAACTTCAAGGAGAGCCTTCCCAGCACCTGCTGAGTCTGTCCTTGGCTCTTCTCTCTATGCTTCTCACATCCTCCTTGTCCCCCCACCTCCCTGCACCCCTCAGCTCCCCACCTCCTTCTCCACGTGCCTGTTGGGAGAGGAGAATCTCAGGGTTAACCAAAAAGAGGTCTGATGAAATACTTCACACCAGGGGTAAATGACCAAATCACATGCTAAGTTGGGGATTCTCTAACTGGGTACCGCAGACAGAAGTCAGTTTATAAAGCAGGATGTAGGGGCGCCTGGGTGGCTCAGTCGGTTAAGCGTCCAACTTTGGCTCAGGTCATGATCCCGTGGCTTGCGCGTTCGAGCCCCGCGCCGGGCTCCGTGCTGAGTGTGGAGCCTGCTTGAGATTCTCTCTCTCTCCCTTTGCCCCTCTCCCCCACTCATGTGCACTCTCTCTGTCTCAAATAAAAAAAAAAAGGATGAAGTAAAATACATAAGATTTCAAAGTAAACCAATTGTATTAAAATGTAGTTGCCAAAATATTTTAAAATCTATGTTTGCAGCATAATAAAGTATGTGCTTTGTTATTAATATATTTAATGATGAGATCTAGTGATAGTCTAAGAATTGCCATCATTTTAAAAGATGAGCCTAAACAATATTTCAAATATCTGCAACAACTATAAAGTGATTTCTATTGGTGGCAAAGTCATAGGCAGGGGAACACCTATTTATAATTGAAGGCAATGTTGAATTTCAGTTGGAGGCTAGTGGAAATGAAGATGTAATTTTACATCCTACTTTAAATGTTTTAAATGTTTTTATTTATTTTTGAGAGAGGGAGAGAGAGAGAGAGAGAGAGCAAGAGTGCAAGGAGGGGAGGGGCAAAGACTGGGAGACACAGAATCCCAAGCAGGCTCCAGGCTCTGAGCTGTCAGCACAGAGCCCGGCGCGGGGCTCGAACCCACAACCCTTGAGGTCATGACCTGAGCTGAAGTCAGACACTCAACTGGCTGAGCCACCCAGGCACCCCACCACTCAACCGTTTACATTTGCCACTATAGACTAGCCTTTTTTTTTTTTTAACCAATTCATATCAACGGAAGCCTACAGAATATAACCACAATTTTTTACTCATGCTGATGGATGTTTGAGTCGTTTTGGGGTACTGTGACCATGAAGGTCCTATGAACACTCATGTACAGGTCTTTCTACAGACGTGCTTTCCTTTCTCCTGGGAAATACCTGGGTGTGGAATGCCTGGCAGTACGTGTGAGTTTACCTTTATAAGCAACTGCCAAACTGCTTTCCTGAGTGGTTATGTCATTTTGCATTCCCGCCAGGAGTGTATGGGGGTTTCTGTTGTTCCACATTCTTCCCGACATTTGGTATTGCCGCGGGCAGTGGTAGCTCACGGCGGTTTTAATTTGCACTTTCCTGAAGGCTCGTGATGTTGAGCACCTTTCTGTGTGCGTGTCGGCCGTGTGCTTATCTTCTTTGGAAGCGTCTATCTGAAGCGTTTGCCCCTTGCTACTGGGTTTTCTTCTGATCTATTCTGGGTACAATTCTTTTGCCAGACACACGTGCTGCAAATATTTCCCCCGTTCTGGAGCTTGTCATTTTCTTAATGGTATTTAAAAGAAATTTTTTTGATGAGGTGTGGTTCAATTTTTTCACAGTCATGCGTTTGACATCCAAGATGTCTTGGCCTGCCCCAGAGTAGCGAGGATTCTCTCCTCTGTTTTCTTCTGGAAGCTGCATGTTTTTAGTCTTTACAATATTTGGGTGTATGATTCGTTTCAAGTTGAGCTCGTGCATGGGGTGGGTGGTGGGTGAGGGTTCATCGTTTCTTTCTGTGCATACCCCAGACACTCCAGTACTGATGGAAGACTTTCCTTTCTCCCACTGAATGGTTTAGCACCTTTGTCAGAATTAACCGACCATATACATGTGGGTCTGTTTCTGGACTCTCCGTTCTTTTCCATTGATTTATGTGAGAAGTAAGAGAGAGGGTTCATTTTCAGATATACCAAATAAAGGGTGCCCGGGTGGCTCAGTTGGTTAAGGATCCAACTTCAGCTCAGGTAGTGATCTCCTGGTCCATGGGTTCAAGCCCCACATTGGCTCTGTGCTGACAGCTCAGAGCCTGGAGCCTGCTTTGGATTCTGTGTCTCCCTCTCTCTCTGACCCTCCCCTGCTCACTCTCTCTCTCTCTCTCTCTGTCTCTCTCTCTCCTTCCCTCCCTCCCTCTCTCTCAAAAATAAACATTAAAAAATTAGAAAAAGAAATACCAAATAAAAGCTGTGCTAATTCCCAATAGGTTTACAACCTATTGGAAATATGTACAAACAAGCCCCCCCCCCACAATGGAATCCCAAACCCTTAGACACTTCACTTCCTGGTTCTTCTCCTCTCTGATTCACAGGCTTACGTTTGCCGGCTTTGCAGTGAGCATGTGCCCAAGAACAGGGAAGAGGGACTGAAAGTCTCTGCATCACCCCAGGGAATGTACATTTGTTCCAGTCAGACTACTTTTGGTTTTATGTGGGCACAGATGTCCGGTCAAGGCAGTAGCCTCTGTAGCACTCAGCCAGTGAGGAACCAGGGGAGGGACTTACCTCTGTAGCACTCAGCCAGTGAGGGACCAGGGGAGGGACTTGCCTCTGTAGCACTCAGCCAGTGAGGGACCAGGGGAGGAACTTGCATGCTAGGAGATAAATTGTCTGCTGTAACTGCCCCGAGTGTGCCTGTCCCTCAGACACCCAGTCTTGCAAGAACATTGATTGATGCCTCGCTTCACTGTCCTCCGAATCTCTGCATCCCTCCTTTGATTGGGTCAGTGGGCTTATTTCTCATAGTTTATATGCCTGATTTACACTACAGCTTTATTTTTTTAAGGTTATTTGTTTTGAGAGCGACAGAGAGGAAAAAGTGTGAGTGGGAAAGGGGAAGAGAGAGAGGGAGAGGATCCCAAGCAGGCTCTGCACTGTCAGCACAGAGTCTGATGTGGGGCTTGAACCCATGAACTGTGAGATCAGAACCTGGGCCGAAGTTGGACACTTAACCGACTGAGCCACCCAGGTGCCCCTATTTTTGAAGATGAGAAATCTGGAGCCGAGAGAGGAAAGAGGCTTGGGACGGAATGTGCCTCTTGTCCGTCCTCTTACTCTTGCCTTAACTCTTGTCGGAAGGCAACAAAGAGGGAAATAGTAAATAGTGTGGAAACTGATAGAGAAGGACAATGCTTCCCCGGGAGCCCTCCAGCCTGACTGTGGGGTCCCTGCAGAATCAGAGGCCAGTGGAGCTGGAGCTGGTTCCTCATGTGGCAGCTGTGGGACCTTGTGTGAGCGGCTCCAACCCTGTAGTCAGGGTTCTCTGAGAAACAGACCCGACAAGATGGAGATACACACACACACACACACACACACACACACACACACTTATAGGAATTGGCTCATGCAATTATGGAGGCTGAGAAGCTTAAGTCTTAGGATCTGCCCTCTGCAAGCTGAACACCCAGATAAGCCAGCAGTGTAATTCTCTCCAAGTCCAAAGACTTGAGAACCAGGCAGCCAAGGTCAGGAGAAGATCAATATCCCAGCTCAATCGGGAAGGAAGGGACAAATTCTTCCCTCTTCCTCCTTCTTGTTCTATTCAGAATCTGGAGGGACTGGGTGAGGCCCACCCTCACTGGGAGGATAAATTGCTTTACTGAGCCCCGCCGATTCAAATGCTAATTTCCTCCAGAAAAACCCTCACAGGCACACCCAGAGATAAGGTTCATACCTGGGCACCCCGTGATCTGGTCACAGTGACACAGGACATTAATAACCATCACAATTCTTCAACTGTAGAATAGTTATAAGAATAAAACCAACCTCCTTGGAGTATTAGGGAATGGAAAAAGGTGATGCTTTGGAAATATCTGCCACAGGATCTGGAACACAGTAGGTACTCAGGAATCTGAAGTTCTTCATACCCGTAGTCAGCATAAGGGTGTTTCCTCCCGGAGCCGATCCCAGAGATGTCCCCTGGTGGCGACGAGGCCGTAGTTGGCTGGGACATCCCAATTCCTTCCTCTTTCTTCCTTGTTCCCCTGGGGGCTGGGCTATGACCCACACTCCGCACCCCTGAGGCCACCCCAGCCCACCTTGAGACAGGTGGGTGTTCAGCTCAGCCCCGCAGGGCAGGAAAAGGCCCAATCATAGCCTCGTGAGTGCCTTGTGGCCGTTCTTGAGGCCTCTGGAGCCACGGTGAGGACAGGGCAGGGCAGGGACTGTGGGCTCTCGAGGGGGTGTTGGGGAGACTGAACACTGCAGGATACCTGGTTGCTGTCAGCTATTACTCATCTAGCAAAGCCTAAGGAACTGGCCCCAAGTGGCAAAGTCACATGGTGTCAGTTTCTAGCAGGTGTATTTGGGAGGGGGTGGCTGCTGTGGGCTTGGGAAGGCAAGAGGTGTCCCCAAAGGATGAAGACCTACCCCTCAGAAGGCTGCGTGAGGGCCGGGGGCATCTGGGGAGCGGAGAGGGGAGAGAAAAGAGAACACAATACAGGAAGACAGGAGAGAAAAGCTGTGTAAACTTACGGCCCAGCCTGAAGTTACGGAAAGCCAGCATTTCTGATAATTAACTTGTACATAATAAAAACGTATTCACCACGAGATCATCACACCGTGGACGAGATTTCAGAACCGGAGGCTTTATTGGACAGAATCACAATATATACTTTTCCCTGTATTAATTATCGATTCTATCATAAAAATATATTACAACATTTGATATGTATTCACAAAACACAAGCCATTGTAAACAGAGCAGGCGACGTTGGCCTTGGATTCAAAAATCTTGAGTCCCATTGCAACAGAACACTAGTGCTGACAAGTGTATTACATGAAAGGCAATGTTGCCACATTGCGAGGGCTTGGAATAATCTGTGTGTGTGTGTGTGTGTGTGTGTGTGTGTGTGTGTTTTAATGGAGCTATATTTCCATTTAACAAATTAGGAGAAAATAAAGTTAAAGCTACAATGTTAACAAACAGAGGATGCTAATGGGCACACAGAATCACGGGCGCACAGGTTTATGGGCACATTTGCTCCAACATAAACACACCCATCTTACTATGGGTCTGACATTAGAGATAGAACATTGTACAGGAGCCAGTCGTTTGCAGATCGCTTTGTCTCCAGGAAAGAAATATCTCTTCTTTGTCTAAATCCTGGTCTCCGAAAGTATTTTTCAAGTGTCCAAATATAAAGTACACTTCCGTGTGGAATGCTAAATTAAGTGGCACATGCCTTAGGTTTCTTTCACGTAGGCCCCCTTGTGTCATCTACGGGTCTGTCCTCTGGATGCCCCAAGCCATGGACGGTGTAAGTCCCCTTCCCCACTTTGCACAGACACCAGAAAGTAATGAAATCTATGAAACTCAAGCAATGCAAAGAATTTGACTTTGCTGCTCTCGTTATGTGGAGCTTCCAAGAGTTCTCAGGATAAAATTGAACTAGTCTCCTCCCGCTTAAGAGAAGTGATGATTCCCCCATTGGGCACTGAGCAGGGTAAAGCCTCTGTGTGGGAGGCAGGCATGCCCCATCAGGGAGGATGAACAGGGTGGGGGCCGACCTCCATACAACACCACAACAGAGGGATAGACTCATGTCCCCCCACAAACTGTCTCACCAAAATGGATAATGCACATCCAAATGGCAAGGATTTGAATCTCTTCTCCCAAATGAGCCTACAGACGTAAAGATGGCCTGTTCCAATATTTAGAAAAATGCCCCATGTGGTAATGAGGGGAAGGCAAGGCACCTTTACGACATGTCACCAGACTTCCAAAGCTGTTTGTGACCTGCAGTTAAGCAGGTTTCCCCTGGGGGAAATCTTGATGGGCTTGGTGAGACACCACCCGCATTAAACGTCCCTCAAATGTTCCAGAAGAGATTCTATTTATATGCTTGTTGTAAAACAGGATTGTTGAGGTTTGGACTGATATCAGTTTTCAGGGGAACTTGGCATTAGGAGGTTTTTAGAGCATGGGATTTGGTTACAAGTAATTCAAGCAAAGATTTGGTATTAAACGACTTGAACGCAAGGCAACAGTGAGCTGAGCCTTTAGGGGCTGAGTGGTTGGTATCTTAGCCAGGCATGAGCCCTCGCTTTGCTCTGGTCATTAGGAAATGGACCGGCTCTGGTCAACCAGTCAATGGTGTGCCATTGTGATGGCATTTGCTGCTCTCCCAAGCACATTCCCTACGGACAGGATGGGGTGTTATTGAAGGCAGGGCCTTGATCGTGATAATCTGACTCTCACAACCCAGAGTGGGCTTCTGTGTCCACATACAGATTTTAGGTTCTTTGAAACTATCGAAACATGGACTGTAGGTTCTGTTAAATGTGGTGCAACAACTCTTCTGCACCAGGGGATAAGGAAGATACTGGCTACAGAGTCACGGGCCCCCGGGAGAAAGGACACAGGACGTACCACGAGCCTGTGTTCTTAAGAGCACACGCATTCCCAAAGGTGCACACCTAGTCTTTGGAGTCGAAAATCTCAATTATTTAAAAAATCCTTAAATATTGGTAAATGCGGTAAACGACAGCACTGCTAAGATTGATTGGATTCAAAATGTTTGACCTTTAAATGCCAGAGACATAGTTACATGACGCACTGCACGAGCCAACTGTACAAAGCCCGGAGACGGTGTGGGTGTGAAGGGAGTGTGGCTGCATTGCTATGCAACCCGAGGACAACTTTTGCAAATATGGTTGTTTCTGTTGTGTGAGTTCTTCCAGTTGTCCCTGGGGGTATGTAGCAGAGCCCGTGAGGACCTTGCACTGACACGGAGCGTGGACGCGCACTGCCGAAGATGTACCTTTGTTCCTACTCAGGTATGTTGTCAGGGGATGTTCCCTGGCCAAATGTGGGTGGTTTCTGAAGAAGGAATTATGTCCCCCACCTAGTCACTGTAAATGGAGATGCCCCTCAAAATAAATGCAATGCATTTTGGTCCTTCCTTCCTTCCTTTGTCCCTTCCTTCCTTCCTTCCTTCTCTTCCTTTTCTTTTCTGGTAGCTCAATGCATGTGGATTTCCCCCACGTTTTCTCTTTCTAAGGGACCTGATTTTGGTACTAACTTCAAGACTTGGATCATCTCCCATGGGCCACAGATCACATTCATTCTCTCGGGAGACACTTTCTGTCCTCGGCGCTCACCCAATATCATTCCCGGACACACACGAAGCTCTAAGCCCATTAGACTCCTTCCCAGGCATGTTCACGTCCCCTCTGTGTCCTGTCATATGTTCTTGCCGACTGCAAGTTCTGGGCCGATGTCATTACCTCTAAAAATCCTTCCGGGACCCGCCCTTCCCACTGGCCAAGAGCTTCAGCCCTCCTCAGCACCCCCCCAGCAGGGTGCACACCCCCCCCGGGGCAGCCCCGTCTTACACTATAATTTCTTGTCTCCGCCAGAGGCTGACACAGCACAGGGCTGGGCACACAGAAGGTGCTCCATAAATGTGTGAGGAGTGACAGGCAAGTATCTCTGCCATTGCCACATGCCACTCCCTGAACTGCTCCAGGACTCTGATTTCCGGGACTCCCCCGCTTCCTGAAGATCACTGCTTCTGCTCAGTGATGTCTGGGTCAGGCTGCACAAAACCCTGGGCTCTCACCACGTCCCTCCCCCGATACAGATTCCCTGGAAAGATGGGCAATCCCATGCCGTGGACTTCTCTTTCCTAGAGAGCCGACTTCCAGAAGGGTCCAGGTCTGGCTCCTTCACCCTGTATTTACGGAAGGAGGCATGAGGAGGGCTTTGACTTCGTGGCTACGTCCGCCCTGCAGAGGCAGCAGCAGTCCCGAGGCCCCCGCGTGTCTTCCAGGCCAGGGCTTCGGCCAACAACGCAGCGAGGGCAGCTGGCTAAGGGGTGGACCGGCTCTTTCCGGGCTAACAGGCCACTTGGCCTGGAGAGAAAGTGGGAGCCCGCTGGAGATGTGAAGAAGCTTACAAACCACACTGCTCCCAGCCAAGTTCCTCCTCTGAACCCCTAACAGCAAACCAAGGACACCGCCTGCGCCCATCCTCTCCTCGTGGCCAGCTCGGCCCGGGGTCCTAAGCCAACACCGGGGTGTTCCATGAAAACCCTTCTGGCTTCAGGGCATGAAGAGGCTGACTTTGGTGCCGGGACAGTGCTCCGCTCTATTAATGTCATAAAGGCTCTTGGCTCAGGCTTTCAGAAAAATTCAGGTTGGCGGTGAGCCCCTCAGACACCTGAAACACCGAGTCAGGTAGGCTTCTTGTGGCTGAAAAGGGCCCGTGAGCCATAAATTCCGGGTACAGAGGATGCTGCTCAGCACCAGCCCCCACCCCACCCCTCCCATTTCCCTAGAAACAGGTACAGAGAAAGAGGAGTCTGCGGGAGTCCTTTCCAAGCAAGTGGTGGCCAGACGATGGGAGGGGCCCCAGGGCCCAGCTGGTGGGTGTGGGTGTTTAGCACAGAAGCTGGAAGGCAAGGGTGTTCTGTGCTGCTGACGGACAGACGCCCGCTGTGCCCGCAGCTGCCCCGAGTTGGGTGCATTTGGAGACTCCCCATTGGCACCAACCTACCGTCCTGGAGACCATGGCCTCTGTTTTGTGCTGCCCCTCAAGAGTCTCTACCTGCTGCCCCGGGACTTACAGATTGTCCCAGATGTCTGAAAAGGACACACTAAGAGTACCTGCATCCTAGGATTATTATGAGGGTTAATGGAAACACCACCCCAGAACACTCAGCATGGGGCCTGGTACATACTCTGTAGGGCACACCAGCTGTTAGAGGACTATGGACCACTCATTACCAGGAGCTGCTCCCAG
Source organism: Panthera uncia (assembly GCF_023721935.1). Lineage (NCBI taxonomy): Eukaryota > Metazoa > Chordata > Mammalia > Carnivora > Felidae > Panthera > Panthera uncia. The sequence continues at coordinate 76,946,321 of NC_064818.1, read as the reverse complement.
GGGACCCGGCAGGGTCAGCCTTGCTGGAGGAAGCGGGGAACCCAAAGCAGACCCACCCCCAGAGCCTGGCATTCAGCGCTGTCTCTCTCTGGCTCTGCCTCAGCCTGGCTCCACTCCCGGGGTATGAGGCGGGGTGGGAAGGGTGTCGGGCTAACTGTGGTTAGCAGCCGAGGGGCCAGATGCCATCGGCTCCCACAGCCAGGCTGCCGGGGGCAGAGGTGGAGTCGGGACCCGAGCAAGTGTCCCCATGGGGCCCTCTGAGTACTGGCTTCCTTCTCTAGAACCGAGCGTCCTGGCCCCGAGCCAGCCAGTGCTGACATCTTCTACCAACAGCCTCGTACATCTGTGTTCACGACCTGAACACAGTGTCACCGGATGGGAAGAGGCTGCTTCGTAAATACCTTCGGAGGGGCGGGTGGCAGCTTGTGTTGGTCCCTCAGAGTCTTCCGAAGACAGGTTTTGAGAATTTCGTGGAATGAGCACTCTGTGTGCGGCTCTGAGAACAAAATGAGTCAGCCCTTGAATGAGGCTGCAGACTGAACACTCTGGAGAATTAGGGAGAGATACAGGCCGACTGAAGCGGAGATACTTAGGAAGGCCCAGCTTTCCGCAGAGTTTTATCCCGGTGTCCAAGATCACCTTTCTCAGGGAATAGTGGGGAGGCCGCCCGCAGCAGTCCCCTGGGCACTGATGTTTGAAAATGCAGAATCCCGGGTCCTTCCCAGACCTTCTTGGACAGATCTCCGAGGAGGGAGTACAGGAATCTGCATTTTGAACAAGCTCCCTTGGTGATGCTTGTGGAAAATGAAGTTCAAGAGCCAAAGGCTCTGTTCCAGGTGCTTTAGACCTTGCACAAAGGTGGTGGGAGCCACAAATGTATCCAGGACCTCACTCTTCCCTGTGGTGCTCGTGGTCCAAAGGATATGAGCTGATGCAGGGAATATCTGGCACCTGATAAAATATCCTCATTAAAACCATAGGCAAACTGGTTATCCTGCATTTGGGTTAAATTCTAGAAATGCACAGCCACAGGCCACACCACAGCACTGGCTACCTGCTCCCATGTGTGTAAAAGGGTGGCAACCAGACCATGGGCACGGTCTGTTCTTTCTGTCTCCTCTCAGAGAGAAAGGCACCATGAAAAAGAAAACTAATCTCACAAACATGAGGAGAGAGGTTTACTGCTCAGGGTGATAGAAGGCTGAGCTGAGAGGCGCCTGGGTGGCTCAGTCAGTTAAGCATCCGACTTGAGCTCAGGTCACGATCTCACGGTCTGTGAGTTCGAGCCCCATGTCGGGCTCTGTGCTGACAGTTCAGAGCCTGGAGCCTGCTTCGGATTCTGTGTCTCCCTCTCTCACTGCCCCTCTTCTGCTCATGCTCTGTCTCTCTGACTCTCAAAAATTGAATAAATGTTTAAAAAACATTTTTTAAGAAAAAGAAGGCTGAGCTGAGTCCCACAAGGAATGTTCCATTGGTATCAGGTGGCTGAAGTCAACTTCCCTCATGACCCAGCCATTTCTAAGTAAAAACAGGTTGGCTCTTAGTGAAACATCTTTGGGAGGTCAGCCGAGCATGTGATATACAGACCCCAGAAGCCACGACCCTCACCTGAGCTAACAGTTCCTTTAGTGGGTCTTAGGGCTCGGAAATTACCTCCTTCCAGAAGTGTAAGAAAAAGCTGGAATAGTTGCAGAGTGACTGAAAAAGCCACCAGGGGCTGGGATTAAACCTATATTTCCGATCATGTAGGGCTAGAAACAGAGCCCTTAAGTGTGGGGTTAGGAATCGGATGGCCCCTCCAGGCCAGGCTTGATTTCCAAGCTTCCTGGCATGTTCTCCCACCTGGTCCGGCTGTCCCCCAGAGTCTGGGCCTTGAACCTTGCGCCTCATGCTAGACTAAAGTCAAGTAAGTAATCCTAGGCCCCCTGCTCTCGCTGTTTCTGAGTGTTTTACCTGAGAAACCCATGTTACTTTTGATAAATTAAATCACCAAATGAGGTAGATAATTCACCTGGGAAAAATGAAGCCAGGGGAAAATTTTATAGACTGCGTATAGATAAATACCAACATCCAGGTAAAGGTAATTATAACAGAGTTGGTTGGTGCTGCCCGTCAATGTGGTGATTTTCTCCTTACTTCTCCTTGGCTTTTAATGCCTGTCTAAATGGTAATGAAAACACCCTCTCAGCTTATCTGGCCTTTTGTCTCCAGGATGCCAATATAACTGGTTTTATTGTGGGGTTGTTGTTTTTTTTTTTTTTTAGCAGTCCTAGGGGTCTGGCAAAAGTTATGACACGTATCTTTAAGATACACGGGGGTGTGGGCGACACGTCTTTTGTTTCTTAGCTGAAGAAGAGCTAAAAGAGATCCAGTTGCTTCCAGGAGCTTAATATGTTGCCTACGTGGAATAAGCAGGAAGAGGAAGTGACATTGATGAAAACACATTTTGCTGCTTGAACTTGACTGTCTACTAACCTCACCCACTAGGTCGCTACTGCTCTGTTGGCCAAGTTTGAGGATATTTGTGTGAAAAGGGAGCTAGGCGGATTCAATTGTGCATATTTTCCTGGCTCCTTACTTGTTTTCGACCTCATCGGTACTTGTTTGGCGTTGGGACAAGGCGGGGGTGAACAGCTACCTGTCACTAGGAAAGAGCCGCAAAAATGAACGTCTACTCGTGCAGCCCAACGTGCCCTGTATCAAGGCGAGTTTCCAGTAACACACAAAGTCACGTCTGGGCAGTGGTGTGCTGGTAGATGCTTCGACAACCGGCTCTCAGGGCAGAAGTCCTTCCCTGTAGCCTTTGTGAATTTTCTTGGTGTAAATATTCTCACCACGGCTGATTTCAAGCTACCAACGTGAGATCCCTGAACGTGGAATTGGGAAGGGACGTGCCCCACTGGCCCCCCCAGGCAGGTGTGAGCACACCTCCAACTATAACCGAACGGTGCCAAGGCATCAGAGGCTACATCTGTTCCCGTTCTAACCTGCATGACAACCTTGAAACTAGGCAAGCCGAGGCCGGGATCAGCTCTCTGTTTGTCAAAAAGGGGAGCTGAGGTGAATAAGACATCTTTGCAAATAGATTCACACAACATTTCCCTGTCTTTCCATACGGGGGCCACCTGGCAGTAAAAAGCGTCGGGCTCTTCCCAGTCGGTCCCTGTTGGACCGTGTCCTCCCCTCGGTACTTCCAAGGTCAGAACACACAGGGCTGGAAAGAGAGAAGGAGCCATCGGAATCTATTGTTCCCCATCCTTTCCACCCTGGAGGCATCAGAAGGGAGCACTGAGAAGCAACTGTTCTTAGCCTCCACAGGTCATCTGAAATGGTAAACAAAGATGGATGGGCAGAAAGCATGGGCCACACACCTTGGCTTTTAGTCAATCAAGAAGGGGCTGCGAATGGATTGGCATAGTTCTTGAAGTTACAGTTTTCAATGAAAATGTCACTCTCCCTTCATTAGCACAGGGCACTTTCTCGATCACCTGGGACAGCCTCTACTCTCTGTTGACAGACTCAGAGAATAGGAATGGAACCCATAGGATGATGGAATCCAGTGCCTTAGAATCAACGCTAAAACCCTGCTCAGGCCAGTTCTTGGGGGTGCATCACACAGGATGTGCCGGACAAGACGTGTGCGACACGAGGTGAAACGCCTCCTGCAAATTCAGGTCACGACCAGGGGTGGGGGCACCAAGCAGCTGCCTTCCTCCTGCCTCTCCTTGGCTCCAACAGTTATGACATGTGAATCAGAAGGTGACTTCAAGGTCAGACCTCCAAGAACATTATTACATGTATTGCCTGCCTATTTAAGCCATTGTCATGCTAAGATTGTCTACACACACAAACGTCAGCTTTTGGGGGGAAAGAGAGGGACCAGAGTTTAATCCAATATAACCGTGTCTCAGACAACTGCTTGGCCACAATTGGGTAGCCACGAGTTGCTAAACATTTTCCCCTTGGGCTCAGGGTCCCAAGAGTCCCGGCTGAGCACAACTGAGCAAGTACCAGCTGGATGATATTTGGGTCAAAGCAGCCACCGCGACCATGTGGAGAACAGCAGCCATGCTAGACGTAAGGCCAAACGGCCACTGCCAACCTTACTTGCAGCACGACCGATGTCCCACGGAGACCACCGCTTTTCTTCAGCATGGAGCCCAATGCCTACCGGTTAGGAAGCAGGTGGACGCCATGCTTTTCCCACCTGCCACCAGCACTGCGTGTCCTTGATCATGACTGGACTCAGTGTCACTCCTGGGGAGCCTCTGGGGAGCCCAGGCCCTCAAAGGAGCTTCTCAGAAAGAAAAGCCAGAGGAAGCAGCCACAGTCATCCTTTGGTGCAAAATAGGGACAGTCCAGCCTCTGCCCTGGAGGAACCAGGAAGCAGGCTTCAGAGGCCCTACAAGCCAGGGAACCGGGACCGCTGGGCCGGCCAGGTGGGTGGCGGCTGGGGGTGCCCACCCAGGACCCCGAGCCCCCCTCATCCCCGCTTCTCACCAGCTGTCTCCTTCCTCACTCTCCAGCAGGAGCGGCGGCCTTCACTCAGAGACCGGCAGAATGTTCTGGCTGTGGGAGTCGCCGGTGAGGCCCGAGGAGTGGAGGGAGCGCCGGTGGAGGATCCGGTTCAGGATCTCTTTGCAGCTTTTGCGGTACTGGTGTCGCAGCAGGGAGTACACAAAGGGGTCAGACGCGGCCTTGCTGTAGGCCAAGCACTTGGACAGCACCCCCCAGTGGGAGCCGATGGGCACCGAGGAGGACAGCTCCACCAGCCTGCGGAGACACGGGGACGCCGTTACTGAGAGCACAGCCTCCTGGCGAGCCTCAGCTTCCCGGGGCTGCGTCCTCAACAACAACGATGGCGACTGCGATTTACAACAGTAACAGTAACGGACGGTGGACATTCGCCAGGCACTTAGTTTGTTCCGGCTACTGGACTCACTGCATACTTTACACACGTGACTTCTTGGACCACCTGCCCCCCCTGCCCCCGGAGATGTGACTATCTCTGTTTTACGAGTGAGGAAATAGATGTCCAAGGAGGTTAAGTAATTTGCCTAAGGTCTCACGGCCAGCAAATTATAAAGGCAGGATTTGAACCCAGGTCTGTCTGACTCTGGAGCATAAGCTTACCTGAGAAATAGGCTAGTGGCTAATAGTGTCCTGGCCGCAGGCTCCGACTCTCCTGCTGTCCTGCTGTGTGACCCTGGGCAAGTCGCTTCCCTTCCTTGGGCCCGGAGGTTTTAGATGAAAACCGAGGCAGTTAATTAAGACCATCTCTACACTGTAACCGGAAGAGGCTGATTCTCTGCTTCGAGTCCAGCTCTGCCCTCCTGAGAAGGTGGCCTGGGAGGGAGGTCTGCGAATAATTTTGCAACCATTCTGCCAGCTCCCAGTACATCTTGCATCAGGAAGAATCTACAGATGGGGAAGGCCTCTTCCTAGGGTTGGGATTCGGGGGGGGCCCTTGGCAACGGCAGCAGTCAGGTACCCTAAAGTGACCCTCATTCTTTGGGAGGGGACAAGGGGAGACACAGCCCATGTTTCAAAGGGGTATTTTTCTGTAGGTCCCCCAGTGCCCATTGAACAACTCCATTTAATGGTGCCAATGCGAGACTGTGAGGAAATAAAGGCCTTCCTCTGTGTAATGGAATCCCCCCCCCCCAAATCAAGTCCCTTACTCTCCTTTCTCTACTGTGTCCAGCACCGTTGGCCATATTTGGACATTATGCAGCATGGGCACAAGGTAGAAAAGGCCACAGACTGAAGATCATAAGTTACCCTCTGTCCGCTGTCAAATGAGGAAATTGAGGCCCAGAGAGGAGACGGGGTTGCCCAGCGTCACACAGCAGATTGTGAGAGAGGAAGGTCCAGCGTCTGTGCCTTGGGATCTGGCACCTGTATTCTCCAGGGTGGGGGGGCGGGGTTTGCAGGATGACGGGAAGCAGTGGTTCTCAGTGTGGTGGGCCGCCCAGGTGAGGCCCCGGCTCCAGAAAGGACTGAGCTTGGGCTGTCACTCTGTGCGGCCAACCTGCGTGCTTTTCCTGGCTTCGGGCCGAGGCTGTGGGGACAAGCTCACGAAGGGAAGGAGGAGAAAGCCGGCGGGATCTGAGCCTCCTGTGCAATGCCCCTTTTTTGAACAGCCCCTTAACGAGCCCGTCTGAAGCCCCCCATTTGGCCTCCTGTTTCTGGCGCCATTGGCTACCCTTGCCCTCTGACCTCGCGGGGGCACGTGGCCTCGTTTCTGCTCATGTCCTTGTTAGCCCGAATGGGGAAATGGAGCTGTTAGCATTTGGGAAAGCTGTACTTTAAGAAACCTATTTTGGGAAGTGAGGACTTGAAGGGGACAAAAACCCTGAATTTAGAATTCACACCTAATAATGACAATGGAGTAGCTGAATGCCAACACATTGTCGCTACACAATGCCACACGGCCTTTCCAAAATGTCTGCTCTTCTATGTGTCGCTGAATTCAGTTCTTTGCATCCCTGGCCCTCCTGAGAGGATTCTTGAAAGAGCCAAGTATCATTAAACCATCCGGCAAGATCGGCAACATTATTATTTTGTAGATTTCACAGGCTAAAACTATTCAGGGCAATGTAAGATTTCACCACTGGATAATTAAGAGATAAAATGTACTTCAATCGCTTCTCGGAGATTTTATGTGAAGTCTGAATCCTCTGCCTGGTTCAGTAATAATCATCGCCAGCTGAGTGTCTACTTTGAGCAAAACAACTGATGTGCACAATCTCTCCTCTTCCAATTATCCTGTATCCTGTGTCCTGTAGGAGGTATCATTATTCCCATTTTACAGACAAGGAAATCAAGGCTCAGAGAGCCAGCGAAACCCGGTTCCACGCTACTGCTGCCCAAGTCCTGACTAAAGGCCACGCTGGGATTCAGATCCAGCCCCGCAGACGGGACCCGATGAGCTCTGCATCTCTCCCAGCCCCGGGACCGCTTCTCCACGGTCACGCGCTCCCCAGAACCTTGTCGCTTGCCCCCGTCCACAGTACACACAATGACTCCTGTTCCGAAAAGCCAGTGTGTGGCCCTTGTCAGGGCCTCCGGGCAAAGAGATGCTCTGGATCAGCACAGGCCTGGACACTGGTGTGGCTGCTGGGCCAGCCTGAAGTGGGGATACCCCTTCCGTGCTCGGGTGTGGCTGGCTGACCCACTTCCTGCCTTTCCTGTGCACATGGAACCCCCCGCCCCACGCTGTGCACCTGCTGTGGCTAGCTTTGCTCGGACCTAGCTCTGACAATTCCAAGTCTCCGTTTGTTTGAGGGCACCGAGAAGGGGCAAGGATTTCCACATTGCCACAACGGCTTCTTTCTAATTCTAGATCTGGGCAGGGATAGCACGTGGTTCCCTCCAGCTGACCTTTGACAGAGGGAATCCCCCAGCCCATCTCACACCAAGTCTAGCTCCGCTCACCCCCTCCGAGCGCCCTCCCCTCCAGGAGAGGGAGATTGCCAGTTCTGATCAGTCATATTCTCCTCGTGGGCAAGGTCACTGCGTGCTAGAAGGTTCCTGCCATGCTCTGCCTCTTCTCTCTTTAGTGAAAGAAAACTCCACGTGGTGGATTACTGAACTCCCCTCTCCTGCCCCTACCGACAGCTCTGACCCACGAGCCCTGAGTTTAGGGATTATCGGGCTTACGTGTAAAGCAGTCCTTTGTTTCCCTTTGTTATATCACCTCCTGGGTTGAATTATCTCCCCCAAATTCATGTGTTGAAGTCCTAACCCCCAATACCTCAGAATGTGACCTTACTTGGAAATGGGGTTGTTGCAGATGTAATCAGTTAAGATGGGGTCAGACTGGAGTCAGGTAGGCCCCTAACCCAGTGCGCCTGGTGTCCCTATAAAAGGGGGAAATTTGGACACAGATGCACAGGGCGAGAAGGCCATGTGAGGATGATGGCAGAGATTGTGTGATGCTTCTCTAAGCCAAGGAACGCCAGAGACTGACAGCAGACCCCCAGAAGCCAGGGGGGAGCCCTGGAACGGACTCCCCCTCATCCCTGGCCTCAGAAGGCACCAACCCTGCCATCACCTTGATCTTGAACTTCTAACCTCTGGAACTGACACGAGGCATTTCTATCGTTTAAGCCACTCGGTGAATGGTAGCCTGAGGAAGCCCATGGGCATGTAGGAGGCTGTTAGGCAGGACTGGTTGTTGTTGCCTTTAACAGCACAACGTGGCACCGAGCCCCCACCCCAGTCCTAGAGCCCCGTGTGCAGCAAGGTGGATGCCGGGGTTACAGAACCGTGAGGGCACTGCCTCTTCTCTGAGCCTCCTGCCCCCAGCCCCTGACCTTCCGTTAAGCACCGAAGTGACTCTCCACGTACTTACTGTCTGGGATGTGAACCAGAAAGACCTCTGCCAGCAGGCCCTGTGCAGGGGGAGACATTTATGCTTCTCTGCTCAAAATGCACCCAGGCCTCCTCCCAGAGCCCCCCGCCCCCCCCCCACAGTTCCTTGTGCATATCCCCTGGGGTGAGAGCCCACACTCTCATCAGCAGGGCAGGGGGAGGAGAGGGGAAGGGGGCCAGGAATCTGCTTTTCCAAGGGTTCCAGGCGACTCTGAGGCAGGTCGGGTCAGAGTTGCTCTGTGAGCCCCTGGGGGCGTCCCAGGATGGTGGGAGGTGTGAAATGCTACAGGGTGTGGGCCCGTTCACAACTCGGAAGCACAGCACAGAGATGTGTATTTTTCTGACTCAGGGCGCTGCAGAGCAGATCCCCGCAGATCCCCCGCCTCCACCGGTCCAATATGCCCGCCACCCCTTCTACACCCCTTTGTTCTGCATTTGTTGCAGGGGGTGAGGGATTCTTCCTGGGAGCCACGCTCTTCTCTCTTGGCAACAAACCCTCTGATCTGGGTCACTGGCAGGTCTCTGTCCTGGCTGTCACAGCCGAGGGCTGGAAGCCCTCCCCTCTCATCCCTCCCCTGCAGGCCCCACCCCCACCCAGCATCTGGGCCAGTCCCCGCCTCTGGAAGGAGGATGGGGGTACATTTGCCAGAACTCCATTCTCTGGACGCCCAGAGAGACCAATGTCTCAATTCTGCTCGACAATGAGAGTCCCCAAAGAAACCAAGTTCTGGGGTGAGGATAGGAACAGTAATACCGGCAGCTGTAGGCCCGGCAACACTTCTGGGTCCCCCAGGGCTCAGTGCTTCGATAGCCACTTCACAAACACTGCCTCAAGCCCCTGAGAGTGCTCCCCCTACGGTACAGAGGAGGAGCCATGGCAAAGTGATGCACCAGTCCACATGGCCTGGACGTGGAAACACCAGGATTTGAAGCCGGGGCTGTGGGTGCCAGGCTGCCCCTCCCACCTCCTGGACCCCGTTCCAGGGTACCGTCAAAGACCTTTACCTTCAACTCTCACACTTCACGTGGTAAATTGGCTCTTTCGTCCATTTTGAGCTTATTTTGTGTAGGGTGTAAGAAAGTGGTCCAGGTTCATTCCTCTGCCTGTCGCTGTCCAGTTTTCCCAGCACCACTTGCTGAAGAGACCGTCTTTATTCCATTGAATATTCTTTCCTGCTTTGTCAGAGATTGGCTGACCATACATTTGGGGGTCCATTTCTGGGTTCTCTATTCTGTTCCACTGATCTAAGTGTCTGTTTTTGTGCCAGTACCACACTGTCTTGATGATGACAGCTTTGCAATGCAGCTTGAAGTCCGGAATTGTGACGCCTCTGGCGTTGGTTTTCTTTTTCAACTTGGCTTTGGCTATTCGGGGTCTTTTCTGTTCCATACAAATTTTAGAATTGTTTGTTATAGCTCTGTGAAGAATGCTGGTGTTGCTAGATTGCTTTGGGTAGTACAGACATTTTTTCTTCCAGTCCATAAGCATGGAATGTTTTTCCATTTCTTTGTGGCTTCTTCAATTTCTCTCATAAGCTTTCTACAGTTTTAAGCATATAGATCTTTTTACCTCTTTGGTTAGGTTTATTCTTAGGTATTTTATGGGTTTTGGTGCAATTGTACATGGGACCTATTCTTTGATTTCTGTTTCTGCTGCTTCGTTGTTGGTGTATAGAAATGCAACTGATTTCTGTATGTTGATTTTATATCCTGAGACTTTGTTGAATTCACGTATCTGTTCTACCAGTTTCTTAAATACAGAGAACTAGCTGGGGGTTCCAGAGGGGAGGTGGTTGAGGGGATGGGCTAAATGGGCGATGGGCATTAAGGAGGGCACTGGTTGGGATGAGCACTGAGTGTTGTACGTAAGTGATGAATCACTAAATCCTATTCCTGAAACCATTATTATGCTCTATGCTAACTAACTTGGATTTAAATAAAATTAAAAAACAAAAACAGAAATAAAATATCATTGGACATAAGAAATGAAATAAGTGGTAAATTGGCACCCTCTCTTTCTATCTTACATGCCTCCATCATCTCTCCTGCCCCCACTGCCGTGTGCACACGCACACGTGTATACACACACATGCACACTGGGCACCAAAAGCAACACGGGCCTCAGAACATTCTTTGGGAAGCCAGCCTCAGGTCTGGAGAACCTGGTTTGTGTATTTGAAGACCTGTAAGTAATAAGCTGACACTTTACATTTTCGTGAGACATGAGAACGGAAGGCATTTTATTAAAAGAATATTAACACTGGACAAGCAACTGCATATTAAACCCCTCTGCCATCTACATAATTCCATGACTTTGAAAAGCCACAACAATGGTGCTGTCAGATCCACTAACGCTTCAAAGCCCCACTCTGGTGATTTGGGACAACCATAATTGTTTCTAAGCATATGTTGCTGCAAAGATAATAGCCTTACAAATGCTTCTAGACATGTGAATTTTAATTCAGAAAAATTTAATTAGAGCTTTTGGACGAGAATCCGTTGCAGATCTTCAGGCTCTGCTCAAACACTTGGAAAAAGTCAAATGTGACCTAGCAGGGCTTTGAGGGACACAAGAGCCAGTGTCGGTAATAGAAGGTAGTGGGGGCGCTTGGGTGGCTCAGTCGGTTAGGCGTCCGACTTTGGCTCGGGTCATGATCTCTCGGTCCGTGAGTTCAAGCCCCGCGTCGGGCTCTGTGCTGACAGCTCAGAGCCTGGAGCCTGTTTCAGATTCTGTGTCTCCCTCTCTCTCTAACCATCATGCATTCATGCTCTGTCTCTCTCTGTCTCAAAAATAAATAAACGTTAAAAAAAATTAAAAAAAAAAGAAGGTAGTGACTCCTATTTAGAGTGAAGGTGGAGATTTCCAAGTGTTCTCCACGGTCATCCGACATGCCCCAAGGTACAGGTGCCAGTGGCTCTTTGGTTGGTGCAGTTCAGGGACCTGTCTTTCTGAAAGGTATTTGCTGCACAGCCAGCACTGTGCCAACCAAGTCTACTGATGGCTCCAGCTGCCAGAGCTGATGGCCTCTGGGTCCTAGTCTAGGTCTACCCAAGCTGCTGTCAGCCGTGTGGGAGGCCAGAGGTGACTCCATGCAAACCCACCACTTCTTCTAGTGAAAGGTCTCACGTGCCTACCTGTCTTCACCTGTGGGTGCTGTAGGTGCTACGCCGGGTTCACACCGAGGTGCTTGGGCATAGGAAGTTAGATGGGTACCCACCCTGCAAATGGGCATCTCTGTATTTCCAGTTGCCTGGTCCCCAGGCTTTGGACATGTAGCATGGCTGCGAGGCTAAATGATTGCCAATAGGCTCGACACTGACCTTTAACCCTCGATTCTGCCAGTAGCTACTCTTGTGACCATAGATAACTCATCTCACCTCTCTGAGCCTCTGTAAGGTAAGGATTTTAGTGCTTACCTTGCAGGAGAGCTGTACTAGGTACAACCAGGTAGGCATTGGTACCTCCTAGGTGCATTACAGGTGTCCAATGACAGGTGACAGGTGCAGTTATGAAGACTTTGTGTTCTCCAAGAAGGGAAGCCTGAGAACCTATTTGAAGACCCGAATGGTTCTTGACTCAAGACTGATGCTTTCTTACCTGAGAAAGTTATCAGGCGGATGTGACTGGGGACAAAGAGAAGGACCCCCTCCCAGCCCACCGGGTCTTGATCAACTCAAAAAGGTGGCAGAGGTCACAGCAGAAGCCCCCTCTCTTCTGAGTAGGTCATGGCACAGCGTGCCTTCCTACAGCCTTATGGGAGCAGAGTGGGAACCACCATGTTCCCAGAAGAGAAGCAGATCAGTGCGGCGTGAGGCTTTGCACAGGCTTTGGTTTCAGGCAGACCCGAGCTGGAACCCTGGCCGGGTCCATTGCCAGGCAAGGCTAGTTCCCGTCTGAGCCTCAGTAGCCTCATCTTGAAATGAGGAGGTTATCGAGGCACGAAGAATGGCACAGCCCCGGGCACAGAGCAGGGACTTAACAGGATTATTCTCGGAGACACGGGGCTGGTTCTTTTCCTCTGGATTCCACACGGTCAGCCAGTTACTGCCTCAGTGGTTTTGACTGTTATTTCCATGCACAGGAGGGAGGCAGAGCATAATCCAGGAGACATCTAAGCAGATTGCCCTCCCCAACTGGGTGGTCGTCAGCCATTCCGTTGACGACTTGAATAGAGCCAGCATCAGAGGGAAGAGGAATTCGCCCCTTGTTTCCCCCTGCCCCACTGGTTGACTCGAGATGTCTTAGCTCAGCTTCTCCAGCCCTTGGACCTGGTCCAGCCCTTGGACCAGGACTTATACCATCAGCTTTCCCAGTTGGCTGGGCCTTTAGATTCAAGCTGATGTATACACACCAGCTTTCCTGAGTTTCTGGCTTACAGAGGGCAGATTGTGGGACTTCTCAGACTCTTTCTTTCTCTGTTTCTCTCTGTCTCTGTCTCTCTCTCTCTCTCTCTCTCTCTCTCTCTCTCTCTCATCTATCTATCTATCTATTATCTATCTATTATCTATCTATCTATCATCTATTATCTATCTATTATCTATCTACCTATCTATTATCTATTATCTATCTATATATATTATTTATCTATTATCTATCATTATCTATCTATCTATCTATTATCTAGCTATTATCTATCTATCTATCTATCTATCATCTATTATCTATTATCTATCTACCTATCTATTATCTATCTATATATATTATTTATCTATTATCTATCTATCTATCTCTCTATCATCTATTCCACTTGTCTGTTTGTCTGGAGGATCCTTATACAACACAGTCATTGACAAGCCTTGGTAATCTACCCCTGGTGGGTAAGAGGGTTCTGGGCCAGGGACTCACGGAGCCATGTCTGCGCGCCAGGCACTTCTCTGCCACAGCCACAGACGTGAGTGAGAAGCAGGGGAGGACCTTTCTGAGAGCTTGAAGAGCTGGTAGACAGCCCACTGAGGTTGGAAGCCCAGCCCCACCACTGACTCAGTGTGAGACTCTAGGCAATGCCACTGCCCCCCTGCAACCCTGTCCTCGATTTCCTCCTGGGTGAAGTGTACGTGTGTGTGTGTGTGTGTGTGTGTGTGAATGAGAGAGAGAGACAGAGAGAACTGGAGCTGTGGTTCTCAACACCACTCATGACTGGAATCTTCTAGGAGATTTTGAAACCACCAATGCCAGGAGCCACACCTGGCGATTCTAATCTCCAAGTTGGCAAACCACCGTGCCAGATTAGGAACTGAAGACGGCACAGCCCGTGTCTCACCTCCTCAGGCAGGGGAGACCTTCCTTCACTGCACGTCCCCGCCACTCCCAGCCCGGCTTCACGGTGCCTCTCAACACATGCTCAGGCTGGCCACCGACGCTTGGTCCCAGCTGGCCTGCAAGGTGCCACCGGCTTACGCTCCCTGGATGAGACGCCCATGAAGGGACCTTCCACTTCCAGTACCCATGGCTCTAGGTTCTCCATAAGGAATCATTTCCTACGAGAAGTTAAATTCTCAACTACATTTCCAGAGCAGGGCCCGTCTTCAGCTTCTTCTGAGACGGGGGCTCGAGTCTACACTTGGAAACCAGCTTGCGAAGAACAGAAGAATCAATCGCCCCCAGAAGCGCTAGCAAATCTCCATGCCAGTGTTGGTGGGGATAGACTGCGCTTCATTCCCTGCATGGGTTATCTGACGTATTCCCTACCAGCGATTGAGTTCTGCAGGCAATCCACATGTGGTTCTCATCCCGGACCCTCAGTAACATGGGACATTTTGGGGCAGGTTCTCTGGGAGTGAGCATGAGAGTGAATCCTGCCCCACTCCGACCCCACCGCACCCCGTGTGGCTGTGTGGACTTCTGACAGTGGAAATGTAGTTCTGATGGGACCCTGGCCATGCCCGGCACATGCCTAGAGCCCAGAGAGCTCCCTACGTGTGATGAGCACATTGGTGTATGTCCATCCCCCTGGGGTGTGCCTGGGACCTCTAGTGACCATCAACACAATGCATCTCACCAGAATCTCTTCTCCCCTCAGTCACAGAAGGGATGTAGGGGAGGGGTGAGGAGGGGGTAGGTGGTTCCAAGAGGGGTGTAACTTCAGGGGGACTAACCATGAGGATCTGCCAGCCACAAACTCCCCTGACACCCCTGGCTGGGGTCTGATATGTCCCCTCCTTCAGGACCTCCAAGATCCCCTGCCTCAGTGCACCTGTCCTGGTGGAGGGAGACAGTGATGTGGCCACTCTGTATACGCTCCTAGATAAACTCTGATACTGAGAAGGACATTGACCGTGGAGGGAAGGGAGGCAGGGAGTTCTGAGCACTCTTGCAGGGCATCAGGAATGGAGATCCCAGGGGGTTCCTGGTCAGTGAAGGATGAGTGATAAGAGCAGCCAGAGGTCAAGGGAAAGAGGGTGCTGGGAGGAAGGTCATCGACACAACTCATACCCCAGACCTCCCTGACTACAGACCAGTGCTGTTCAATGGGAAGAGAAGGCAAGCCACAGGTGGGAAAAGACGCAGGTAAAATTAATTTTAGCTGTATATTTTATCCCAGATATCACCATTTCACTATGGAATCAGTACAAAAAAGCGTATGTATGCTCATGCCAAGCCACGAAACTCAATATGCATTTACACCTATGGTACATCTCAATTCAGACAGGCCACGTTCAAGTGCTCTAAAAGGACCTGTGACCGGTGGACCCTACACAGGGCTCTAACTGCCTCATGCTGTCCCTTCTGCTTGGATTGTCCCTCCTGCATAGCCGAGCCCACTTCACAAGCCTGGTCCAGGAAGCTCCCTCCAGGAGAGCCACTGGACCCCGTCCCTATCAGATGACATGACATGGTGTTCTGTTTGGGTATGAGGGCCATGTCTACAGGGTCAATGTCCCCTCAGAGGGCATCTCTTGCAGGACCGCACCAACCCATGCCTCCTCTGCAGGGCCTTTTATACGCTGCGCACAGAGAAGGTGCCGGAAAAAATGTGTGTCAAAATGAAATGAGGGTATGTTTGCATATTGGATGAGGTTTGCTTAGGATGGCTCCTTTGTGCCTATAAGAAAGCTAAGACAGGAGCCGGATAGGGTAGTGACAGCAGGGGAAAGATAGTGCCTGAAACGAACGGTCCTGGGAAAGTTGGGCAGCCACGTGCAAAAGAATGAAACCGGACCGCTTCCTTACACCATACCCCAAAATAAACTCAAAATGGATTAAAGACCTAAATGTCAGACCTCAAACCATAAAACTTCTAAAAGAAAACACGGGCAGTAATGTCTCTGACATCAGCCACGGAAACACTTTTCTAGATCTGTCTCCTCTGGCAAGGGAAACAAAAGCAAAATTAAGCTCTTGGAGCCACACCAAAATAAAAAGCTTCTGCACAGCAAAGGAAACCATCAACAAAATGACAAGGCAACTAGGGAACGGGAGAAGATGTCTGGAAACGGCATATCTGAAAAGGGGTAACATTCAGAGTATATAAAGAACTTCTATAGCTCAACACACAAAGAACAATTAACCTAATAAAAAGACGAGCGGAGGACCTGACTTGACATTTTTTTTTTCAAAGAAGATACACGGATGGCCAATAGACACGTGAGAAAATGCTCAACATCACCCATCATCAGGGAAATGCAAATCAAACCCACAATGAGGAATCACCCCACACCTGTCGGAATGGCTAAAATCAAAATGACCAGAAACAACAAGTGTTGGTGAGGATGTGGAGAAAAAGGAACCCTCGTGCACTGAACTGGTGCAGCCGCTGTGGAGGTTCCTCAAAATATTAAAAGACAAGTACCATTTGATCAAGTTATCTCACCACTGGGTATTTACCCAAAGAAAATGAGACCACTAATTGGAAAAGATATATGAACACCTGTTCATAGCAGCATTATAGGTTCAACAGTCAAGATAAGGGAGCAGCCCAAGTGTCCATCGATGGACGAATGGAGAAAGAGGCGATATATACGTACAATGGAATATCACTGAAGCATAAAACAGAATGAAATCTCGCCATTAGCAACAACGTGGATGGATCTAGAGGGCATTGTGCTAGGTGAAATAAGTCAGTGAGAGAAAAGTACTACACGATGTCACTGATGTGTGGAATTTAAGAAACAAAAGGAGAAACCAAGGGAAGAAGAGACAGACAAAAAAAAACCAGACTTGTAGGTACAGAGAACAAAGTGGTGGTGACCAGAGGGAAGGCAGGTGGGGGGACGGATGAAACAGATAAAGGGCATCAAGAGTTCATTTGTCCTGGGGCGCCTGGGTGGCTCAGTCGGTGAAGCGTCCGACTTCAGCTCAGGTCATGATCTCACAGTCTGTGGGTTTGAGCCCTGCGTCGGGCTCTGTGCCGACAGCTCGGAGCCTGGACCCTGCTTCGGATTCTGTGTCTCCCTCTCTCTCTGCCCCTCCCCCGCTCACGCTCTGTCTGTCTCAAAAATAAATAAAAACATTAAAAAAAATTAAAAAAAAAAGAGTTCACTTGTCGTGATGAGTACTGAGTAATGTACACAATTGTTGGATCATTATACACGTGAAACTAATATAGCACGGTATGTTACTTATAACTCAACAAACAAATAAAATTAAAAATTTGCCACCTCCCCAAAAAAGAAAGAAAAGCAACAGCTGGGTAGATGGTGGTAGTGGGGCTGAGGGTAGCTTCACCAGAGCCATATTTTGTATTTGTGAGGTTTTCTCAGCATAGCTTTTTCTCCTTAGTACGTTGCCATTCATCCCCATCAAGGATGAACGGTTCTGTGAATATTTTTAAAAATCCCAAATGCATCAAATCCATTTGGAGGGAGCATATTGCATTGCGAATCTACCATCAATTTTACTGAAACGTTATTTTCTGGGCACCATTAGAGCAACCGAGCTATAATCAGAAAAAAGGAAAATTTTGTTGGGAAATGAGATTAAGCCAGAGAAAAAGCCAATAGTTTAAAGTTGGAGCCACATTACCTATTCTCCTCTGAGGGTTCAAGTTCCCGCCATTAGCCCACAGGTCCCCTTTCCTGTGGGATCTAAGAGGAGGGGCGCCTGCCTGCCCTCCCCTCCCGGTGCCTCTCTCCACAACGGATTTGATCCCCTCACTGCACGCACCAGCCAGTCCCAGGTCGGCCCGGGGGTGGGCGGGGGGGGGGGGCTCCAAGGACGAGGGAGGGAGTGCCAACCAACCATGCCAGGTCTGTGCTGCCCACGCTCAAATCCCATCAGTCCTCAAAACAACCCTAAGAGGCAGGCACTGCTCACTTGGATGGGACTGGAGGCAAAGAGAGGCGATATCACTGGCCCAAGGTCACACAGCAGGAAGGAGTGGAGCTATGGTTTGAACCCAGTGGGCACGTTCCAGAGCCCATGCTGGGAACCGTGCTGTGGCCCCGCCCTTGGACAGCAACAGAAACCTTCTCATCTCTGTTACAGCCTGGGTTTCGTGTCCCCTGGAAAACCTGATCTACACAAGCTCTGGCGTCCTGGCTGGATGTGGAGTGTCTAGACCAAAGGTTCTCCACCAGGGTGGAGGCTGATCCCCGGGGCCATGTCTGAAGACATTTCTAGTTGTTAAAACTGGGGAGCAGGAGGGAAGTAGTGGGTGAGTAGGGGACATGGTGCCCTTAACACCCTATGATGCACAGAGCGGCCTCCCCACAAAGGGAGTTCCACACAAGATGCCAGTAGTCTTGCGGTCTAGTGGACGGTTCTAGAAGGAAGAATTGATGGCTCTACTCTGCCTAGATCAGACCTATCCAGAGACCTGCAGACAGTCCTAGGTCCTTCTTTCAAAGCGAGATTTCGCCCAGAGGAAGCATCTGTGAAAAGAGAGTGAAAGACGCTCCAAGAGAAGACAGGGTGGGGGCTGCCGTGGTCGGGGGGGGGGGGCGGCAGGACCCCTAAGAGGAGGGGACAGATGCTCCCCTGGGCCAAAGAAAGAGGACAGCACCACAGGGAACCAGATATCAGCTTCTATCAGTAGAAGTATGGACGGGAGAAATGGGGAGACCTGGCTATTGTGGGCAAGTCCACTCTGGGAGCCAGTGAGGCCAGGAGTCCCTTCCAGGTCCCTGCCAGCTGGGGATGCCGGGATGCTAGGCTGTGTTCTCTTACAATCTCTCTCTCTCTCTCTCTCTCTCTCTCTCTCTCTCTCTCTCACACACACACACACACACACACACATACACCCACATACACACCTGCACAGATCCTACTTCCCAGGCTCAACATCCGCTTCCTACTCAAACATCAAAATCCCTTTTTTTATTGTCAACTTCTCAAATAGTTAAGCCATTTTGGATACAGAGTCATGGGGCTTTTTTTTTCCCCCCTCCAGTGTGCAAAATTGATTGGATGATACTTTTTTTTTTTTCCTCCCCCTGGCCAGACCACGGGAAGGAAATTCTGCAGCTAGAGCAGGCTGGCTTTTGGTACACACAGCCCTGAGGCCAGCGTGTCGTGCCCCGGCAGCAGTGGGGGGGTCGGTGAATGGGAGAGAAGGTCACCAGCTCACAACACCCGTACCAGAAGCAGGACACCCCCGGTGTGGCAGAGCAGACGGCATGTGGCCCCTGCTGTTGACCAGGGTGTCCTGGCTGAGGATGCCTGGGGGCTGGGCCGCACTGTGCTCAGTGGGCAGCGGGAACCCAACTGGGGCAGGGCGTTTTCCTCCTTCCATTCTCCCCTCCCCTCCCCTCCCCTGTCCTCTCCTCTCCTTTCCTGCCTCTTGGGGCCGGAGCCGAGGCCAAAGGGTTAGATGATGAATGAGCTGGGAATCAGGGGGAGACTCTTTCACCATCCCCTTCGGTTCTGAGTCACCATCCCCAACTGGAGGCTGAAGAGGCAAAGCGCGCGCCCTCCTTTTCACCAAACCCGTCCCGTGTGTCGCCCCCAACACGCTCTCTGGAAACGCGAGTCCGAGAGAGGCGGGTGCCTGCTCCAGGTCGCGCGGCTCCTGCTTTGCCCTCCAAAGCGAGAGGCCCGCAGGTCAGGCTCACCTGGTAATCACGTAGGGCGCAAAGCACACGAGGAAGGTCCCTATGAAGGTGCTGATCTTCTTGGTGGCGCGCTGCCGTCGCCTCTTCTGCTCCTCCAGACAGCGTTCCCGCACACTGCACGGAGAGGGGGCGAGAGGGCTTGCCGTTAGCGAACACAGGCCGGGCGCTGCGTGCAGGGACTCAGACAGGAGCCAGACAGACCCGAGGTCAAGTCCTGGCCCCAGGCGCGTGACCCTGGACACGGGCGTGACCTTGCGAAGCCTTCAGGGTCATCGTCTGTAAAATGTGCATGGTAATAGAATAGAATGCCACCAAGGGCTCTTTTGAGACTTGAATGCAAAAAAGCACACAGATGCGTGAAGGCGTTCAACGCAGAAAGCACAGAAAGCAATTAGCACAGTGCCCACGTGCAAATAAACTCATCCTTATTCCTCATGAAATTTCACCGATCACCTGCAATATGCCAGCACCAGAGTCCGTATTCTCTAAGTTATATCCCTAATTCTTTTTTTTAAATGTTTTAATGTTTATTTATTTTTGAGAGAGAGAGAGAGAGAGAGAGGGAGAGCAACTGGGGGAGGGGCAAAGAGAGAGGGAGACACAGAACCCGAAGCAGGCTCCAGGCTCCGAGCTGTCAGCACAGAGCCCGACGCGGGGCCCCAACCCACAAGCCGAGAGATCGTGACCTGAGCCGAAGTCAGATGCTTAACTGACCGAGCCTCCCAGGCGCCCCATTAAGATCTCTAACTCTTGTCTTTACCAACATAGATCCTTCCAGATGTGTTTTACCTGCCCTGTTTCACAAGGAAGGGCAGGAACTCAGAGAAGCCCAACGATTTGCTCAGCTGGTAAGTGGAGACGTGACTTGAACCCTCGTCCATGTTTCTCAAAGCTGGTCCTTTCGACCCGGGGTGGGCTGGACTCTGGGCACGCAGTGTGGCATGGGGCTTCCTTTCCTCCATGTCTTCAGCCCTGCGTCTTCCATCAAGAGCCTCAGCCTTGCCTGGAGCCACAGACACTATGTTCTGGGGTCACTGAAGGAGAAGTCACTTGATTCCTTCAGTGAAGCCAAGAGACTGTCCCAACGAGGGACACGGCCTTGAGGATGGAATCAGGAGCCTGCTGTCTATGCTTCCAACCACACCCTGGTCCTGACTCCACTTGCGCTAGGACCTTTCGGGAACTGACATCTCACGCCAGCTGAGAGAAGTGGTTTGCGTAACCCCTTTCCTGCAGCCACGGGGTAATTCATGAGCAACAGCGAGCTGTCCATTACCACCGTCAGAGAGCCAGAAAGGCAAGGCCAGCCACGGGGTTTCCCACGCCCCATCCCCTGGCATTCCACGTGGGCATGTGTTCCTACCGTTTCTTTTTGAAATAAATCACATCACTCCGAAAATGAGCAAGGAGGAAGACCGTGGACAGAGTCGCCCAGGAAGTGGAGATAACCTAGCAGATCCAGGCCCGTGCAGCAGTGACCTGGCTCCACAACGAGGCCAAGTGTGTTCAAGGAAAGCAAGGTGCGGAGAGAAGGTGCACGAGCCAAGTTCCCAGCAGCATTAACGCCGGGGCACCCTCCCCTGCCCCCCGCCAGGACTATCATTTTAACACGGAATCAAAACCCTTCTTCGCCCTGTTTCTGATCACAGGTGGGCAATTCCACATCAGACTGGATTGAAGGCGCTTGAAATTCTTGCAGGATTGTTTCCCCTCGGCTCAGAATGTGGAGCTGGGAACTGGAGTTTGGCTCGGTAGGTACAGGTTTCACACTGGCTGAAAAATGATTACTCTTAAGTCACGTTACTCATTTCTAACAACCAACGTTAGTAACAACCCACGTTCCTTGCGTCTTTAATTCTTGCCCTTTGCAGACACTGTGATGGAGGCTCAGGTGCTTGAGTGTGTTTGATGCTCACCATGTCTCTAGAAACGGAGGACTGGTACAATGGTAGCCTTCTTTTCGGATAAGGAAATGAGGCACAGAGAAGATAAGTAACTTGCTCAACATCACACAGCTGGTGAGTAGTGGTGGTAGGGTGACCAGCTTGTCCTGGGTAATCGGGACTGTCCCAGTTTTTTAAATTGATTGATTGATTAATTGGAGAGAGAGAGAGAGAGAGAGAGAGAGAGAGTGCGCAATCATGGGCACGGGTGTGGGGGAGGGGCAGAGGGAGAGAGAATCCCAAGCAGGCTCCACACTCAGCACAGAGCCCGACACAGGGCTCGATCCCACGACCCCAGGATTATGACCTGAGCCGAAATCCGGAGTCAGATGCTCAACCGACTGAGCCACCCGGGTGCCCCTGGACTGTCCCAGTTTTAAGACGGAAAGTGCCATGTCTGAGGAATCCCCCCCCCCACCCCGCCCAACACCACCTAGGACAAACCAGGACAGTCGGTCGTCCTAGGGGATGGCAGGATCTGAGCTCAGGCCATCTGGCTCTGGAGCCTTGAGTGTCACCTCCCAAGTAGTTCGGGTCATCACATACCCCTAGGGAGGCATCCAGAAAAATCTGAAGAATACAGCTCATGGGGCAGGAAGACTGGGGGGACTTTGCCTGAGGCCACAGAGCAACAGTCAGTCTTAATCGCCTCGCTTTCCATTTATACGTGGGTCTCTGCAGATTCTCCTACCAATGTCCTCTGGCTCCTGTGACATGTGTGTGATATGGGTGGGTGTGGAGAGAAAGCATAGGTCCCTACCCAGAAGGCCTGGGTGCAGTGAGGTAACCGACTCATCTTGGTCTGTCTGGGATGTCCTGATTCTAACACCCAAAGCCCTGCATCCTAGGAGAGCCCGGTCAGTACTCGGCAAACCGGGACAAGGGTCGCCCTAGGGCACAATGTGTTTGGCCCAGTCTCCATAACACAGGCCTGGTTGTTTCAATATTAAGGTATTGCCCTCCAAACGTTCACGTAATTGACTCGAGAACCGTTGGAGATTTGAGACCTGAGCCGGATGTCCTGAGCCATCATGGTATACTCACCCCACGAGAGAAGCAGAGCATTCTGGGCATCCCCTAAAAAACGAGCGCCAAGTTCATATAAATGAGGGTGGCACCGGGGCTGGGCCCTCCTCCCATCTGTGGCCCTGACGATGCTGTCCATTTCGCAGATGCTTTGGAATAACCCCAGTGAATGAAAGAGCTGTGGGTTGGATGTCCTAGTCCCAGCTCCGCCCTCACTGCTGTGTGGCCTTGGGGAAGTCACTCAATCTCTCTGAACCTGGTTCCTCATTTATCCAAGGGGAATCTCATAATAGCTGTAAGCAGAGCCACCATTGATCAGGGACAGAAATGACTCACCAGCTACCAAGCTCTGGAGGAGCGAGGAGCTTCCTCCAGTACTCCCCCGGAGGAAACGAGGTCGCTGCTGCAGGGCTGAGGACCCCGACGGTCTCCCCTCTCTCCCTGCTGCACCAGATAATCCTGCCTTAACCCCATGAGGAACACTTAAAAGCAGATGTTGGCAAAAGCTTTGGAGGCCTTCAGAAGGACAAACGGACGCATTGCAGTGACCCAGAGGAACAAAATGGACACTGTCCAGGCTAGAATGATCAATGTCATTCCCGTTCACTGTAAAAATCTACGGGGAAAATTTTTATCTGTTCCTGCAAAGCTTTGGCAGCAGGGAGAATTAAACAGCAAGCACTCTGCAGACATGTTACTTCCGTGGGTGCCCCCAGTTCAAAGCTCGACATCTCACACCCAGAAAGCACCCAGTGAGTATATGTTAGGTACGTACACGTGTACATTTCCTCACACCTCTTAGGAAAAGTGAGTCTCCATTATTTTTTTAAGTGACTTCCTCAAAAGAGATGCTAGAAACCTGTCTCTAAAACAGATTCTTTTAAGGGAGCCTTAAAAGTCTTGAGCCTATTAAAGGACAAAGCACGGCTCATCGATGGATGTTAAGGCCATCACTAATAGTGAAGTACTAAGCATGTGGCACCTGGGCCAGACTTCTGGGTTCAGATCCAGGCTTCACCCTTCCATTGCTGTGTGGCTGTAGGCAAGTCACACAGCCTCTCTGTTCATCAGCTGCCTCATCTCTAAAATGCTGGTTATAACAGTACCCATCTCACAGGCTCCTCTCGAGGTGAACACCCACAAAGTATCCAGGGCGGTGCCTGACTCAGAGTAAGCACTCAGTAAGGGCTAACCATGATGAGTATGTATTCAACACGTTTACTGAACAATTACCATGTTCTAGTACTACCTTGAACTCCAAAATCACAGGGCTCCCTCCCACTGCAAAAGTTTTCTTTCTGCCCTGTTTGAGGGAGAGACAGACAGAAACAGGTGCGCCCGGAAGCTTGCCAGAGGGGCTGTGAGCTGGTCCTGACTCTTATGCTGCCTGGGTGACCCTCTGTGGCCTCCAGGAACCCGGTGGCTGCTGTCCTAATGGCACCTGGCCATCAGCACCTGGCGGGCTGTAGGTGTCTGTGCTGGATGTTGGCTTCCGGTGAGCATCCACGCGGGCCGGGTCATGTCTCTGCTCTGAGACAGACTGGCTAGACTCCACGGTCACACAGTCACGCGCGGTACGGAAAATCCCCGCATCCACCCAACCCAGCTCACGGATGGGGAAAGTGAGGCTCAGAGAAGACAGGGACTTGACCCTGATGAGAGAGTGAGGTGCCGACAGAACTAGAACCTGGTTGCTGACGCCCAGTCTGGCGCTCCTGGCCAGGAACCACACGGCTGCTTCCCTGAGCCCCTGCAAGGGGACGGACCCATCCTCCCTGCTCGGAGCTCCCCCGATTTCTGGGGAAGGACGGGGGATGGCAGGAGAAGGAGGGCAGGGCAGCAGGGCAACCCTCTTGCTTATCATTACTGTTAAGCGCAGTAGGAGAGCAGCTCGCCCAGAACAACATCATAAAATCATTCCGCTCTCGCTCTCATTTTTTTCCCCACCATAGCTTTGCAAACCTGAGTTCCCTGAACTCTCATAGCCCTGTGAGCTATTGTTTTATTTATTTGCAGATGAGGACACTGAGGGCCAGAAGGGTTTATGCCCTGCCCAGGATCCCACAGCGAGTTTGGGACAGAAATAATGGGGACTCATTCCAGCGCTCCTGACTCTAAGACCTGGGGCGTCTCCCCCAGATCCCACTGCACCCCCACCGGATCACAGAGCAAGAAGCAAGCTGTGTCTCGCCACACTAACGCCTTCTCCGGATATTCCTGGGCACGGGGGTAGTGGCTGGAGTCCTCGGACTCGTGGGCAGAATCTCCAGATTCTGAGGGGCCCCAGATTCCCCTGGCCAGGAGCATTCACCCAGAGTCCGAGCATGTACATCAGTGTGGGGGTTCCTGAGGGCCGCGACAGGACACAGGGCTTCCTTGTGACAGAGAGATGGGCTCTCCGGCATTGTGACATGTGGAGCCAGAGAGCTGCTTCCCAGGAGGCTCCAATAAACGGCAAAGGGAATGGAGAAGCCAGGTAATGTCTGAAAAGTGAGTAAATGAGGAAGTCACGGCCGAAATCTTCCAGTCCCAGACACCTCCGTGCCCAGCACGATGGTCTGGGCCTTCGGTGGTCCCCGGATGACTGGAGTCGGTCCTGAGCACACGCTCCGAGTACTCCCGGGGTGGTCCAGATTTGTTTTCTGGGCTTTTAGAATAAAACAAAAGGCAAGGGGACAGGCTGAGCCACGGTGGAGCAGACCTTGAGGCTGGGGTCAGCACACTAGTGCGAAAAGTCGTGTCCTCAGACCTCACACGGAGGGGCCCTGTCCTGGGTCCTGGACATTGGAGGGACGACGCCCCTCTCATGAAATGAAGACTTCATGTGCCCACCCAGAGCCCACAGCATCCATTCTAGACCAAGTACCTGGAACCTGGACCCCACGTACCTGGAACACAGAACTCCCTGCCCAGATGCCCTGATCCTGCGTCCAGAATGTGTGCCGGCATTCCTCCCCGGGCCCATTCATCCTCACAAGGGTGGACGATGCCAGATGCGTGCCCGGCTCGGGGCCTGAGGAGCGGAGGCTCCCTGCGGTACTGGGTAGGGGTGGGGAGGAGAGGCAGGGGCTGTGTGCTCGGAGCCCGTCCAGCTCTCCCCGCCATGTACGAGGCTGAACTCCAAGGAGCTCGAGAATTCTAAATTTGAACCCAGGCTTGCAAAGTGTTATAAATATACACTTGTCAAGGTAGGAGGATAGAACATATTTCATTTAACAGTTTGTAAGCTTAATTTAGAACTTCTAAATATTTATATAGATGGTTTGTGAGCCTCTATGGGCACTTTTGTCCCACCCATAAATCTCAGGGGCAGAACTAGGCACAAGTTTGGACTTGAGCCACGTTCTAGATCTGTTCAATTAGGAAGTGCCCTACCTTCCTTCCCTGGGTCTCCCAATTTCCTCACCTATAAAATCAAGGGCACAGTGGGGGTTATCTCTACAGGCCCTTGCGAGTCTATGCCACAACTCCAACGTCCTCCAGGGTTGGCACTTAACCGACCGTTGGCCGACCCTGACCACGAGGATAAGTATGCTTCACCAACATTCTGCTCTGCTCTGAAATCACTGACCTGTGCCAGCCAAGTGGCAGCCCTCAGCTGCATTGGGAGATGCAGGGATCCAGCCTCGGTGCCCCAGCCCCCACCTATGTCCCACGTCAGAGGACAGCCCAAGTCTCTGGCAGCACGGGGGACAGGACCGGCTACAACTAGTCCAGAGCTATGGTCTGGGAGAACAGAACCACACAGTCTGAGCAATCAGAGGACCAGGTAGGTAATAAATATTAGGAATTCCTAATTGCTTTATGAATGTCACAACTTGAGACACCACGGTAGAAAGACAGGAGTGGGAAATGTCTCTTGGGACAGATTTAATTTAAGACAGAGGGTCCCCGACCTTTTGACGGTATCGAAACAAAGGAGTCCAGACCGCCACTTGCTGCTACGTTAAACACTCTGTGGGAAGAACAGGCACCACTGGGGAGCTTCCTGACAAATGTCACCCGGGCCTCAGGGAATTGAAAATGGGTCCCTTCTAATTAAGTCCCAGGAGGCCATTAGTGTGGTGGCTGTTAAGTAAAACCTCCAGCGAGTGGAGCCTCCACCTGCCGCCCTGGCCGTCCAGATAAGGAAACCCGGGTTCTGCTGATCCCCAGGTGTCCTGGCTGTCAGCACGAAACCAGCCCAGGAGGCTTGGCTGATATTTCTGGAGGCTTTGCGCCTAGGACCTGGAGGTTCTAGATGCAGTCTTCTCCATCAGACCACACTAGCTGCACAGTTTCTCATTTGTGGCGAGGAAGAGTTTGGAGATGCCAAGAAAGAAGGCTGTGGATCAGCTGTCAGGAGGCTGTTGCCCTCCTCTGTGGCCCATTACCTACCCTCTTGCTCTGGGGACCTGGGGACAGAAGGCAGATTGGGTTCATTGAAGGGACAGTGCCATCATATCTGCCCACTCTGCCATAACCTCTTGCCAGCCCTCAGCCAGTGGGGCCTGTCTGAACTGGCCAAAGGCAATTCCTGTCCCAGAAGCCCTTCCTTTCCCCAGTACGGATTAATGCAGGCCCTGCAGGCCCCATGGCATCAGAAGTAGGAGCTTCTGAAAGCATCCTGGAGCTTAGAAGAGTTCAAGGTTCCCCTCGAGGGGATCAGAGAGAGCATAGGGGACTGGAGGCGAGCAGAGCAGCAGCCTGGAGTCAGTGACAGATCTGCAATGTTTGCGAGAGTGGAGATGGCCCTATATCCTACATGGGCTAAAAAGGAGCCACAGCCCCTCCTGTTCTGGAACATGGAGGGACAGGAGGGATGGGATTTGTACTGGTCTGAATAAGGACAGATTCCTCTCCTGACTCAAACCCTCCTCTACTTAGACTCATGGTTAGTGACCCTGCTATGGGAATCTATAGTATTCAACAACATTGCCTACAGCATCTAAAACAGCCCTGGTCAAGTCTTAAGGATGCACCTGTTGTTGTTTTTTTTAATTAAGTTTTATTTATTAAGATTTATTTATTTCTTTATTTATTTAGAGACATGGGGAAGGGCAGAGAGAGAGGGAGAGAGAATCCCAAGCAGGCTCCATGCAGAGCCCGACACAGGGCTCGATCCCACAGACCCTGAGATCATGACCTGAGCCCAAATCAAGAGTCAGACGCTTCACCGACTGAGTCACCCAGGCGTCCCCTACAGATGCACCTTCCAAAGCAAGGTCCTCACACCCCAGGAGGTCGGAACGGGAACAGCTCTGCAATTATGGCTGCAGAATATTTCCTTAAGCGACACTGAACCATGAATAGACACAGGCAGTGAGTCAGCCCAGGTTAGTGTGCACGTATGTCCCCTGGGACATGTGCACATGTGGTGCCCTGTCTGCTCGACACGCGGTTTACACATGACCACATGCGATTGGGCAAGTGAAGCTCACACATTTGCACACATGGGTTCATATGCCCTGGTGTCTGTGCTATTGGTCATTCACGTGTACATACTGTGAATGATTCCATAAGGAAGATTCTGTGGCTAGAAGCTTTGGCCCAGCATGTAATGCGGAAGGGCCATTCTGGGGGGTTGGGGGGGGGAAGCAACGAATACATACACGCATGCCTGTGTATGTGCGGACACAGTGAAGTTTAAGGACTTTTCTTTCTATGGCTCAACGGGCAGAAACAACTCACACTGAAGGAACCCTCGCTCAAACTGACACCTCCAGTCTGACCCCTCTCAGTCACGATCCTGCTTCCCCTTGGATGGGGAGGGGCATTCACACCCTGAGGAAGGAGCTCCCTCACTGCCCCCAGCAACCCTCCCCCTTAGGAGCTCTCTGTCTGCCTCACTTTCTGCACCATCTGGAAGCCACAGCCCCCTTACTTAGGACCCGGGCGACAGAGGGGGCGCCCGTCCTTCCCTGGGACGATGGGATCTAAAACAGCAGAGAAATCAGAGACACCACCAGCCGTTTCCTTCCTTGGTTTCCTACTCTCATAATAAAAACCAAGGTGAGCTCAGGACACCTCGGCTGAGAGTCTCCCCCTTCCCTCCCTGAGATGCTCCCAAGGATGGCAGGAGCTCCCAGGGTGTAGCCGCACCTGAGCCACCCACCCTGATCTGCCTTTCTGAGACAGCGGCAGGTGACGGTGGAGGCGGTGTGGACAGGTTTTGTCCCAGGAGCCTCGTGGGTGACGCTCTCCCTCTGCAGGGACCTCCGGGCTCCAAGTCTGGGAGACACGGGACAGTGCTGTCCGGGAAGAGCAAGATCCCCCCTCCAGTCCCCTTAGAGCCCCTCAGATGCTCCTTTAAGGTCCCACAGAGGAAGGTGCAGCCTGAGGACTCACACAACAGGGGATCTGGAGACAGCGGCCGCCCCCGACCCCAGAGAGAGGAAAGACCCAGAAGAGCAGCACTTCCTTGCTGGAAGAGCTCTAGAGGGGCTCCTCAAGCGACTAGGCCACACTCTCGGGGCCTGATTAGAACCTATTCAAGCAGTGAATAGAGATCACTGCCCTCTCCGCAGGCTTTCTAAAGTGAAAACGACAAAGACACGCAGGACTCTCCGAAGCTCTACGAAGTGCTGACTCTGTGCTTTCTACCCCGATGCTTCAAAAACTGCACATACTGGGTCACCCCTGCTTTTGGTGGCCCTGCTTTGTGGACGTTCTAGGCACCTGTCTCAAGACTGGCAGCATTGGGCCCTCCCCCCACCTCAGGTTTTCGAAGAAAGAAGGGAGGCACCGTGGCAAGGGGGCCTGCCCGAGGTCGCACCCTGGGGCGTGGGGGGTGGGGGGTGGGAAACACAGGGACCCCCCCCTTCCTCCTGCCACGAGCCCTCCCGGAACCGAGTCCCCCGCGGCCCTCCCCAGGGCCCTCCCCGCGGCCCCCCCTCACCTGGGGTGGATGTCCACGAGCAGCACGAGCGTCTGCATGGTGATCACGTCGATGCGCTTGCAGTGGAAGCGAGCCACCTTGAGCACCTTGAGGTACGTGCAGCAGAGCACGACGAAGGACAGCAGGAAGCTGAGCGCGTGGAAGGCGCCCGTGAAGACGGCGAAGCGCAGGCGCTCGTCCGGCCGCCGGCTGCACAGCGTGCACGACGCGTACAGCTGGTGGAAGCCGAGCCAGGACAGGGCGAGCGCGGCGGCGGGGAAGGCGAGCGCGTGCAGCCACGTGTAGGCCACCATGAGCGCGGCGTCGCGGAGGCGCATCTTGGCGCGGTAGCTCAGGGGGAAGACCACGGCCACCCAGCGGTCGATGCTGAGCGCGGCCATGCTGAGCATGGAGTTGGTGGCCAGGAAGGTGTCGAGGAAGGCGGCCAGGCGGCACAGGCGGTCGCCGGCCGGCTGCCGCTGCGCCACGACGCCGGCCAGCGTGAGCGGCATGTTGAGCACGGTGCACAGCAGGTTGCCGCACGTGAGGTTCAGGGTGAAGAGCGCGGGCGCCTGGCGCCGGATGTCGGCGCTGTGCAGGAGGCAGAGCAGCACCAGCGCGTTGGCCAGCAGCGAGACGCCCATCGTGCCCACCAGCAGCCCCGCCAGGCCCGCGTCCCACGAGTTCATGGTGCGTCAGGGCCCGCAACCCGGCGCCGCCATGGCGCCCCCGCCGCCGCTCGGCCCCGCGGCGCCGCCCCCGCCCCGCGCCCCCCCGGCCCCCGCGCTAGCAAAAGAGCGCCGACGATACAA
>NC_064818.1:76844755-76915919 GCF_023721935.1 Panthera uncia | reverse complement strand
CGCCCGCGCCCCGAGCTGGCCGGCAGGCGCCCCCCGGCCCTCACCCCATCCCTCTCCGCGCGCGCCCCGCCGGCTCCCCGGGCTCTCGCGTCCTGCGCTCTCCCTGCTCGCTCTCCCTTTCTTCTCTCCCCTCCGCCGGCTCTCTCCCTCCCGCCCTCTCCCCCTCTCTCCTGGCGGCGCTTCTCTTCCCTCTCTCCCACTGCTGTTCTCTCCGTCTGTCTCTCCCACCCCCAATTTTCTCCTCCCCTCTCGTTCTTCCCCCTCCTCTGCTCTCCCTCTCTGGAACCTGGCTGCCTCTATCACAGAAATCCCCGCTGATGCGCACACACTCGCTCACACGCCGCCGAGGGAACCGGCCCTGAAGGCTCCGGTGCAGGGTGATTGGCTCCTCCTCGTGGCTCCCCCCGCCCCTCCAGCCCTCCGGCGGCGTGTGTGTGTGTGTGTGTGTGTGTGTGTGTGTCGAAGACAGCCTGAGTCAAGGAAGTCTGTGAGAAAAGGGACGGATGCCTGGGCACCTTCACACCTCAGTGCCACCTGCCCTGGCCTGGGCACCGGCCCAGCCAGACCTTGACGTGGAGGTCCCACCCCCCTGCGCCGGCTGAGCTTCCCAGGGCTGAGGCCTTCCCTCTCCAGGCTGTGCTGGGGGGACTCGGTAGGGGTAGGCTCCTTTGCTGGGGGCGGAAGGAACCCGTGTTCCTCCGTCCTGCATGACCAAGGGCCCAGCTCCAGGGCAGCTGCTAAACTCCTGGGGGCGCTCGGTTTGCCGGGGCCTCTTTCTATCACCTTGCGGCCAGAGCTTCTCAAGTCTGCTGCAGGGAGGCTGAGACTCACTGTGACATCCTCTGGGCGTCCCCTCAGCCAGGATGAGCACTTTATTTGACCCTGAGCGCTCACAATTGGGCCGGCCTGTCTGTCCACAGCCAGCCTCAGCAGAGCCACGGGGTGGCTCAGCATTCCCGGCCTGAGTTCCAGCTGCTGCCATCTGTCAATCACACACCATCTGCCCTGGGTCCGGTGAGACAGCAAGTTCCAGTTTGCCAAGGACCTGGACAGCACAACGTGCCAGAGCTCTTCAGAGAAAGGGGAGCATGGTGGGTGGCATGGTATGGTGGCAGCCTGGGGGACTCTGGGCATGCAGGGGTCTAAGCCCACCCTCAGGAAAGTGCACAGAAATGGCAGCCCTTGTCTCCTTTTACCAAGACCCTGTGGGGAATGTGTGGGGGTCAGGGCTTCCTTCCCCCACCCTGAGAGCCTGCTTGAACACTTACCGACACACCACTGCCGTCCTAGGACACTGGGCAAGTCACGGAAGCCGGCTGAGCCTCAGTTTCCTTCTTTACCTTTCAGAGCTCTGGTGGGCAGTAGCTACGACGTGTGCAGAGCTCGGCCTTCCAGAGGCAGAAACGGAACCAAATGCCAGCAGCCCCCTCATCGCTTGGCCCCCTCGCGTGGCCCACAGAGTTCAGAGTTGGATACGTGTGTTCGTTAGATACTTGGTGTGTGACATCAGAGTGAGGGGTTCACCGGTGCAACTCCCCTGTCCCAAAGACTGTCCCCATAAATAGCCCGTGGCGTGAGACAGGTGCCCATGTACTGCTGTAGAGTAAATGGACCAAGGAATATGTTTCTGGGGGCACCATTGGGTCCACGATTCTCACACTTTGGTGCTTATCAGACTCACCTGCTAAACTTGGGGTGCTGGTTATAGACTGATATCCCTGGGTCATGCTCGGGGTTTCCAAATCAGCAGGTCTGGGGCTCTGCAGTGTTAGCGGGCTCCTTAAGTAACTCCGGTGAGGGTGGTCTATGAGTATGCTTAGGGGCACATTCTCCGAGAACTGGGCCAGCGGGCCAGCTGGATGTCTGCACATCCTCTGGGCACATCCTCCAACAAAGGCCTGATATTCTGGCCTGGAGGCGCTCGCTGAAGGGTCATCAGTATGTGCAGGACGCACAATGTCAGGTGCTAACTAATACCCTCATAGCACGTTGGCATTTACAGAACACATCTGTACATCATCACACTGTATTTCATCTCTGCAACAGTGACAAGAAAAGGACACTGAAGCTAAAAGAAGTGAGAGAGTTGGTAAGGACAGAAGCCAGTACCATTAGCTTCATAGATTTGCTCCTTCTGCATACTCCAAAAGTTCCTCAGTCACCTTCTTAAGCAGGTGTCCTTGGTCTGGAACTTGAAAGAACTTAACAGCATTCAAATGATGTCAGTGACCATGTAACCAGGTCTAAGAGCAATAAGTGCACACACACGTGCACACACACACACACACACACATCATTTTGAAGATCATTTGCTTTCTGAATTCTTAAAGGCAACATTGAAAGGTTAAGATGCCAGAAAAATACTCTGAATATTTTAACTCTATTTCCTGAAGAACAGAGTTGATTTTCTTCTGGATGTGAACAATATTTCCTGCTTCTAGTGGGGCTAAGGGAGGGCTGACCTCCATGGTGACCAAGTCCCCAGCCCCCGTGGCTTCATCCAGGCTGGACCTCACCAGACACAGGTCGTGACATAGCCCCAGACACCAACAGTATGGTCATAGTCACCAAGGAAGGGAGAGGCCTGTCCCTCTCCAGGCCTGGATGCTGGATCCCCCTTGCCTCTTGTGAGGGGACTCAAGCATCTGGCACATCTGATCAGGGGACATGAGGTGTCAGGGCTTGGAGTATGTCCTCTGGGGGCCACACTGTGGCCAGGTTTGTGTGTCTGCATGCTTCTCTGAGCTGGACAGAAGTGATGGGATGTTTGTGACAACATTAACATGAGCCATTAAATAGTGCAACTGGGCCTGGAGGGCATGCTCAAAAACAGAACTGAGTCTCATCCCTTTAGATGGTTGAATACAGTTCTACGTAGAGGCAAGCACATGCACACGTGGCTGGGAATTGTTGCCAAAACCGTTCAACATAAATATCATGATTTCATCTCAACAAGTGAAGGAGCCAAGACCCAGAAAGACCCACAATTTGTTCAAGGTCGCTCCAGGGAGGCATCAATAGATAGGGTGGAATGAATTAAGATGGCAGAGCCATGATTAGAATCCTTATCTATCGGACATTAAAACTCATGTTCTTCTCACTGGGACACTATATTTATCACACACAATTTGTCACACAGGTGACGCGCACACACAACACACATATTCACAATGAGAGGTGGTCCTTTCCATAGCTATCTTTAAAAAGATGTGAAAGATTTATATAAGCTGAACAGAACCTGGAACATCACCAATGCCCTGAGAGGGGTCTCGCTGAAGCGCCACAGCCACAGACAGCACGTCCCTTTAGGGAATTGGAGGATTCTGGATTTTTGCAAGCAGAGGAGGAGGGCCTAGGAGCTGGGGGGAGGGAGGCCCATTAACAAAGGCCTAGAGGCCAACGTCTGGCGCATGTTTGTGGTTCTGAAGAGAAGGTGGGACAGAAAGAAAGGGGGTGGCAAGTCCTAACTGCCAGGCTGAGGACAGAAAGGTCAGTCCCTTCCAGATGATGACTTCTAGGACCTGGAGCATCCAGCCATCCTGGATAGACATCTCTGCCAGCTCTCCACCAGCTGAGCCCACCAGCAGGTCTCCATTTTCAAAGCACTTACACACTGCTAATTCCAGCCTCTCTGCTGCTGACCTCTGCCCACTTCCAGAGTGGGTACTACCTCTGCGGTGGTACCTCTCCTGGAAGGATGTTTATGCATGCCCCATGGCCCAGCCTCCAAGCTGGGCAAGCAGAAGCAACCGAACCAAGTTTTTCCAACAACACCATCGGGCCTCTGGCTTACTTGCCTATTAGTAGGGAAGAAAGGAATTGGCTGTCTGGACAGAGTTTTGCCACTCATGAATCTCCATGGGTGTCCCAGGCCCCACAGGCCAGGTATAAAAGGATGTGGGCCCAGCAGAGAGAAGAGGAAGGCTGCTGCCTGGCAGTCTTAGCTGGTGATCTCCAGGGAGAGATGAGTTGACCTCTGTCTGAGGGGACTCATGATGATAAAACATGTATCAGAGGTTGGCGATGATCCAGACCCTCTGCCTACCTAATCTCATTTGATCTTCACAGCGACCCTGTATGAGAGGCTATAGTTCCTGCCATAATACAGATGAGGAAATCGAGGTTTAAAAAGTTAAGCAGTGTGCCCAAGGTGTTGGTTAATGAGGGAAGGGAAGGAGGCCCTTTGTATGTAATCACTGCGATTCTGTTCTGCTGCCCAGATTTGGTCTCTTCCGATGATGTTCATCAACCATCCCTCCCATTCTTCCCTCCTCTACCTTTCCTTCCCAAGCTGGACCCTTGGGGTGAATGTCAGCTGGGTGGCGTAGAAAGTCAGTGTGTGAAACACGTAAACTTGAGAGCTCCTTGTGGGTCAGGAGCCCTGCTGAGCACTTTATGTTCATTTCCCAACCTAACAGCTCGTAGGACAGAAATAATCGTCATCCCACTTGTGCATGAGATGACACAGTCTTGCAGCTAAGTAGCTTACCCGAGGTCTCCCAGATAGCCACAGTAGGTGTGAGATTGCAGCGCCAATCCCCGCCCCCACCCCAGCCCAGGGCTCTGCTATCTACATCACAGTTGCCCCCGCACTTGGGCAGATAGAAGGAGCCATAGTCCAGCTAGCTAGTCTGCCCGGCCAAAATATGGAGCCTTCCCTCTCCTCTGAACTCACTGTGCCTACACAGCCAGCCTGTGAGGTTTGCACTTTGCCTTGAAAATCCATGAAACCTGCCCATGGCAGCAGCAACTTCTTTATTTGCAACCCATACTGGCTCCAGGAGGACAGAAGTGTGTGATTGATCTTCCTGAGTGTTAGACTGTGAGGCATTGAACCGGTCCATTGAACAATGGCTTCTTGGAGTTTGGACTGACTTCTAAGGATGTCTGGCTTCTGTTCATTTCCTGTCTCTGAGCTGCAGTGGAGCAGTGGAGCTTGTCTTATATCCCCAGGACTAGAATATTCAGCAAGAGCTATTTCTCCCAGTTTCTTGTCCCACTTCTGTCCTTACTCCCCCACAATTGCTGACTGGAGGTTTACCAGGGGTCCTGAGCGGTTGGAAGGCTCTGGGCTCTTGCCCAGCATTGAGTTCTGGACCGATCAGCACTGAGACAGTGGACAGCTCCTCTCCTGCTGTCTGATCCCTTTCAAGAAACACTGGCGGTGGAAACCCAGAGGTGGCCTCCTGGTGCTATGTCTTTTGAGTTCCAATACCAGGTCTTTAAAACAAGACGGATTCAACTACCATTTGTTGAGCAGAGCAGATTCTAGGCTATTTTCTTCCACTTAGTAGACTCAGAAACCGAGGCTATGGCCACACATTTAGTGAGAGGCAACATTTCAGCCTGTTGGATTCCAAAGCTCATGCTTTTAATCACCGAACTATACTGCTCTATCATTTTGGAAGGTGGACTGTTTGGAAACCATGTCTTCCACTTTCTCTGCCCATCAGCAGCTCCGGTGACATATACAACCCTGAACACATACCAGACTGCCCCCTGTCCTATGTGTGGCCTGATTTGATCTGACTCCACCAGGTTTCCTGAGGGCTGTTCCCATGACCTGTACCTCTGTGGGTATGTTCCCTGTGGCCTGAAAGGGAGACATCCTTTACTGGTGATTCTGAAGGTCTTCCAGGATTGTGCCTACCCCAAGTCTGGGGCCACAGTTGCATGATACCCTCAGCAAACCATGGCAGGAAACCCTGGTCTAAGTACCACTTTCCAGTAATTCCCAGTGGGAATGAGCCCATCTCTCTGATGGGAAAGAGACCTTGGGCTGACAGTATCATACAGCAGACAGTACCTTGCGCTGGAAGACAGGAGTTCAGGATTCTAGTCTAGTCACTGCACTAACTGACCATATGCCTTTGGGCAGTTCTTTCCCCTCCTGTGGCTCAGACTCCCCATCTGTGAAATGGAGTGGGTGGATGAGGCAATCTCACTTGTGAATTTAGGCTGCTTGAAGATGCCACACCAGGGATTTAATAAGGGGAGAAGGAGCAGGGAAGGGGGTGCAGAGACAGGCATCGTGGGGCTTTCCTTCCCCACCTGGCTGGAATTCAATCTCTTCCCCTGCAGTGGCATCAGAAGCCCATGCACCACTTTAGTTTAAGAGGTCTGTGTGGGCGGGTGTGGGGAGGAAGATTCACTCCCCTCTGACTGTGCACTGGTCAGAACAATCACGGGGCTCATCTCTCTGCCCTCACCACACCTAAGGGGACTGTGTATGCATATCAGGTGCTGTTCTGTATATGGTTCAGGAAGAGAGCCTCCCTGTGAGTGGGACAAAGGCTGTGTGTGTGTATTGGTGGGGATAGCGGGGAGGGGGGTGAGACAGAGGGAGAGGGAAGGAGGGAGAGAAGGAGAGAGAGGGAGCTGGAGAGAGAGAGAGAATGAGTCAGACTGGCTAAAGATGTGAAAATAATCTTTTCTTATGGTTTGAGAACAAGGGAAACTGAGGCAGGCATAAATCTCTTCTTAAATGACTCAACTCTTTTGGGGGCTTAGCAAGATTTAGAAATCAGGAAAAACATCATTTATTTTGCGTGGTTACTGAAGGGCACTTCATGGGAAACCAAACCATTTGCTCTTGGTGGAGAAATAGGGAAGGGGATGTTACAGAAAGGAGTGTGCCTCTCTCACACCCAAGGCTGATCATACCCTCTCAATTACCACTTGGTAGCACCAGAAGTCACTCTCCCAACCAGATGTCATAGTTTTGGCACTTAGGGATCTTACCAAAAGGTGTCATACTGGCCTGGCCAACCCAGATGGGAGTGGAAGGCTTTGCCCCCTCTTCAGCCTCCTGCATTGGTGAGGCAGCTCTGTAGCCAAGCAGATTGCTGGAGTCATTCTGCTCATGTGCTGTGACTCTGATTTTGGAAGCTTCTTTGTTCCTGTGTAGATTCTTTTTTTTTTTTCTGACCAAGATTTTATCTACATAGTGAAAGATACAAATCATACTACTGATGAGTTCTGATAAACGCATCATCCATGAAATCCACACACTAAATTCAGAATGTTTCTATTGCCCTAGAAAGTTCCTTCATGCCCCTTTCCAATCCTCCCCTGACCCCAGCTAACTCCTGCCCTGCTTTCTATCATAATAGATTAATTTTTCAAAGAGTTAGAACTTCGTCTGCATGAAACCATATGTGTGTGCTCTTTTATATCAGTCTTCTTGTCTTATTTTGTCTCATTTCATTCAGTATAATATTTTTTAGGTTGACCCATGCTGTCGTGTATTTAAGTAGTTCATTTCTTTCTGTTGTTGGGTAGAAATGGATTATATGAATGTATAACAGTTTGTCTAGACATGGTCCTATTAATGGGCATTTGTTTTATATACAATTGGGGGATATTCTCAATAAAACTACTATGGACATTCCTGTACTAGTTTTTTTTTTGGGGGGGGGGGGTTCTGTTGCCTTTTTTTTAGTATACATATGTTTTAGTTCTCTTTAGTAAATACCTACATTTATATTTAACTTTTATGAGAAAGTGCCAAACAGTTTGGCAAAGTGTCTGTACAATTTTGCAGTGCAACAACCAACATTAAAATAGGCTGTTTGTCTTTTTCTTATTGAGTCGTAGGAGTTCTAAAATCTATTTTGGATATAAGACACTTATTAGACTTATCTGTTGCAATGACTCTCCTCATCTGCAGGTTGTCTCTTCCTTTTCATAATGGTGTCCTTTGATGACATAAAAATTTTGGAATTTGTTTGCCAATTTTTTTTTAAACATGCTGGACTTTGATGGGGATGGCAGTGAAACCAAAGATTAGTTTGGGAAGAATGTCACCTTCTGTATTTTCTCCTTCATAATGTTAATCTAGTGAAAAAAATTAACTTTCTAATGATAAACCACCTCTGCATTCCCAGTTGGCCTTTCTTTTTCCTAAGATTTCAAAGTTTTTTGCATCTATGTTTTTGAGGAATATTAGCCAACGGTTTTATTTTCCTCTGCTGGCTTTGTCTGGTTTGATATCAGGGTTGTGCTTCCCCATGGAAAGACTTGTGAAATGCTCCCTTTATAAAAAGCTGTCATACTGTTTTTCAAAGTGGTTATGATATTTTTCCATTGTCATCTAAAATATATGAGAGCTCGAGTTTCCCTGCATGCTTCTGAGCCCTGGGTATGGTTGGTTTCAAAAAGTATCCAATCTAGTAGTGTATAGAGAGGCATCTCACTGTGGTTTTAATTTGCATTTCTACGTTGAGTAATTATATTGACCATCTTTTCATTCCTTATTTACCTTTGGTAAAGTGTGTGTTCAGATTTCACTCTTTTTAAATTGGATGTTTTTTCTTCGGATTGTTGAGTTTTGAGACTATTTTGTAAATTCCACATACAAGTCCCTTGCTAGATATGTGACTTACAAGTATTTTCTCAGGATCTGTGGCTTGTCTTTTAGCAATGTATTTCACAGAGCAAACATATTTAACTTTGATAAAGTACAATTTCTCATTTTTTTTCTTTTACGGATAGTACATTTGTTGTTCTAAGAACTCTTTTTCTAATCCCGAGTCACAGAGATTTTTCTCACACGTTGTAAAGTTGTAAACTTTTTTTTCATGTTTATTTATTTATTTTGAGAGAGAGAGAGAGAGAGAAAATGAGCAGGGTGGGGCAGAGAGAGAGGGAGAGAGAGAATCCCAAGCATGCTTCGCTGTGTGAGTGCAGAGTTTGACATGGGGCTCAAACTCATGAACTGTGAGATCATGACCTGAGCCGAAGTCAGATACTTAACTGACTGAGCCACCCAGTCAGTTTGATTTTTTTATGAGGTGTGAGGGATAAGTCAAGATTCATTCTTTTGCATATGTATATCCAATTGCCCAAGCACCCACATGTTCAGAACACCATCCTTTCTTCGTTGAATTGTCTTTGCGATTCAATATATTTTCATTGATTTGTGGGTCTTATTTTGGATGCCCTATTTTATTTCACTGATACACGTACGCTTTCACTAATATCACATCTCAATTCCTATCATAAGTCTTGAAATAAACTATTGTGACTCCGCTTTGCTGTTCTTGCTTCTCAAGATTATTTAGACTAATCTGTTTGCTTCTTCCCACACAGATTTTGGAATTCGCTTGTTGATATCTACAAAACAATCATATTCAGATTTGATTGGGAATGTGTTGAATCTGTAGAACATTCAAGAAGGATAAATATCTTATCAACATTGAGGTTTCTAATCCATAAACACAATATATCTCTGTATTTAGATTTTCTCTGATTTCCTTCATTAATGCTATCGAGTTTCCAGATACAGGTCCTGAAAATATTTTATTATATTTATACCTAAATTCATTTATGCGTGAGTTCATATTTTGACGCTATTTAAGTTATGCCACGTTGCTATGTTAATTTCATATTGTTCCTTGCTTTTAGATGGATAGGCTAGATGGGTAGATAGATGGATAAATAGATAGATGATAGAATTGATTTTGTATGTTGACTTTGAGAACTTCCTAAGTTCCTTTATGGTTTCCAGAAGATTTTCTGCAGATTCCATGGGATTTCCTCCTATGTAAGCACTTTTACCATCCATAGCATGGATTCCTTTTATTTCTTTTTGGTTGTCATATCTCACTGGTTTGGAGTGAGCACACTCACCTTGTTCCCAGTCTGAGGTGGAAACATTTAGTCTTTCACCATCCATTGTGTTTACCTGTAAGTGATTTGTAGATGCCCTATCTCAGGCTAAGAGGGTTCCTTTATATTTCTAATTTACAGTGGTATGGATCATGAATGGATGTTGAATTTTGTCAAGTCTTATCTTGCATCTATGGAGATGATCATATATTTTTTTTCTTTTAATCTCAATATAGTGAATTACATTGATTTTAAATGTTGAATCAGCCTTACTTTACTAGGGAAAAATACTGGGTCTTGATATGCTATTCCTCATATATTGCTGAATTCCTTTTGCTTGTGCTTTGTTGGGGATTTTTACATCTATGTTCATGAAGGATATTAGTCTACTTTTTTTCCCTTGTAATATGTTTGCCCAGTTTTGATATCAGGGTAATACTAGCCTCAGAAAAATCAGTTGTGGGGACACCTGGGTGGCTCTGTCAGTTGAGCGGCTGACTCTTGATTTCGGCTCAGGTTATGATCTCATAGTTCCTGAGATCCAGCTCCGTGTCAGGCTCTGTGCTGACCTCTTGGAGCCTGCTTGGCATTCCTTCTCCCTCTGTCTGCCCTTACCCCACTCACACACATGTGCCTTCTCTCTCTCTCTCAAAATAAATAAACACTAAAAACAGGAAAATCAGTTAGGAAGTGCTCCTTCTCTTCTAATTTCTGAAAGATATTGCATTGACTTAGTATTACTTATTTGTTTTTTTGTTGGAAGGTTTTAAAGTGTGGATTCAATTTATTTAATAGAAAGAAGATGTTTCAGGTGCTTTGCAAATGTCATTTCATGAGCCCCTCCCAGTGCTCCATGAGAGTGTTAGAGAGAGGCAGCCTAGATGGGAGAGGCAGTAGGGAAGAAAGCAGTAAGGTTAGAGTCTTCCTTGAACTTGTGGTTGGGAAATGCTGGTCCACCTCACCACACACACTTCATTGCCAGGCCAAGCCCTCTATGAAAACTGGTGGCAGAAAGTGTCTGTCCCCACGCCTGACACCACAGTGTAGGGGAGCCAGGCTGCACTGACCAGAGAGGACCACCATAATAGTATAAAATCAAGCATGAAAGAGAAGAGCTTGGGGGCCAAACACAGCAGCCAGGGACAAGCATCCTTCATGCCAGGCTGAGATAATTTGGACTTCGTATTGCTAAGCAGCTCCTGGACCCTAGAAGAAAGGCTCAGGACTAAGCTCACCTGCTGCGTAAAGAGGCAAGTGGGCCACACACAGGCTCTCAGGGATTCCTCCTACATCACACTC
This sequence comes from Panthera uncia, assembly GCF_023721935.1. NCBI lineage: Eukaryota > Metazoa > Chordata > Mammalia > Carnivora > Felidae > Panthera > Panthera uncia. The sequence continues at coordinate 76,905,011 of NC_064818.1, read as the reverse complement.
AGAAGACTTTCCACATACTGACCTTCTAGTGCATGCATTCTCCAATAAGATTAGGGATCTTATTAAATTAAGTATTACTAATCCCATTGGCAAGCACTGCTTTCACTTTGATTGCCTAGCAAAAGACAGGCTGGTATTATTATGCCCATTTTACAGATGAGCTGGGATTTGAACCTTTATCTGCTCTTCCCACCCTGTCAGCATCATCCCCTGAGAGGGTTTGATCTAATGTACCACCAGCAACAGCTGACCTAGGAGAATGCAATGTATTGGCCAGGTTTGGAGCGGGGAGCCTCATGGAGAAGTGGGCCTCAGGAAAGAGCAGAGTTCTTGGCAAAGCCCTTCCACGCTTTGAGAGAAGACTTGCATGCCTTTGGAAACTCTGATTGTTCTGGCCAAGCCAGCACAAAGCTCCAACTGAATCTTTCTATTTTGTCAATAAAACCTTTTTTTGTTTGTTTTTTTTAGCAAAACACTTTTGTTGGGGTTGCGTGTAGCAAGAGCCTTCTGGTTATTGTTGGCAACCCACAGTCTTTCCTTGAACGCATGGTCTCATAGTTCCATGCCCAAATTGCTGGGGAGGTGAAGTCTGGATTTTGAATGATCTGGTGCCCCCGAGGCATCTCCGGCCTCCTCCCCTTCAGATGGCTCAAAGCTAAGTCCTTCATGAGGCAAGCCCATATCATGAGAGCCATGGCCATAGAAAGCCAATATGACCCTGAGAATAATCTACAGCAGCCTCCAAATTTTACAGATGGAAATTATGAGACTAGTGAGGGTTGCACTGGGACGTAGAATCTAGTCTCCCCACCCACACCCCCCGGCATCAATGGCTCTCTCTTTACTTCCATTTTATAAAAGAAAAGACAAGACATGAAGTGAATTGATCCCCCCATCCTAGTCCCATAGCTCCTGAGAGATTCGGGATAAGAGCTACATTTCCCATGAAGAGAGTGTAACTTACTTGCCTTCAAAAAGAACACCCTTAGTAATGCTGAGATAGTGAGATATGCATCAAAACAGCTGCCAATGAGAAGTCTCACAAACAGGGACCATCAGGGGCCAACACTGATGGATGAAGAGGGAGAAGGTTGGCCAGAAAGCACTTGGGCTCCAGGTGAGTCTTCTCTTCCTTTTGAGTCCCTGTCCTCCTGGGTGGTTCGCTTCAGGGTGTATTAGCAGCAATGAAGGACTCTTTTAGGAATGGACCACGTGTCTGTGGACACAGGCCAGAAGGGCCTGGTCCCTCAATGCGACCCTGGAGGCAATCAGGAAGTGATGTTGTCCTGGCTGAGATGGTCCCAGGCCCCCAGAAGAGCTCATCTGGCTGCAGCCCAGGAAAATTGGCCTTGAGACAAGTTCCTGGCTTCTTGTGGATACCAACCTCCTTCTGTCCCTTGCAAGACCCTCTCTCCTTCCCATCTGTTACACGCCCAGCACCCAGATTCCCCAACTCCCATACTAGGTGATTCCATGCTATTTTGTCATTCTACTTCACAGCACATTATTGTCCCCATTTCACAGATGGAGTTTGGGAGAACAGGTCCAAGTTCTGCAATAAGAATTGGCAGGTCCAACATTAGGACCGGGGTCTATTTAGCTCCAAAGCCCATATCCTTTGCCAAGTGGCCTCTAGGCTGGGCCACCTCTTTTGTCGACTAAAAGAGGGAACGGGAACAGTCAGCTGTGAATTCGGGAGAGCAGGCTCACGGCCGCCGGCCAGTTCCTCCCACTACTTCCAGAAGCTTTCCACTCGCTCTATCCAGGCTCAGGTCAGTTGGGTCCAGGTGGACTTGGCAGTGGTTTCAGATATTGCATCCTGTCCATCAGTGGGTACGCTGCCCACAACAGAATTGCAGGCCAGTCTGATGGTCCTGAAGTCCTGCAAAACTGCCCTGGGCTGTGTCCTACCCTATCACTGCAGCTTCCAACTACGGGAATCCAGCAGGGCCAAAGCCCTGACGTTGAGTCACACGGTACTTGGGTCAAGACCCAGGGCCCTGGCTCCCCAAGTTTGGTTGGGTTTTTGATAAGGCTTACTGTACAAATCCATTGGGAAATCAAGAGATTCTTTTCTTGTGGAAGGGATTGAGCTCATACAAGTAGGCTGGGGTGGGGTTCCTCAGGGTGTGGGGCTTTGGGATTAATCCTATAGAAAGTCTTGCCCTGTAAGAGTGTTTGTCTCTTGAGAAGTTCACAGTTAGTTTTCATTGATTATTTAGGGATCAGCTCTGTGTTCATAAGCTAATTCTAAGAAGTCATTATAAAGCAATTCCATTCACTTTCCCATGTAGCAAGGGTGTGTTCATTCTTCCCTTTGGCACAGTACAGAGGGTCCCTTGACCTCACTGAAGGCATGAGATAAAGGTGCTATAATCCTGGCCCTCGAGGCTGATATGTGCCCATAGTAGGTGCCTGCTAAGGTGGAAGGCACAGATTATGCACATGCACTGTGAGAGCACCGACAGCTGTGGGGAGTCTGCAGTATCTCAGGTAGAAAGACCACACTTGTTACTCTTCAGCCTTGCCTCAGAGTTAAGGTGCTGGATGCCAGTAGCCACACACGGACGGCCCCAGTAGATACTGATCCTGTTGGAATGAGGCCACCTGTCGACACAAGGTTCAGGTGTGTGGGCAACGTGTCATGTGGCAGTGCCCCCTCTGATCAGAAGAGGACCCCCTCGCCTCTCCCCATCCCTAGCTGGGAGGGCTTCCATTTTTGTTCATCATACCAGTCTTTGTGTGAAATACAGTTAGATACGCCCTGAAGAGCTGACGAGGGCTGAATTTAGCAAACACCTGTCACCATCAACACCTGAGAAACAAAACCCTGGACGACTTAGCACATTGTTGTTCTTGAAGATTGTTCGGCTATTTCTGAATGTTCAGCAAGGGCTGACAGGATGCTGTCTTTGTTTGTGTCTGATGACACACACACACACACACACACACACACACATGCTTCTCTCTTTGTTTTCCTTCCCGTAGCAACAGGAGAGCCTACATTAAAACCCAAGGCAGTAGCATCAAACCTCACGGTCCCTGAAGTTTCTCTTTTTCATAGTTCTGGTCACAGATGGAATCATTTATTTTCTCTTTTTCCTCAAAAAAAAAATCTGTCCCAAGAGAACAGGCACTACACCCCAAGTCCCAAGCATATAGCTGGTTATTTTAGGAAGAGTGTTGTGTTTTCATGGACAGGAACCCAATGTGAACTCGTTTGGCAAAAGAAGAGATTTATTGGAAAGAAACTGGGGTGCCACCTAACCTCAGTTTGGGGAGTATCTGCACCTCACAGACCCCTGTAAGCAACCCCGGGAACCCTGCACCTTCCTCTGCCTTCTGTCCCCATCTGCCCCCTGCCTCTCTCCATGTCAGCTCTTTTCTCTGTGCTGGTTTCATTTGTCTGGTAGACAATGTGATGAGTGAAGAGCTATAAGCCTCACATGTCATCCACTACCTCCCAAGGGGACCCAGTCCTTTCTGGCCGTTGGACATAAACAAATCCAAGGGAAGGGCCCTGGATGACCCAGCTGGGTCCGGCGCTCACGCCTGAGCCGTGAGCACCACCGTCTTACGTCAGGAATGCTGTTGGAGAAGAGAGATTAGCTGTAAATTGGAACGCAGTGCCCATCAGTTGTCGTCTTTGAGTTGCATACTTGTGCGGAGGACAAGATGACCAATGAGAGTTCTTCCGGGGGCTGGGAGCAAATTCCAGAGTGTAAAATATATTTGCCCCCAGTTTAGCTGAAAGCAGATCAGTCCGAGGTGGTTTTCCAACGGGGTCCACTGCAGCCTGCGGGGCATGGCCATGGCAGGATGAAGAGGGCACTAAGTTTCCCTTCTGAAGGGAGCAGGAGGTATAACAGTGTGACCCTGGGTTTTTTTTGTGGACACCCGGTGTGGTTGAGCCCCTCAACCTGTACAGGCAGGGTGTGGCTGCCAACAGGGAGTGACAGCATTTTGAGAAGCAAGAAGGGTGATGGGGCGCCTGGGTGGCACAGTTGGTTAAGCGTCTGACTCTTGATCGCAGCTCAGGTTATGATCTCATGAGTTCATGAGTTCGAGCCCTGCATCGGGCTCTGTGCTGATGGCATGGAGCCTGCTTGGGACTCTCTCTCTCTCTCTCTCTCTCTCTGTTCCTTCCCCGACTTGTGTGCACGCATTCTCTCTCTCTTTCTCGAAATAAATAAATAAACCTTACAAAAAAGCAATAAGGGTGACCCAAGAAGCTGGGCCACACCCCCACAGAGGTGAGGGTGGCCCAGTGCAGACCCGAGGACTACAGAGGCTCCTGGGTAGCCACCATGCACCCCATCCTGCTGTTTTGCGTCTTTGAATATCTCCCTATGAGAAGGGAAACTTCCAGAAGGCAGCTTCAGACTTCAGCTGAAGCATAATCATCGCTTAGATGGTGCGTTCTACATGTCAGGCATTGTTCTAAGCACTTTTACCTGTACTAACTCATTTAAAGCTCAAACAACTGCATAAGGTAGGTGTGACTAGTGTCTCCACCCGCACAGGGTTGAATAGAGTCCCCCCCCCCAAATTCATGTCCACCCTGCACCTCAGACTGTGACCTTATCTGGAAATAGGGCCTTGGCAGGGCTAATCAGTCAAGATGAGGTCATACTGGATTGGGGTGAGCCCCCAATCTAATGTCCGCTATCCTCATAAGAAGAAGGAAGTCTGGGGCACAGACGCACAGACATGGAGGAAAGACAGCCATGTAGAAATACAAGCACAGGTTTGCAGTGATGCTGCCACAAGCCAAGGACACCAAGGACCACCGGCGACTCTCAGAAGCTGGAGGAGACAAGGAGGGATCTGAATCTGAACCTCTGGAGGCAGCACAGCCCTATCAACGTTTCTGGCCTTGAATTTAAATTTCTGGCCTCCGGACCTGTGAGAGAATAAATGCCTGGTGATTGGTTAGGACAGTCCTAAGGAGTGAATGCACCACTTTATAGAGGAGAAAACACGCCTTACCCAGTGCCACCCACCAGAAGGCGACAGAGGCAGCAGCATGTGAGGGGGGCTGGGGCGGGGACTCAGAGCCTGGAGCAGGCCACAGGGGATGCAACCATGTGATTCGGTCCTGCCTTCCAGGCCACCGTGGCGGGTGCTCTGGAAGCCCTGGTGTCCTGCGGACAAGGGGGCGGAGTCTCCTCGGCACCCCTCTGCCCACGGTGGCTTTGCTCTGGCATGGGGCTGACCACAGTCACCTCCGCAAGGCCTGCTCTTATGCCTCTGCGGGACATCCATGTCCTGGGCTTCCCTTGACCCCGTGTCCTTTCCCTTGGTTGCACAGGAGCCCCTTGACCCCATGTCCTTTCCCTTGGTTGCACAGGAGCCCATCCTGGATGTGAGGCCCCCGAGGCTCCCAGGCATCTGAAGAGCTGACCAGCAGGTTGGCAGCAGTCACTTGTGCCTCTGGCTGGGTTGATCTTCCTACAGTGAGAGCTTTCTCAACTTTACTGGAAAAAAACCAAACAAACAACAAACCTTCACGATTGACTTCTTTCCTTTTTCTCTAGCTCCTCACGATGGAAGGAAGAGGCATACATCCACATTTGGAAATAAGGAAAGAGCTGACCACACACCTCCCTCCTCCAGACAGAGATGGAAAGATTCCTGGGCATTTCTTCATCAGCCTTTCCTAGGCGTCGTGTTGCTGTTTTGCTTTTCTTGATGAGGATGAAGTAGTCAATTGCCCTTTTTACTTGATGTTCTAATGACTGTCTCACATATCAACGTCCTTGGGTTGTCGATTGAATTGTCATTGTCCACCTGAGCATCCTTCACACGCCAGATGATTGGAGTTTTAATTCCTCAGATGTTGTAACAAGCATCCCGTTTTTTCATATTATGATTCTTTTTCAAAGAAAGCTCCTTAGCCGTGGAGTTCATGAACGCAGACAACTTCAAGGATCCTGAAGTTTACGGTCAAATTACTCTCTTGATGGAGGCAGCAAGGGGGCGAGCACACCAGCCCCTCTTCTCTCAGAGCCTCAGCACTGGGTTATTCTTTTTCTTTCCATTTTTCTTAGTAATGTGATGGAGAGAGATTTGGTTCATGGTTCTAGTTTGCATTTCCTTGATTACTAATGAGGCTGAACATTTTCTTTTTTTTGTTTATTTATTTTTGAGAGAGAGAGAGAGAGAGGGAAGGAGAGAGGGAGAGAGGCAGAGCGCGAGTGGGGGAGGGCAGAGAGCGAAGGAGACACAGAATCCGAACAGGCTCCAGGCTCTGAGCTGTCAGCACAGAACCTGATGCGGGGCTCAAACTCATGGACCGTGAGATCATGACCTGAGTCAAGCCTACTGAGCCACCCAGGCGCCCCAAGGCTGAACCTTTTCAAATGCTCTGTCATTTACATTTCCTTGTTTGTGGATTTTCTATTTGTGTCCTGGGCCCCCAGTCTCCATTTTCCCCGTGGAATATTCTAACCAGTCCAAGGGGTTATTAACCCTTTGTCTGCCATGCTTAGAAATACTGCCCAAACCGTTTGGCTTCTAAATGAACCTTTCGTTGTTTCAGAAGTTTTGCAGTACCACTCGGGGCATATCATTTTGTCTCTAGGTCCCTGTTACTTAGCAAAGTAACAGACTTGCTGGAGAGACTGGGCCAGGATCCCTGCATGTGCATAATGGAAAAGGGGAAATGCAGTCAAGCAAAAGTAAAAATGAAAAGTTATCACATTCCTACCACACAGAGCTTTCCACCCCTAACACCTCAGTACATACCCTTCCTTTTTTACTTCACCCAAATGAGATCATTCTGCACGTCGTGTTTTATAATCCAATTGTTTTCAGTAACTAATCTCTACTTTGCTGTTGGCTTGGGAACATTTTTTATACTATCTAGTCCCCAGACCATATTCTCATTTCCCGGATTGACCCAACAGTGTTCTCTGGAGCTGGCTCGTTCAAAGCAGAATTTGATGGAGGACCACCCAGGGAACATTGCTATGTCCCTGGGTCCCTATTACCTCAGCCAAGTCCCCATTAAGGGACAGACTTGTGGAGGACACCAGGTCAGGCCCCCTGCAGGCACACCCACCAGCTGGATTTGTCCGGCTGCGTCCTTATGGTGTCTTTAACTTATTTCCCTCTCCCCGCATTTTCTGTAACCAGTTTTCTCACTTTAATTTTGATCAGTGCTTCTTAACAAATACAGCCATTTTTTCTCTGATTTCATCCTTCCCCTCTCTGGGTTGTGACAGCTTTTCTCTGGATCTTCTGGTCCCTTCCTATACAGGTTGGACCTGTCATTCAGCCCCTTTTGAACGTGAAGGGGTCTTTGCATTATCCTAGCTTTTGAACCACCTACAAAAGATGGGTATTTGCTGCCCTGGAACTCGTTAGGATGCCCTGGGGTGGGAGTGGGGGGGCGTTTCCAGGCTGGCTGCGGGCTGAGGGATGCAGGGATGTGCCTGTCTCGGGCAGGAAGTCTTCCTCCAGAGTCTAAAGAATATATTTTACACATTTCTCTAATTTTAGGGATTATCTTGCCTCAGCCACCTGCCTCAAAATCAAAAATATCCCAGTCCTCGAGCATTCAATCTGCTTGAGCTGCACAGACCCTTCCGCGAGGGCAGCGGGGTCTTTTCCTGGGAACTGCATGCTCCCAGGAGCAATTACTCACAGGGTCTGTTCCAAAGAAGAAGCTTGGCATAGAAAGTGGCAGAGGGGGAGAGAGGAAGCTGGGTGAGAGGGAGGGAAAGAGAACTGCAGATGGTTCCCCCCACCCCTCTGTCTCTACCCTCTGGGCACTTTGCAGAACCAGCCACGATGCCCCCGAGACAGACAGGCCGGGCTGGGACCTCCCGAGCCTGGGACGTGTTGCTCATCCCTCCAAGTTCCAATGTCCATGGTTCCAGTGCACAGTGGAGACAATAATGACCACATTGCAGGAATGCACTTTGGCAGGAATAATGTTAAACCCACATGCTGCGGTTGCTGGGTCGGCCGGTACCTGGGCAGCAGGCTCTCCATCGGTTCCCAGCGCCGATGTCCGGGGAGCCAGCGGTGCCAGGAAGATGCCCATCTTTGCAGGGGGTGTGTCCGCGGGGCTGGTCCTTTCCGTACCCAGATTACAAGGAGATTCTTACTTGTGACCACACGCTGTCATGGCTCCTTCTGCCGCTCCTTCCCCGCTGCCGTCACAAATGCCCCATGATCCATGGCTTCCAAACACAACCGGCCGTCTGAAAAGCATGCAACACGCAAAACCACTGAGGTGCCAGTGTCTGAAGACATCTTCACTAATGGCCCCTCTGGGCATCTTTGTCCCTCCTTCTTGGCCTCCTTCCTTTCTCTCTTCCCCTTCCACTGAGAGAGACTCTGGTCCTGTGGTCACTGCGGCATCAGAAATAGAATCAAGTGAAGTGAGTGGCTAATTCTCTGGGCTGGACTTTCCCGGACACTGGGGGTGGACTTGTGTTGAAGTATCAGTGCTCCCAGAGTATCTGATGTCCCTCCGCTTCTCAGGGAACCCGGGGGGGCAGAGTGTGACTGCTGCGCATTCGGGCACTCATGCCCTCGTTCCGCAAGTCCATAGTTCTTGCTGAGCCAACAACACTGCCACAGGCATATCAGCAGAAGCAGCCCTTACTCTCCTGTAGCTCGCGTCTGGGTGTGAGACCGGCAGGTAGACGGATGCCGTCTAGGCTGGGAGTGTCTGAGAGGGACACAAGGAGGTCTCTTGGGGGCACAGCAGATCAAGGTGACTTGAGAGCTGAGGGCAGTTCACCTAGTGATCGGGGGCATAGAAAAGGAAGTTCAAAAACAAGGGCCGTGCAGGGGTATGGGAGGAGCACCAGGGAACATGGAAGAGGCCTGCCCGGCTACTCTCAATGGCAAGAGGCATTGGGGATGCACTGGAGGGGTGAGGGGCTGCGGGTCGCACAGACTTCCGGCGTAGCTGAGACTCTGTGCTGAAGGCAATGGGGACAGTGAGCAGGTTTAAGCAGGCAGTGGGTCGTCAGGGCTTTGCTGTGTATGGGGTGACAGGAGGAAGTGACCTGTGCTCCGAATTTCATGTGGCAGAGAGAATCGTTCCCTCTGCGGAAGTCTGAGAATTCTGAAGAATGAGAGCATTGATGGAAGGTTATAAACACCCATGTTTTGGTCCCAGCAAACCCCTTCAGCTCACCCAGCCTCGTTTTTCTCATCTGTAAAATGGTATAATGCCAAAATTTTTGTACATCTACCCAAAGCCCAAGGTCTAGGAGTGGCCATTGCAGCATTATTTAAAATGCAAAAGAAAAAAAAAAAAAGGAAGCAATCTAAATGCCGGTCACTGGAGAACTGGCAAAATAGAGATCAGCCACACAAGGGATCACTGCAAAGCCCTTTAGAATGACACTGGTTTAGAAGGCTCTCCCAGACATATTACTGAGATCAATTCTCAGAATGATATATGTTGTGTGGCAACATTCATATGAAAAAATATATATGCATGTACGTGCATGGAGAAACTTAGCAAGAGGGCTGCAGAGATGTTCCAGAACCTTCAAGGAGGCAGGCTGGGTGTGGAGAATATTAGGTTGGGGGCTGATGAGGGACCTTTCTTGCCCATTCCAAACACACTCACGTTTTTTGCTTCTTTTGCAACAAGGTACATTAATGTTACCTGTGTAAAAACACTGAACCATGACTCTAGGAGGGCATACATTCGGGAAAGGGATGGCCGTTCTTCACAGTGAAGCAGGGGGCTGAGGGCTCATGGAGGGGTGGGGTGCAGTGCAAGAGGGGGACCCTCCACTCCCACTCCCACAGGGAGCAGCAGAGGGCACAGCCCAGGGAGCTTGGGCTGACGAAACTCAGCTCTGGGACCTGTGCCCAGTTACCTCCCCTCTCTAAGTCTCAGTTTCCTCATCAGTTACACAGCAATAATAAGCCAGACCCACCCCCCTGCCCCAGCCCAGTTTGGAGGATGATCCTTTAAGGTGATGTGCGTGCAAATCATAAGCAGGCATAAAGTAGGGGATGATTGTAACCAGATCAGGAGGTGAGAGCACCCCTCTGGGGCTGGGGGGAGTGTTGAGGGCAGGGAGGCAGTGTCACTATTTACCATCACGATCTCACCCCTAGCCATTGTTATCTTCACTTTATGGATGAAAACAGGGCTCCGTAACTTTCCAGGCCGTGTAGCTAATAAGGGGCAGAATATGACCCGAGCCAGCGTGCTGGATAGCTCCTCTCCACATCCGTGGCAAGGGTCCAATACCTGTTTGCAGATTGCTGGGTGGCATTGCCTAGATGCCAGGATCCCGGGATCACCCATGCCGGGGGCCTCCGCAAGCGGGAACTCAGTAGAAGGGGTCTCCTATCACCCGGGCACGCCAGCCCGCTCACGCTGCCTCCCAGATCCTGGCCCAGGTGCTGGGGCACAGAACACCGACTCACCAGGATAGAAAACTGTGCCACAGAAAACTCTCCCCACCGCCCTCTGCCCCCCGACCTGCCAACCCCCAATCTAGACTCACCCCTGAGCTTCCAAGAACCACAGCAGCTACAGTCACACCTGCCTTTTGAAAGCACAATGAATGCTGTCATATGTCCTAAATACAAAAGAACATTCTGGCTACCTGGGCTCCTGTTCCCGGGGCATCCGCACTGAGAGAAAGGGATAGAAAAGCACTGGAAAGGCTTGGGCCCAGGAGGGGTCTACAGATTGGACGTTGGCTGCGCAAGTTGAAAACACGCCAGCACCACCCCACCATTTAGGTTGCTTAAGAGAGGGAGTGATGTCTCAGTCCTTCTTTATCCAGAATGTTAATCAGCGGCCTGGCATTGAGCTCATTCAGTTGGTTTCTCTCCCTTCCACCCCCAGGAACCAAAGAAGGTGTGGAAAAGCAGCAGGCCCGAGGCCTTGGCCACAGGCCAGCCCCTCTGGCGGCTCTTTGGAAGACTTCTGCTGCTGGGTCGTGGGCTGTGCCTTCCAAAAGGCTCTTTGTGTCTGTTCGTTTTCTTCTTTTTACCTGAAAATGGCTGGAAATCTCCGGATGAAAGCAAAAAGGTCCAGGGGCTGCCTCCAGAGTCTATTAAGGCAGAGTTGATGGGGCAGCAGGGGTGAGTGACATGTTAGCACTTAAACTCTCTTCCTCAAATCCTTCTGGCTTAAAGCCTGGTTCCCCCAGCCCCCCGCCCCCCGCCCACCTGCAGTGCCTCACTCTGGCCCATCTCCCTCCAGTAAAGCCCCCAACCCAATATCCCAACAAGCCCACGGACCCATTTTCTCCCATGCACCTTTGCCTTTATTTTCACTGTCTCCCTTCCAAACTCCTGGCACCATAAACCCTTGATCTGAGTTTCTTTAATCAGGTCTGAGATTTCTCTCCAATAATTGTGTATCTGTATGGGCATGACAAACATGTGTGCCCGTGTGCGTGCGCGCACGCACACACACACACACAACACACACACACAACACACACACACACACACACACACACACACACAATTTCTAGGGAGGTCATCGAAAAACCTATTTCTACCCAAGACTTGCAATGTCACCACATGTGTTTATAATCACATTTGGGCCAGGTAAGGACCAGGGGATATTAGGATACCTGTATAGACAGTTTGGTGGACAGAAAAGAGGTGGGCAGCACCGGACGCCTGCCCATGACGGTGTTTGAGAAGAACCGAATCTTCCCAGCCCTCGTGTGCAACAGTCTTGCCAGAAAACCTGCCCAGTGTGGGGATTCATCTCCACGTGTACCAGCTTTCAACGACGATAGTAAATATGTTTTGTTCCCACTTTCACCAGTCATCAGATTAGGCACCCATTTAATTTCCCGACTTAAATAATTTCCCCAATGCTAACCATCCTCGATGCCCTGAGATAACTTTTGAGTTATCAAGGGGCACCTCATTAAAATTGACATTTATGGATTGTTCATGGAAAGTTTCGGTTTTATACCGAGGCTTCATATCCAGCCCTAGAAAACAGTGTCTGGGTGTCATTAACACCACTGGATACAACACCTTTATTTTTTTCAGGCATTCTGGGCAGGTGTTTTCTTTACCTTTTTGACAGTTTTATTGAGATATAATGAACATACGGTACAATTCACCCATTTAAAGTTATAATTGAATGTTTTTTGGTCTATCCAGGGTGGTACGATCATCACATCTAATTTTGTAGATGTGTTCCCTGCCCCCACCACAGTTAGGAATCCCCATACTCAGGGTGCCTGGGTGGCTCAGTTGGTTAGTGTCCAATTCTTGATTTTGGCTCAGGTCGTGATCTCACAGCTTATGAGATCGAGCCCCGTGTTGGGCTCTGTGCTGACAGCATCTCTCTCTCTCTCTCTCTCTCTCTCCACCCCCCACTCTCACTCTCTCTCTTAAAAATAAATAAATACACTTAAAAAAAAGAAACCCCATACTCATGAACAGTGACTCCCCCCCCACCCCAGCCCACCCTAGCCCAGCCTAGACAGTCACTAACCTTTGTCTCTATTCATTTGCCTAATGTCTAAGGACATTTCATATAAATGGGATCCAGCAATCTGTGGTCTCCTGTGACTTCTTTCATCTGACATGTTTTTAAATTCATTCATGCTGTAGCAGGTATCAGGGCTTCATTCTTTTTGATGGCCCAATAATATTCCATCATATGGATAGACCATTATATGCATACAATCTACACCATGTAAGGATAAACATGTTTTGTGTGTCCATTAATCAGTTAACAAACATTTGGAAATTTTCACTTGTTGGCCATTATGAACCACTGCTATGAACACTTATGTGCACATTTTTTAAAATGTTTATTTTTGAGAGAGAGAGCGCGAGCAGGGGAGGGGCAGAGAGAGGGCAACAGAGGATCCAAAGTGGGTTCCCCATGGACAGCAGAGAGCCCCACGTGGGGCTGAACCCACAAACCGTGAGAGCATGACCTGAGGTGAGGTCGGACGCTTAACCGACTGAACGGCCCAGATGCCCCCATATGCACATTTTTTTTTTCAACGTTTTTTATTTATTTTTGGGACAGAGAGAGACAGAGCATGAACGGGGGAGGGGCAGAGAGAGAGGGAGACACAGAATCGGAAACAGACTCCAGGCTCCGAGCCATCAGCCCAGAGCCTGACGCGGGGCTCGAACCGGACGCTTAACTGACTACGCCACCCAGGCGCCCCGCCATATGCACATTTTTACGTGAACGAATGCTTTCAATTCTTTTGGTTACATACCTACAAGTCGAATTGCTGGGTCTTATGGTAACTCCGTGTGGAACATTTCTAAAACTGTCTGTTTTCCAAAGTGGCCACACCACTTAAAATTCCCACCAGCAGTGCGTGAGGGTTCTAATTCCTCTACATTTTTGTCAACACATGTCATTGTCCAACTGTTTGATTATAGCCATTCTAGTGGTTTCTCATTGTGGTTTTGATGTGCATTTCTGACGACTGAGGATGTGGGGCGTCTTTTCACATACCTGTTGACCATTTGTACATCTCCTTTGGAGGACTGTCTGTTCAAATTTGTGCCTGTTTTTCAATTGGTTATTTGTCTTTTTATTATTGACTTGTAAGAGTTCTTTATATATTCTGGATAGAAAGCCCTTATCCGATATATGATCTGAAAATAATTCTTCCCATTCCGTGGATGCATATATTTTGTTAAAGTAAATATTCAGATTGAATACAGACGTGAGGCAATATCATTCTACTTTTAAAACCCAAACTGGGCGGTTAGTTTCAGGAAAACCACATCAAATGTCACTTCAAATTGTAATGATTAAAGTGTGATTGGTTTTCCAGTTTTATTTTATTTGTTAATCTGCTTTATTTCCCTAGTTGTGTAAAAGTTACCTACAAAATTAAGGAATTGATATGTAGTTTTATATTTTAATAGATTTAAATGACATTAGAATAAGAATAACTTAAATCAACACTTTCATTTAGAACTCAGCTCTTGGGGAGCCTGAGTGGCTCAGTCGATTAAGCGTCTGGTTCTTAATTTTGTCTCAGTTCATGATCTCACGATTTGTGAGATCAAGCCCCGCAAAGGGCTCTGCACTGACAGCACAGAGACTATTTGGGATTCTCTCTCTCTCTCTCTCTCTCTCTGCCCCTCCCCTGTGCTGGCTCTCTCTCTCAAACTAAAGAAATAAACTTTAAAATCAGCTCTTTAATATAATGCTAAATGAAAGAAGTCAGATAGAGAAAGACAAGTTCCATATGATTTTCACTCATATGTGGAATCTGAAAAAAAAAAAAACCCAAGAAATAAACATACTCACGGAAAGCAGAATCAGACCTATAAATACAGGGAACAAACTCGTGGTTGCCAGAGGGGAGGGGGGTGGAGGATACGCAAACATGGGTTGGAGGTGGGGGCGGAGACCCAGGCTTCCAGTCATGGAATTGATAAGTGACGGGAATAAAAGGCACAGCGTAGGGAACACAGTCAATGATACTGTAAGAGCGTCATACGGGAACAGATGGCAGCTACACATTTGGTTTAATACGCAGAGAAGTTGAATCACTATGTTGGGAATACCTGAAACTAACATAACATTGTGTGTCAACTGTACTCAAATAAAAAAACCCAACTTTTTAAGAAGTTTATTTATTTATTTTGAGACAGAGAGAGAGCACATGTGTGAGCAGGGGAGGGGCAGAGAGAAAGAGAGGAAAAAAGAGAATCCCAAGCAGGCTCCACGCTGTCAGCACAGAGCCCAACTCAGGGCTGGAGCTCACAAACCATGAGATCATGACCTGAGCTGAAATCAAGAGTTGGACGCTTAACCGATCGAGCCACCCAGGAGCCCCAGGAAACAACTTTTAAAAAGGGTCAGCTCTTTGTTTTTCAAACACTGCCTTAGCCTGTGAATTCCACAAGGCTGGCAGCATGGGACGTGCTCACCGTGGCATTCCCCGAGCCATGTACCATCGTAGTTGGCACAGAAAGAGCACTCACTAAATAATATGTGAGTGCGCATAGCTGATTGCCCCTAATTTCAGGGGATGACCCTGAAGCTTCTGGAGCTGCTCTCCTCCACTGGCTGCCTGTCACCAGTCCCGGATGATAGCAGTCTGGCCTGCCCTTCCATCCCCAGCACTTGGGTAAGAAGACCATATTCCAACCCCCACAGAGATGGCCCCAGTTCTTCTATAATCTTAAATATTTTTTTTTAATTTTTTTTTCAACGTTTTTTATTTATTTTTGGGACAGAGAGAGACAGAGCATGAACGGGGGAGGGGCAGAGAGAGAGGGAGACACAGAATCGGAAACAGGCTCCAGGCTCCGAGCCATCGGCCCAGAGCCTGACGCGGGGCTCGAACTCACGGACCGCGAGATCGTGACCTGGCTGAAGTCGGACGCTCAACCGACTGCGCCACCCAGGCGCCCCCTTAAATATTTTTTAACATTTATTCATTTTGGGGAGATAGAGAGAGACAGAGCACAAGTGGGGGTGGGGCAGAGAGAGAGGGAGACACAGAACCCGAAGCAGGCTCCAGGCTCTGAGCTGTCAGCACAGAGCCCCACGCGGGGCTCAAACCCACGAACTGAGAGATCATGACCTGAGCCGAAGTTGGACGCTTAACCGACTGAGCCACCCAGGCCCCAAGATGGCTCCAGTTCTGACTTAGGCTCTGCCAAGAGAAGTAGAAACTCATCTTAACTGAGCTCTTCCTAGACTTCAGGACTTTCTGCATCATCCTCTCCACAACGCTACAAGGGAGTTATTAGCATCTTACTTTGTGAATGAGCATACTAAGGCCAGGAGAGATGAAATCTCCCCTTCCCTCCTGCTGGGGAAGGGAGGAGCTGGGATTCCAGGTCAGATGAAATGACTTGTAAACCCCACTCTTTGCTCTTTGTTCTGCTGCCCCCGGACAGTCATGAGGTCTGTCCTTTCACTTGACCTATTTGCAAGTTTACTTTCAGGGAGTTCAAGACTGGAATCCATCACAAAGGCCTATCAGCCTGGACCCCAGCAGAGTTTGTAGCTAGAAGTCTCTGTTCCCTACTCTTTTAAGAGAAGAGTTAGCTTTCCAGTAAGATCTGAGAGGCATGGGGTCTCTCCAATGTCCCCAATTCCATGGCACGTGTCCAACTGCGTGAGCAAGGAGGAAACCCACATTGAGAGCTGTCTCTGCATGTGGCTCTCATTTCCCTCTTTGTGCTGGGGGCTAGCCAGTGAACCACACTGCCATCTTTGTGTTGCCTCAGAAAGCTTTGCACTGCCACGGGAGCCACCTCACCTGCTATTCTACTTTCCCCAGAAGGGTCATCCCCAGGGGCGGAAGTCATCTGGCTCGACAGTGCCATTTAAGAAAGGTCAGTAGCAAAGCCTCATATCAGAGATCAGAGAAATTCAGAGAAAACCTCCTAATATTTAATGCTGGCCCATCCTGCATGCACAGCAATCGGAAGGTATGGATTAGACGGACCGCATGGCCAACCTAATTAAGTTTGTAGAAACTGGCTGTTAAAGCAGCCGAAACTTCCCTCATTAGGGGTAGAATTCTGACAAATGGATCCCTGAGTTTTGCGTGGGCCCAATCTCTTCTAAAGGAATAGGAACCCGGCAGTCACTTCCGAGAGGAGGCTGTCAGGAGGAAGCGGGAGGGATAGCCTTGGATCTCCACACGTCACTTTCTACTGACAGCCAAAGCCACGGAAGGCTCAAATCATGGCAACAGAGCCCTGCGCCAGGGCACTGGCCTCCCTCCTGACTGGTCACTGCTTCCCAGCTCAGGTCCCCTCAGACAGCAAGAAGAAAGCTTCGGGCTGTGGTTCCCAGAGTCCAGAGGGTCCAGCCCCACCTGGGTAGCTGACGGCACGTATCAGTCCCAGCCCCATGCAGAGCACCCGGCCTGCAGCCCCCGAGGAGATGTAGATGTGGGTGCCTCTGACACCTCCTGGGGATGCACCCGGGCTTCAGGTCTGAAAAAAAGCAAAGGGAACCTTCGGAAGACTTCAGGTTTGTAGGCAGAGACCATCAGGGAGCTGTTGCAAATACGCTTCATATTCCATTTTCCAGTGGCCAACTGAACTGCTTGGTTCCATTCTTTCCCCAGTGCAGGCAAATGCTTCTTTTCTCTTCCTGGCTTTCAATTATTTTCCATTTCTTAATACCAGGGAAAAATACCAACTTTGTGTGCCATTTGGACTCTTCGAATAGCTTGTGTTTGGTCTGTGCCCAGTTTTGCCGTAGCTCTTCGGACAGAAAACATTGGGTCTGACCTGTGAAAATGTAGCCAATTTTATTTCCAGCACTTAGGCAAATTCTCAGTGTGCAAACAATTGACAGGCCATTTCCATTTTCACAAGGCTGTTTGTTTTTGTCATCAGAGGCAAAAGTCCCGGAGCACGGGGGTTGAAGTATGTGCAGAGTTAGTTCCAGCCCAGAGGTGTTGGAGGAGAACTTCCTGCCGCATTTATTTCCCTTGAGTGGATATCATCTTTACATGGATTTTGCATAATGTGAAAGGAAAAAGGAATTTTTCATAAACTGAAAGGACACTCATTTTGATAGTAGTATTAAAGAAAATTGTAAGACTATGCCTGTGTATAATAAACAAAGTCTGTTCATGATCGTGTTTGTTAACCCATTGTGCCTTTGGAGGGAACTTCCACAGGTAATATATGCCCTTCGTGGAATGTTCCAGTCTCCAGGGATCTGAGGCATGACTGTGTGCTGGAGAGTTTAGTCATCATGACCTGTATTGTCATAATCCTTACTGAAGTGCCTACTGTGTAAGAGGTACCACACATGGAGCTAGAGATATCGATTTGGATAAGATTCTATTTATGACCTCAAGGAGTTTGTGGAAACGATATGGGACATGTATCTGGGTCACTGGAGTATGGGCAGAGAGGTTTCACTGCCTCAGTACAGGTAGAACACGTTGTAAGAGCTCCAAAGAGAATTTCATTTCAACCAAGGATTAGGAAAAGCCTTCATGAAAGGAGTGGCCTTCCAACTGGGCTTCAGAGGAAGGGTAAGAAGTCAACAGTATGAAATGGGTAAGACTGATGGCTCAGTATGAAGAGAGACAAAAAGTATGAAGGTCTGGGGGTGTTTGGAGGAAAGGGGGTGAGTTCTTAGTGACTGGATTTGCAGGAGATTGGCATGCCAAGGAAGGGGAATCTCAGAGGCTTGGAGGGGCATGAGGAGCAAAGAGTGACCCTAGGACAGGGGTAACAGGAGGAAGACAAGGCAGGTTACAGAGCATGGTTGGGGCCAAGGGTGACAGGTGCACTGAGGTGATGAGGCAGCCCCCACTGACTTTACTACTTCCATCATGAGGATCATTGGCTGATATCAGCTGAGAATGAGGACAAATGTCAAGTTGCCCTCAGTGCTCCCAGGAGTCAGGGGACAGTTGTCCTCTCACTGACCATCTGGATGTGGACCCAAAAGCCAGCATGACAGTTTTGAGAATTGTCTGAGCAAATTATGATCATTGTGCTCGATCCTGAGCCATGCTGTGCAGGCCAGAAAATATGGAACCCCAGGAAATCTAACCTCAGCTCCAGCAGGGAAGGAATCTTCCCCACTTGCCTTCACTGTCTCCTACTCAAATGACCCTAGTCATCCAGGGGAACAGTCCCACCCCACACTGAGCTGGTGGCATTCTAGTCACCTCAGGCTCCACTGGGACTTCCTTGCTCATTTTAGAAAAAGATGTTGCACAGGAAATGCTGACAAAGGCAAGAATATGTCAAATGTGGCACAAAGAAAACTGAAGTTGTCTTCGACACTCTCTCCCCTGCCTAGTTTCTCCTTCTGGGGGTGAACTGTGTACCTCACCCTTGAGTTCCTGCAGCTCAGAAAGACATTGAAACAAGATGAGTCACCAGTAGCACTGGTTTTCACTGGGAAACTTGTCATATGCAGTCACATCACACAGGCTCCACTCTGCCCCAGAGCTGCAAGTGGAAGTCCTCAGAACATGAGCCCATCAAGGGCAGGACTTTTCTTTGACCGTCTATCTGGGCATTCGAATCACAGAATATTATGTCTTAGAGCTGTAGGGATCATCCAATGTAGCATCTCCCAGTGGAAAAAACTCTCAAGTGTCCCCCCCAACTTTTGCTCAAAAGCCTCCAGCAGTGAGTAACTTATTGAATGAATCACCTGTGATGGGGCCAACCTGATGCAAAGTCAAACCACAGTCCAAGTTTATGTGTCTCCAAAGCTACCTAACCAAGGAAATGATGGCAATTTTGATCTTTTAAGTTCATCCAGTTTGAAGTCCAGCTGACCCAACCTAAGTTTGTAGTTAAAGAGGTCAAGGGTACCAGAGAGATGAGTAATCCCTCCTCTTGATGGACACAGCCAAACCAAGGTACTTTTTCCTTTTTCAGCCTGGCATCACTACTCTGATTCAGAACTCAGATTCTGGTTCAGAATTCATCTCAGGCCTGGAGGTATGTAACAGTCTCCTGATTTCCTTCCTTTACCTTTGTCCCTTCAATTCCTGACCACTGCCCACAGCATCATTAGATTGTTTCCCTCCTTCTCTAGAAGCTTGCTCACCCCACTGTCCCTACAATGGAGTCTGAACTCCTCAGCGTGGTATCTGTGGCTCCAGCCCAACAGCCCCAAGGCCCAGCTTCATCTCCCCAGCCAGTCTCTCCTCCTTCCAACTCAGGCACCCATCCTGCATTACACGCACATGAAATCACTTGTTCACTAACTAATAATCTCATGGACATCTCTGTAATTTCACAAGCCTTGTCCTTCTCTCCCCTGGCCATCATTTGAGACCTAAAGCAAAGGTCACTTTTTTTTAAAGCCTTCCTTGGCTCTTCAAGTCCCTCATCTCTGGATTTCCTTCCCTGGGTCCCTTCTCTGGGCTGCACCACACTGAGCACCATGGTCTGAATGCACCGTCCTTGCACCTACTGGTTTTGGTGCCCATCTCTGCATCTTCCGCTGAACTCTGCTCCTTGAATATTAAGTCGGGTCTTGTTCATTCTTATGTCCTCAGTAGCTGGCAGAGTTAGTAACTATGATGTATTTATTGAATCCATGAGTAAATGAATAAATGCATGAATATGGGTTCAATGTGTGTTCATGGAACTATCAGGCAGAGGTCGGTGATAGCCAACCCCCATAGCAGGTAGTGCTTGGCCCCTCAACAGTTAGTAAAGGGGATTAGACACAGCCTATTCTGTCAAGAAGTCTAGTTAAAAAGACAAGAGATAAACAATTAAAGAGTGTTTGTCTCGACCAAGGCTACTTCTGTCTTGTGTCTCTTTTGAAGTTAAACCAGTCTAGGAAAACTGTAAACATGCAAAACTCAGCCTGGCCCATTCACCTGGTAGGTGTTAAAGCCACGTCTGATCTTTGTGCCGGGAGCTGTGAAGGCCACCTGGGGCCAGCAGGTCTTCTGGATGAGTCTTTACTTTGGAGAGCCTTAGCTATGACCATCCACTCTGTCTTTTTTTTATCTCATTTTAGCCCTACAAAAATGAGGGAGGTGGTAGTATTACTGTTTCCACTTTGCAAAGGATAAATAGAGCAAATAACTATAACCACTTTGCATGAATAACTATAGCAAAAGGCTTCTAAGTGAGTCGGATGAGGGGGCTTCCCTTCCCCCAAGTCACTTGCGTGTTCCTTAGTTCTCATGTGCCCTGAGCCCCTGTTTGATGCCATGCACTGTGATGGGTGTCAAGACCATAGACAGACATGGATCTGGGTCCTCTCCTGGAGGGAGATCTAGTGAAGTGTGACACATGCAAGCCTTCTCTAAATGCCATCTTCCCCTCCCTAAATACTGAAGCAGGTGCTGTGTCTATTATTCATTTGTTCTTTCATGTGACCTTCTGTGGGGATATAACATTGGCCAGTAACATGCAATCATTCTGACCTCTCCTCCCTGTTCAGCTGTGCCAAAAGCCCCCCAAGGATAGACTAGATCTTGTAAGTCTTTGGACCTGTCGCTGGTTTGTACACTGTCCACCACTACAAGTTGTGGGCTCTGCCGATGTGGCAAAAAGAGCTTTGCATCCCAACTCAGGAGGATGTCAGGGCAGCTCCACTCTTCTCTTACTGTGTGACTTTGGCCAAGTCATGCCCGATTTCTGGACTCCAGTGTATTCATCTGTGAAATGGAGATAATTGTCTCATCCCAAAGAGGAGATGTGCAGAGAAAACCCAGGGTCAAGAGCAGTGAGTTTCCATTCTGCAGCATCTTTACTTTCAAAAGTAGTGTTGCAGGAAAGGGGCTTTAGGACACTGGTTTTCCACTGGGATGCACAAGTCCTCTTTCCACTCTCCTCCCCAACCTCCAGCCCTCATCTTCTCCTCATTGAGAGGGACCGTCTCTGTCCACTGCACTGGTATCCTAGCTGCGGGTACTAGTGGGTCAGTGTTGGACTGCAAGTTGAATGCCTTTGTGTTTGGAAAATGCTAGGATTCAGCTGACATATCTGACCTTGCTTCGGGCTCTGATGAATCTAGAGACAAGCCCCACCCAGTTATACAACTATGTTCAGAAACCGGTCAGTTAGTGAGGTCAGAGCCATCTATTGACTAAAAATTCAGTTCAGTGTCAGCAGTGGGGAAACCAACCAGGATGGCTTTTTGATGGAAGGGCAGTCAGTTCACTCTTAGTCTACACATGCACCCAGTGTAACAGGCAGGTGGCTTTTAGAGAGTGGTGTTCAACCAAATGTCGTAACTGAGGTGGGGCGACTGTGTCCAGCCCTACTGGTCAATTGCCCAAAGAACTCCTAAGTTCAAGAGAAATCGTGGGCACTTTTGAGTCGGCACAGAACAGCTTTTGCTCCCTCTGGGATTTTCCTCAATCATGTTTTTCCAGATGCCACCATCCAAAGTGAAAATAGCATTTCTTCAGGAGCTCATGCCAAGCCGGCATATTCCTAGGATCCCCTGGGAGATCCTGCAGGTCCCGCTGGCTCTGGGCATGCAGCTTTCTGTTTGAAACTTCTCTCTCGAGTAGAAGACTGGTGGCACAGAGTCTTGGCCCTGGGCTTTGCTTTCAGTTTGTTTGCCTGACCCCCAACCCCCCTGCCCAAGTCTAACTCTCCACCATTTTTGCAGCATCCCATGGTTGGAGTACCCAGAGCTGGGGAATCAGAGAAAGGGTAGGCAATGGGAGAGCCATTGGTCACAGATGTCCCTGCCCCAGTGACCATCATGGACCAGACTCTGTGCCCCTTCCCTGTCTCTAAGGGAAACAAAGACACTCCCAGGAACTTCTCTACCAACTGTGACAGGTGAGGGAACAGAGAGGGAACACTGAGATCCTGATTCCTCCAGCTTCTGTGTTATGCTTCTTCTACCCTACTCATGTCCTAGATCCATAGGCAGACAGGTTCATTGTCATATAGTATTCTCTTCACTCTCTAATGCTGCTCCCTCCCCCACTTTCCACACCTGATAAACACTTCAGCTCTAGGGCAGCCTGGCATCTGAATTCTTTATTGAATGTCTGAGCTCTGTGGTGGGGGAGAATTCACCTTTCTCCTCACCCCGGGAAACACCTGACACATTGCTGGTTCTGCCTCATTCATGGTAATGCTCTTCTACTGGAAGAAAGGGCAAAAGGAGCCCCTCTGCTTTGCAAGATGCAGAACATGACCCAGAACTTGGCCAGCCTCACATGATGATGAGAATCTACCCATGCTGTTCACAGACCTGACTGCACACACACTTGGCTGCACTTGCTGGCCTCGGGCGTGGGGGGTAGGGATCCTCTTCAAGTCCTCTTTCTCTACCTGAAGAGTGAGGAGGTGGGGGAGCACCACAGATGATTGAAAAGGTCTCTTCCAGGTTCTCTCTCTGAGTCTCCTAAAGGGAATTTCTCCGTGAACCTACTTTGGACTTGCCCTCCCCCCCAGTGCACCTATTCCCAAGCGGTTGTGTTGAGTGCACTCCAGAGTGGGCACACTGCCTGCCAGAACCACATCTCCAGAGGACATGCTGGTGACGTCTGACATGTGCCCAAGCCCTGAGATCCCCCCATCCAGGGATGCAGGCATCCCTGTGCCACCAGTCAGAGGAAATGTTATGCAGAAAAAACAACACAATAAACCATCAGGGCTTCTGTGGTGGTTCAACATTATGTTTTCAAGATTCCCCCACCTCGTGGCATGAGGGTCTACTCATTCACCTTAGCTGCTGTGTGTTAGCCGGTCGCATGAATATTCCAGCTTTCTCCATTCTCCCGCCAAGGGGCACTTAGGCACTTTCCATTTTTTTCCTCATTTCAAGCAAGATTTCAGTAGGTGAACATCCGTGTCCTTGCCCACATGCAGATGTTTTCCAAAGTCACTGCAACTGTGGCTTCCTTCAGCTATACTCCACATATAGAAAAAAAAAAAAAAAAAAAAGAAGGCTTGTGCCAACCTGATGGATGGATTCTTATTCTTTCTTTCTGTTTTTGTTTTGTTATCTATTTTGAGACTATATGACTGGAAACATACCAATTTAGAATTGTTATTTCTTCTCAGGGAACTTTTTCTTTTACCATTATGCACTGACCTTCTTTATCCTTCATGCCATTTTTTTTCTGCCTTAAAGTTACCTTCGTTTAAAACTAATATAGCTATTCCAGCTCTCTTTTTATGAATATTTGCCTGGCAAATTATATATTTTTTCCTATCTTATTACTTTCACCTTTTTTTTTTTTTTGGTAACCTGATGTTTTATTTCCTACTAAAGATTCCTTAATGATTAAAAAAGAACTTTCAGAAATCTTATTAAATCATTCCACTCAGTCACAACACTCAGCTGATATGGAGGAAAAACCTTCTGTATTCTTTTTCCATTTAGCTTGTGTCAGCAGCTTAGCTCTGCACTGCTTTTCTAGAGTGATTTTTTCTGTACCCAGGAGAAACAACTTTATAAAAAAAAAAAAGTCCATCTTTTAAAAATGATGGTGATTCTAAAAAAAGCACCCATAAGAGATAGAGAAGAATATGGGAACAATGAAGCGTTAATTACTATGAATACAAAAAACTCCACAATTACAGAACATTTAAGTAGAAAAATTATGAAACTATAAATAAATGCCCATAACAAGAGCATCTTGTGTACTTTGCTAAGTAATTTGGGAGCGATTAAAAAATCAAAATCAAGCATTTCTGCACATTTCAGATTTGTATTTATTAAAGACAAAATATCAATTTTTATTATGTGTGCATCTATTACAATGAAAACATTTTGAATTATGGAAGCAGAATCTGAATAAATGTAAATGGCTTGATACTTTGAAGATTTAATTTACCTTTTTCTCAACCATTTTTAGAGAAATGTAATGTTTGCTTTTTAAAAATTCAGGTCAGGGGCACCTGGGCAACTCAGTCAGTTAAGCATCAAACTCTTCTTTTTGGTTCAGGTTGTGATCTCATTGTTTGTGGGCTTGAGCCCGTTCTGTGCCGACAGTGTGAAGCCTGCTTGGGATTCTCTCTCTCCCTCTCCCTCTCTCTCATTCTCTCTCTCTCTCTCTCCCTCTCTGCCCCTCCCCTGCTCACACATTCTCTGTCTCTAAATAAATAAATAAATAAATAAGCTAACTAACTAAAACAAATAAAAAAGATCTTCTTTAAAAACATCTTTAAAATTCAGTGTATGGACTCATCTCCTTTTTTTGGTAAAAGACAAAAAATCCTGAAGAAAGGTAGGTATTACATTCACACCAGCTACAAAATAAAGTTCAAACTTAACCAGTGAACAACAATTTTAAAAACACACAAATCTAAGATTTTGTAGGAAAAGAAAACAGAAAATCGCAGTAGAAGTTAAAACTACACCATGAAAAATATCATGGATTTTCCATGGAGGAAATGAATATTTAAAACGAAATATTCTGATTTAAAATATTTAACTGCTAGGAATTTGAGGTTTAAAATGTAAAAGTAGTAGACATATTTGCTCTCCTAGGGATTTTTTTAATAAGCAAAAAGGAAAAAAAAATGAACTGAACAACACTGCAGCATATACGTGGACGTGTAGGCATTGTCCCATATGTACATTTTCAAATTTATCTGTGTTAAGTTTGCCTATTCTTACTTAAAACATACCACTCCAAGAGCTCTTCATACAAATGGGAAAATATGAGGCAAACGTCCCACACTCACATGAAAGCATTTAATATTTACTTAGCTATTACCCACACCTAGGACAATGCTAAAACAAGTCCCCCACAAATAGTGATTATTGTCATGAAACATATCCGACCCATATAAGCAGATCAGGTATCAGTCCCCTGAAAATGGCAATGATTCTTCAGTTATTGTTACAAAATAATCATGACTACTTTTTCTGTAGAAAATATTTAGCCAGCAGTATTGCTCCATTATGGATGATATGAGCCTCTGAGCTACAGTAAAAGCACCTGCAATCCATTTGGAATTACCATGGTGCAGCTAATGAGGAAACAACCTACAAATAGTCTCCTGTTCTGCTTTCCTGTGATGTTGCACTTCTGCCTGAGCTCGTTTTGTTAGAGCCTGAAGAATTCCTATTAGTATTTCTTGAATTATCTCAGCTTTTGCTGTGTCTGGAAACATCCTGTTTCCCATTTATGTTTAAAAGATTTTTCACTGGGTATAAAATTCTAGATGGCTACTTTTTATTTTGTCCTTTTTAACACGTTAAAGATGTTATTTTCATTGCCCTCTGGCTTCCTGTTTACTACTGGGGGGAGTCAGTCATTATTGTTATTGTTCCTTCCCCTTTTTGAAAGTAACGGCTCTTTTTTCTCCAACTGCTTTTAATATCTTCTCTTTGTCTTCATTTTTCAGCAGTTACACCATGATGTGCTTAAGTGAATCTTTCTTTGTATTCATCTCTTTGGGGTTTGGCAACCTTCTTGGGACTGTAGATTAATGTCTTCCATCAGTTTGGGGCTAGTGTCAGACATTTCCTCTTCAGATATCACTTCTGCCTCATTCCTCTCCATCTTCTGGGATTCTAATTACATGTATGTTAGAGCATGTCTTTCATGCTGTTTTTCATAATTAATTGTTTTATTTATTATTATTTATATTTCTTAAAGGAAATTTGCTAAATGTTTGGAAATGAGCCAACACATTTTAAAATAACCTATGGACTGAAGAATCCATGGCAAGGGACAGAAGTAAATACTTTGAACGTGATGAAGATCAAAAATATCAAAATTGTGGGATTTAACAAAAGCGTGTTTACAGGGACGTCTATAGCATTAAATACTTATAAAAGAAAGTTCAAAATGTCTCAAATTAATAATCTAAGGTTCTAAAACAGTAACAATAGCAAAGTAAACCCAAAGAAAGTCAGAGGAAGGAAACAATAAAGAGAACTTAGTAAAGTAGAAAACAAGCTAGCAATAGGAAAAATCCATAAAACCCAAGATAGTTTAAAAAAAAAAAAATCAACCTGAAGTTAGATTCATCAGAAAGAAAAGAAAGAAAACCCTATTTCCAGTGTCAGAAAGTGAAAAGTGGACATCACTACAGACTTTACAGATGCTATCAGCTACTAAGGGAATTTTTAAACAATTTTATGCTGATGTATTGACAACATAGATGAAATGGATACAATCTTTGAAAGATATAAATTACCAAAATAGATTCAAGATGAACTAGAAAATCTGAAAGAGTCAATATCTATTAAATAAATTAAATTCATAATTCAAAATCTTTTCACAAAGGAACTTCCAATTGTAGATATCTTCATCCATGATTTTTATTAACAGTTCAGAAATAAATAATGCCAAATCCACACCAACTTTTCAGAAAATAGAGTGGAGGGAACACTTTCTGACTGAATTGATAAAGGCCTGATGCCAAAGCAGAAACAAAGATATTATAAGAATATGACAGACCAGTATCTCTCATGCATCCCTAAAACACTAAAGTCTTTGACAAATATTAGCAAGTTTAATCCAGAAATATATAAAAAAAGATAGCTCATGATGACTAAATTGAGTTTATCAAAGGAAGCAAGGTTAGGTGAATATTCGGAAGTCAATGTAATTCACCATATTAAGACACAGTATGATTATCACATTAGATGCTCAAAAAAATCATTTGTGAAAATATAACATCTATTTGTGATTTAAAAAACTCTCAGAAAACTAGGAATAGAAGGGAATTTCCTTAACCTGGTAAGTTCTTTTTTTAAATCTAGTTAATATCACATTTAATGATGAAGGACTGAATGCTTTCAAGATTGGGAACAAGACAAGAATGTCTGTTCTCATACTGTTCATTCAACATTGCACGCATGGCCCTAGCTAGTACAATAGGCAAGGAAAAAAACACCTTAAATTAGACTGGAAATGAAAAGTAAAATTGCCTTTATTTGTCAATGACATGATCATGTTTATACAAACTCTATACATTTTATCTATAAAAAAAGTTACTATAACTCATAAGTGAGTTTAGAATAGTTACAAAATACAAGTCAATACTTACAAAAATTAATCATATATATTTTTTAATTTTTAAATTTATTTATTTATTTTGAGAGAGAGAGAGAATGGGAGAGAGAGAGATCAAGGGAAGGGCAGAGAGAGAGGAAGAGAGAGGATCCCAAGCAGGCACTGTACTCTCAGCACAGAGCCTAATGTGGGGCTCAAACTCACAAACTGTGAGGTCATGACCTGAGCCAAAACCAAGAGTCAGACACTTAATTTACTGAGCCACCAGGTGCCCCAATTATATATATAGGTGTATATGTATACATATATATTCACATATATATATATATTTTTTTTAACATTTTTATTTATTCTTGAGAGACAGAGCACGAGCAGGGGAGGCACAGAGAGAGAGTGGGGGAGACACAGAATCCAAAGCAGGCTCCAGGCTCTCAACTGTCAGCACAGAGATGACGTGGGGCCCAAACCGACAAACTGTGAGATCATGACCTGAGCCGAAGTCAGATGTTTAACCAGCTGGGCCACCCAGGTTCCCCAATTATATTTTTTATACTAGCAACAAAGTAGTATTCCATATACTAGCAACAAAAAACAGTTGGAAATTGAAAAAATTAAATACCATTTACATGGTATTAGTCTCAAAAATATAAAATACTTTGAGATAAATTTATGAAAATACATGCATTACCTGTACACTAAAAAACTATAAAACATCAATGAGGAAAATAAGGCAAATGGTCTAAACAAATAACTTAAATAAATGGAGAAATAGATCATGTTTGTGGATCAGATAACTCAATATTGTTAAGCTGTTAATTCTCCAAAAATTAATCTTTAGATGCTAATCCTAACCAAAATCTGAGCAACATTCTTGTAGATATTAGCAATATAAATTGTAACTATTAAAGAAATCAAATTTATAATTAAAAAATCTCTCTGCAGAGGGAACTCTAGGTCCAGACGTCTTTACTGATGACGTTTTTTTAACACTGAAGGAATTCCAATTTATTGGGGAAAAGTTAAGGACCTAGAATAGTCAAAGTGTATTTAGAAAAGAGAACAAAGTCAGAGAACTAACTACCTGATTTCTATGCTCACTATAAATCTTCAATAATCAAATAATCAAGATGCTGTGATACTGATGTAAGTGTAAATAGAGTAGAGGTTCCAGAAATACATCTACATAGATGTGATCAATTGAAGTCTGACAAAGTTTTCAGGGTTATTCAATGAGGAAAGGATAGTCTTTTCAATATATTGTGTGGATGGGCCGCCTGGGTGGCTCAGTCTGTTGGGCGTCCAACTTCGCTCTGGTCATGATCTCACGGTTCATGGGTTTGAGGCCCACATCAGGCTCTGTACTAACAGCTCAGAGTGTGGAGCCTGCTTCAGATTCTGTGTCACTTCTCTCTCTGCCCCTCCCCAACTCATACTCTGTCTCCCTCTCCCTCAAAAATAAATAAACATTAAAAAAAATAAAAAATATATATTGTGTGGAAAAAATCTAGATATACATATGAGGAAAAATGAACTTTGACTTTTATCTCATGCCGTGCACAAAAATTAAACTTGAAATAGTTCACTGACCTAGATTTAATAGAAATACAATATACCTTCTGCAAAAAGAAAAAAAAAGTATTTAGCACCTTGGAGTAGGGAAGGGAAACGTTTTTTAAACAAAACAAAAAAATACAAACCATTAAAAAAAATGGATGAATGAGACTCCATCAAAATTGAACTCTTTCTTCCTAAAGATATCTTTAATACATTGAAAAAAGCAAACCACAGGGGCGCCTGGGTGGCGCAGTCGGTTGAGCGTCCGACTTCAGCCGGGTCACGATCTCGCGCTCTGTGAGTTCGAGCCCCGCGTCAGGCTCTGGGCTGATGGCTGGGAGCCTGGAGCCTGTTTCCGATTCTGCGTCTCCCTCTCTCTCTGCCCCTCCCCCGTTCATGCTCTGTCTCTCTCTGTCCCAAAAATAAATAAAAAACGTTGAAAAAAAATTTAAAAAAAAGAAAAAAGCAAACCACATACTGAGAAAAAATTTTACGATTCTATTTCCCACAAAGTTCTTGTATCCACAACACTTATAACTTAATAATAAAACATAACCCGCAATTTTTTAAATGGGCGTAAGATTGAGACATTTCACAAGATATATAAATGGCTCATAAACGGTGAAACACGGTCCATAGCATTTGTAGGGAAACGCAAATTAAATCACAGTGAAGTACAACTTCACACGTGATATAATGGAAAAAGGAAAAGACTGTCAAGTGTTGCCAAGGGTATGAAACAAGTTGGGCTCTCACACATTGCTGGCGGGAATGGAAGATGATATATCCGCTTTGGGGCACAATTTAGCAGGTTCCTAAAAAAGGTAAAAGGACATTTATCATAGGATCCAGCTCTTCTACCCCTGCGTATTTAGCTAAAATAAATAAAAGCATAAGTCCAGCAGGGGGTTTTACACAATGTTCTTGGCCGTTTTATTCTTGCCTCAAACCAGAGACATTGCAAATGCCCATCAACAGGGAGATGGAAAAGCAAATTGCGACATATTTATTCAACAGAATATTACTAAGGAATAAGAAAGGCATTAACTGCTGATACACAATAACATGGATGAATCTCAAAAGCATGATGCCAACGAGAAGCAGCCAACGAGCACGACTATATGATTCTCTGTATCTGAAACTCTAGAAAAAACAAGTCAAATCTGTGGTGACAGAAAGCACATCGGTGGCTGGCTGGGGCCGGGGTCTGAACGAAATTGATTGGGGAAAGGGACATTGGAACCGCTCCGATGGGGGACATGTTCTCTATACGGATGGCGGTTGTGCTTCCTTGGGTATATACATTTGTCAAAAACCATTGAACTTTATACTTCAAGTGGATGCCTTTGTTTTACATAAATTATGCCTCAGTAAAATTGATTTTTAAAATATGCCATATGTAGGGTGCCTGGGTGGCTCAGGTCATGATTTCACGGTTCGTGAGTTCAAGCTCCACAGCCGGCTCTGCGCTGACAGCTCGGAGCCCCCCTTTGGCTCTTCTGTCTCCCCCTGTCGCTGCACCTCCCCAGCTCATGCACTCACTCTTTCTCTCTCTCAAAAAGAAACGTTAAAAAATAGTAACAAATTGTTAAAATATGCAATATGAATCTCATGCTGATAAAAAAAATTCAATTTTACCGATGAGAAACTGAGGCACAGAGAGGTTGCTCAAGTGTACAAGGTCACAGAGCTAGGAAGTGCTGAAGCTGGGTACTGAAAATGTCCTTTGTCTCTCCCTGAAGCCTGCAGTTTTAGTCTGTATGCTATTACAGCCTGCTAACATAACTGTCATATAAAAAT
The DNA here is from genome assembly GCF_023721935.1 of Panthera uncia. Classification (NCBI taxonomy): domain Eukaryota; kingdom Metazoa; phylum Chordata; class Mammalia; order Carnivora; family Felidae; genus Panthera; species Panthera uncia. The sequence continues at coordinate 76,874,283 of NC_064818.1, read as the reverse complement.
AATAATATAATAATTACTCTTCCTGGGGCGCCTGGGTGGCTCAGTCGGTTGAGCCTCCGACTTCAGCTTAGGTCATGTTCTCGCGGTTTGTGAGTTCAGGCCGGCATCGGGCTCTGTGCTGACAGCTCAGAGCCTGGAGCCCGCTTCGGATCTGTGTCTCCCTCTTTCTCTCTATGCCCCTCCTCCACTCACGCTCTGTCTCTCTCTCTCTCTCTCTTTCAAAAATAAATATACATTAATTTTTTTTAAACATTAAAAAAATAATCATTCTTCCTTACTTCTGTGGAGTAAGTTTTAATTTTTCCAATTCCTTGCCCACTGGGTACTCACTGGATTCTCACAATAGCTAAGGGAGATGTAGGTTCACTGTATATACTCACCCATTTTACAGATGAGAAAACTGCAAGACCATAGTGCTCGCTACGGCAGAGGGCTAAGGCAGAGCTGAACACTGAGAGCCAGGGCTCAGGGTTTCAGGGGCAGAGGTCTGTTGTTCGTCCACGCAGCCCTTACCTCTTGGGGACATGCGGGGTGTCGCTGACCGTTAGCCAGCCCCATGCAGCAGGTGTGCTGGCTCTCCTCCCTCGTTGCTGTCACCCCCACCTGGGAAACAGGTGAACCTGCCTTGTGCCCTCATCCCCTTCTGAACCTGTGGTCCCCGCTGTGCCTGGCACATGACACCTAAGTCACCCAGGCACTGACCAATGGGTTGACACATTCCCCCAACACCGGCTTTTGGGGGACTTGATCTTAGTAGGCAAATGATGCTGAGTCATAAAAGAGGGGCAGGTTTTAACTTTTAAAGCATTTCAAAAACACCTTGATTAATAACCCATCTCCATTAGAGAAGAAAACCCAACTACGCAACCAGAAAGAAAATAAAGCTCCCCCATGTGTGTCCAGAGACATCTGTTGCTAAACTGTCACAAATATGGTCAAAACCCATCTTGCACACTTATACAATTTGCATTGATAACAAGATCTCCCCCTGGACCGTGTTTCTCCCTTGAGGGAATTTTAACGGGGCAGAGACAGAGACAGAGACAGAGAAGGGGAGTGGGGGTAGGAGACATGGGGATGAGCAGGGAGAAGGAGGGAAGGAGTGTAAAGAACCAGAGAAACCTCAGCTCTTGCCTCCTTCAACCACTCCTGTCAGTGGAGCACTATGCCTGCCCAAAATCTGAAATAAAGTTGGAGTGAGAGAGCCACAGGGGAGCCCCAACGAAGGAAAAGCATCTTGGAGGAGACATTTGGAAAATGGTCAAGTGAGACTTTCCTATATTTGTACTATTTGAACTTTTTACACCAAAAGTCTATTTAGAAAGTGTTTGTCTCCTAAAAAATTGGTGCACCTGGGAGGCTCAGTCCGGTAAGCGTCCAACTTCGGCTCAGGTCATGATCTCACAGTTTGTAGGTTCGATCCCCGCGTTGGGCTCTGTGCTGACAGCTCGGAGCCTGGGGACTGCTTCGGATTCTGTGTCTCCCTCTCTCTCTGCCCCTCTCCCACTCATGCTCTCTCTCTCTCTCTCTCTCTCTTTCAAAAATAAATAAGTATTAAAAATTAAAAAAAAAGAAATGCAAAATCTCAGGCCCCACCCCTGAACCACTGAGTGACAGCCTGCATTTTAATTAAATCCCCAGGTGATGCAGGTTCCCATGAATGTTCGAGAGCCCTGGGTTAGGGCCGATCAATGCACTTCGTGTCCTCTTTCCTGGGTGCTAAGAATAAGGAAAACAAAGTAGACTCCTCAGGTTAGGGCAGTGGTTCTCAACAGAGGGTGATTTGGCCTCCGGGGATATTTCTGGTTATCACAAGTTGGGAAGGGGTACGGAGGACAGGAATGCTGCTTACAATGCACAGACAACCCAAAGCACAGAAGCTTCTGGCTCCCCCGAATGCCAATGGCACCACAGGTGAGAAACCCCAGTTTAGGATTAAGAGGTCAACAGGCCAAGCTGGAGGAGGTCTCTGAGCCCCGACATCGTGCCCCAAGGTCAGGGGTCTTCGTCATCTGCTGTTTGTGGATGGATAGAGGGGACATCGAGCTAGTATAAAGAAAGAGCTTCGTGGTCCGACAGGTTGGATTAGAACCCAGTTCGGCCCCTCACTTGCTGGATAAGAATTAACACTGAGCCTTGTCTCCCTTTCTACATAATGGAGACAATACCCAACTCACAGGACAGTGCAGCACAGCAGAGAAAGACCCAGTCTCTCCAGCTGGAGACACAAGGCTGTGGCCTCTGCTTGGACCCTTACTGAACTGAGTGCTCCCATCTGTGAAATGGGACCACAGTCCCACTCATAAGGGAGGCTTGGGGGGTGATTATGATGCATCAGTGTAGGTTTATCAATTGTAACAAATGTACCACTCTACCACCACTCTGGTGGGGGATGTAGGCAGTGGGGGAGCCTGGGGGGGGGGGCAGGGAGGATATGGGAACCCTCTGAACCTTTTACTCAATTTTGCTAAGAACCTAAAACTGCTCTAAAAAATCAAGTCTATTTAAAAAAAAAAAAAAGAAACATTTTATAAAACATTTAGTAAAGTCCACAGGGGCACAGACTTAGCCCTCAATAAATGTTAGCTATTATTGCTATTAAAATTATTGACAGGATTGAGTGAGATCCTGTATGCCCAGCAAAGTGTCTGCAATATACCAGAAGCACAGTCAATGCGCATTCATTAAATGAGGGAACGCGTGGAGTGACAAGGAGTTAGGGAAATGAGGCTTCCTGATTCCATCGGGTTTTGCTAGCACATCATCCTGGGATCTCTGTGGACAGGCGCCAGGACTGCGCCCTGCTTCAAACAGCCCAGAAGTTCCCAGGCGCTTAAAATGGCAAGTGGCAGGCTGGTACACATATGTGTGCACATGTACGTGCCCCCAGATGTTTGAAATGCCCCCTAGAGCCCTGACATCAGCTCTGGGTGTGCAGCCCTCACAGCCTGGATGGGCTGGGGCTCCGTCACGTGCATTCAGACAGCCCCAGGTGGTGGTGGGGGTGAGTTCAGAGCAGGAAGGATTCACATGGAGAGGCACAGGGGTGGGCAAACTCCAGGGGGACCACTAGCTCAACAGCTCGAGGGTCGAGCCTGGGAGCACATGCCCTGGGTGTTAGCTCAGGGGGCTCTGGGGCTGAAGGGTCTGCTGTCTTTTCCTCTTGACATTTCAGACTTGACATTTAGGGACATGGTATCTCATCCTTCATAGTAATCGTAATGGATTTAAAAGGGGCTCCAGTCTCCTGCTTGACTTGGGGCAAGCCTTTCCAACTGCCCACTATAACCCCCCATGACTCTAGGAGGCCTGAGGCCAGAGGGGAAGAGGGCTCCTGGAAGACCAGGCTACGGGTTAGCGGTCAGCAAGGTTGCTGGCCCTGTGCTGTGCCCGCCACAACTTCACAAGCTCTCCTTCCCCCAACCGTCATCCAAGCTCGTTCAGCTTCTTTATTGTGTATTTTGGTAAGAATCTAATTCTAAGGAAACAGCTGTCTTTCTGGAACCGTAATGGACTCTCTTAATTTTCTATCTTTTCGGAGATGTGTCGCATCCCCAAGTTAACGTCACCTTGGTGGGTAGGCCACTGGACGGCTCGTCTAGAATGTGGCTGGGCAGCACGACTGCCCTTTAGCTAACCTGAACCCTGCATGATTTGTGGGATGGTGTTCAAAGCGGAAATAACGCCTGTGGCAGAAAAGCTTGGGGAGCACCAATCATTCCCGAGTCACCTTTTTGGAGAAAACAAAATTGCTTGCTGGTGCTGAGGACATTTACAGCATGCTTTGGTAATCAGATGCAGTGAAGGATTGAATTGTGTCCACCAAGAGAGCAGTTGACGTCCTGACCCCTGTTGCCTGTGACTGTGACCTTACTTGCCAATCCCATCGTGCCAGATGTAATCACGTTCTACTGAAGTCCTATTGGAGTAGGATGGAACCAAATCCAATGTGACCGGTGTCCCTGCAAGAAGGGAAGAGACACAGGGAGGCACTGAGCACAGATACAGAGAAAAGAACGCCCTGTGAACACACACAGACTTGCAGACGGTGGACCGTGTGGAAGCAGGTTCCAGAAATGAAGTAAGCACTGGGAAGAGTCATTCAAAACAAGGGCCAGGAGGACACTGAGCACACCAGGCACACGCACGTCTCCAGTTTCAATTTTTGGAGCACCGTGGACTTCTGACTTTTCTCAATTGCAACTTGACCTCATTTGCACCTCCAACGTGTATGTCGCCCACCTCCTGGAACACATCCTTCTCCTTGGGACTGTGACTGTGAGAATGTAGCATCTGTTAGCTGAGTAGCCAACCGGATATTACATAGTCTAACTCTGCCAGTACCAATAGCAATTCCTTCAAAACAAGTTATGTAACCTTGTGGGTTTTTTGCCTTTCTAATCCTGCATTCCCCACTTGCAATTTAGAGCACAATTTCAATCCCTGTCCACTCTGTGGTTCCCGGATTGCAATCTCTAAGACCCCATATAATCCCTTCTGGTCGTTTTACAGCCTCTTCTTCTTGGTCAACAGTGGCCGTGTGGAGACAGAGGCAGGGTTCGGGGGGATGCAGCCACAAGCCAAGGGATGTCTGGGGCTACCAGAAGTTGAAAGAGGGAGGGATGGATCCTCCTCTAGAAGCTTCTAAGGAGTATGGCCCGCCCACACTTTGATTTTAGATCTCTAGCTTTTAGAACTCTGAGAGAATAAATTTGTTGTTTAAGCCATCTAGCCTATAGTGTTTTGGTATGGCACTACGAATGGACTAAGGCGAATTCCGAGACACAAAGTGTTTTTGAGAGGATTGGGCTGTACCTAGGAACTGCCCTGAGCTAGTAAGAAGACCGCCTAAACAGCAGAGTTGACTGAACCACTCTTTCTGGGTTGGGATAACACCTATGGCCGCTCATGTCCTCCCTCACGCTGGCAAGATGAAGTCCAAGGTCCTGAAGACTCTTGGGTCAGCCCCTCTGAGCTCCATCGTCGCCTTGGATTCTCTGTTCCAACCCTGCCGAGCCTCCTACCCCCCGTTGCAGACCATGCAATTTTCCTTCTGACCTTTGCTTGCACTGCCTTTTCTTCTACTTCTCATGTCTTTCATGAACTTGTCCTTTTAAAGCAGAAAAAATGATTATCAGTGACAGTTAACATTACAACAAGGGAGAAAGCCACCGTTATGTGCTTTTTTTTTTAATTTTTTTTAACGTTTATTTATTTTTGAGACAGAGAGAGACAGAGCATGAACGGGGGAGGGGCAGAGAGAGAGAGGGAGACACAGAATCAGAAGCAGGCTCCAGGCTCTGAGCCGTCAGCCCAGAGCCCGACACGGGGCTCAAACTCACGGACCACGAGATCGTGACCTGAGCCAAAGTCGGACACTCAACCGACTGAGCCACCCAGGTGCCCCCATTATGTGCTTTTAAGGGAAGCACACAATACTCCCGGTGAAACAGTCTTGCCAAAAACAAAACAAAACCAAAAAAAACAAAAAAACAAAAAACCCAAAACAGAATCATACCAGATCTGACAAAAGCTCTAATTCTAACTACCAATTTAACAGGAAAAAAACAAGTTTCTTAATCCACAGGGATTCGATTAGCAAAACCCAGATAATGAGAAACTCTCTAGGACAAATCACATGGATGAGTTCTTCAACAAAGTAATTGTTAGGGGGAAAGCCAGGTGGAAGGCCACCTCCCAATTATAATGCACAGAACTTATTTGGAGTTCAAGTCAAATTGTAAAATTTTTTTAAATTTATGACAAGCCAAGAAATGTAAACATTGACCAGATCTTTGATAATAATGGGACTACTGTAAGTTCGTGTTCATGAAGATGCCCCAAGATCTGAAACACCCTTGTGGACCCCTGAAATCCCGCTCAGATCCAGCTCTGACAAGCAGCCCTCCCACCTTGGATGAGCTCAGGACGGTGAGCAGATTGTGAAGCACCGGCATGTGCATTGAGTAGGACATAATAGTTATCTGGGATGGAAAAAATTCCCACCTTTGGGAGATACCTGCTGACATATCTACAGATGAAATTATATCCTGTCTCTAACCAGGAGAGGAGGCTGAGGGACAAGCAGCAGGATCTTCTCAAATGGGTTTCCTTCCTATCTCACGAGGCTGCACCTGAGGGCTCCCCTTCATCCTGAATGGCGGGGAGCTGGGTGGCCCACTTGATTCCCCATTGCTGCCACCCCTGAGGGCCATCAGTGTGGGCAGACCAACTTCACTTTCTGCCATCTGCCTCTGGCCATATTTTATTTTCCATTTCTGGCCACTTTTGCCCTCTCTACCAGGTTTTGAGGACACAGACCCAATTCAAACCGAACTCTACTTGGCTGCATTAATAAGTTATGAAGGGCAGCCTTCAGACTGAAGACTAAAAATGGAAGATAGAAAGGATGAGACCAATGCTACAGATATGCTCTGAACCTGCTTTAAAAACCATTGAGTATGCTGGGCACACAGTCACACCCATCCTGTTTCCATCTGGGGCTACGCTAATGGCTGGACTACTTCACCAGCTTTTCTTCCAGCTCCTCTGCCTCCAACCACTCCTTCTCTTCCTTGGTATCCTTGCTGTGGAAACAAACTACTGCATTTATTGATGATTTCTTCTTTCTGCTGTGTGTGTGTGTGTGTGTGTGTGTGTGTGTGTGTGTACGCACGCATGCACGTGTGTGTATGAACTCTTTTGGCTTCAGTGTATTCCAGGTCCAGGTGATGGTACTTTCTTCTTGGTCTTCAAGTAGACATGAGATTAGCTATGTCCTTCAGATTGGATTTCACAGAAGCAAGGACTTGGAGTTTTGTGCAAAGTTGGCAGAGGTGGAGCTAAGCTGTGATGTCTGTGGGGGACAGAAGAATCCCAGAGGCCCATGCCTACCCTTGCATGGTGCATCATAACTGTTATCAAAGCAGACGCTTTGTTGTAGTCCTGTGGTTCTCACAGGCAGAACATAGACTGGTAGAGATCTAGATGGGTTAAAGCAGTTTCCCAGGAATGACCAAGAATTTGCTCTCCTTTGGCTGTCATACTAACTTTAAGTATTCCAGGGGTAGCCTTCCTGCTTACCAAAAATGGTTATAATAGAACTCAGGAGAAGTAAGATACTCTGTATTAGGATAGGGCTCATGTTCCTTGTTAGTGATCTTTGGAATGCATGATGCAAAAGGTGCAGGAAACAGAATCCAGAATCTGAGGTCTGAAAGTAGCAAGGACCTCATTTTATCCCTTACAAGCCTCAAATAACTCTCTTATTCTTGCCTCAATTCCCCCACCTGCAAATGAGATCACTGTCTCTGGTGTATCATGTTGTTGAGAGGATACAGCAATGTAAATTGCAGCGTCTTATAACCTCTAAAGTCTTTGTCATCACCACCGTTATCAGTTCCGTAAGCATCATCACTGTCCTTCCTTCAGTGTGTGCGTTCACTCTGTCTTCAGCATTGTGGCCATCTCCAAGGTCATTGTCAGTCTGTCACTGCTGTGACCCTCATCTCACATCCTTACCTTCTCCATTTTCAGTATGATGCCCCAGTCATCTCTATCATTATCCTTATCACCAGTGCCTTCCTCATCACCCTCACCATCTTCACCATCATCATCATTGGTATCTTCGTCCCCCTTCCTCCTTCTTTACCATCCAACCACCCCAACCAAAGTGGGTTGGCCTGCAGATTGGCCACCTCCTCTCTACTGAAGGTTTTCCATCAATTAAACAGCCACATGGTGAAGCTTGAAGAGTCAGATTTGTGTTCATTGGTATGGAGTGTTGGTTTTTGTAAAAACATTCCATTCCTGATCATGCTGAGCGAAAATAACCAATCTCGAAAGGCCATATTCTGTATTATTCCGTTCATATCACTTTCTCAAAATAGCAAAATTACAAATGTGGAGAATGGATTAATGGTTGCTGGGAGTTAGGGAGAGGAGTAGGAAGGGTTCTAAAGGTGTGACTGCAGGGACCCTTGCGATCATGAAGGATTCTGTATCTTGATTGTGATGGTGGCCACACAAATCCACACGTGAGATACAATTGCATAGAACTGGACACACATACGCACAACAATGAGGGCTTGTAAAATGGGTGGGACCCAGATATGCTCTGTGGGCTTTGCCTGTGTCAGTTTTCTGCTTGTGCTATTACATTATCATGTGTAACACATCAGTATCGGGGGAAATGGAAGGGAACTAAGGACCTTATTTCACTTCTTTTTGCAACTTCCCATGAATTTATAATTATTTCAAAGGAAAAAGTTTTGGAAGACACCCTCCCTTCCAGGTCTACCTCTGACCACTGGGTTAACTCAGGCACCACTGGGCTCCACCACCTTGCCTACCACCCACCTGGGCCTTTTTCATCCAAAACACACCATTTCTTTTTGGACTTGCTCCTCAGCTCTGTTCTGTTATTTTACCAGGAGGCAAAAAAAAAAGAGAATAATGCCCAATTTGGGAGCCCAGAAAAAGTAACCAGGATCTAAGCCAGCCCAATCATGTCACTGAGACATAGATCTCCTATGTGCTGAATTCCCTCGTTCCTCAGCCAAATTGGAAGTGCTGTTCTGTTTTTCCTCTTCCATGTCAAAGATTTGCTCTCCCATAAGCTGAGAAGTATCAAATTTGTCTTTTCTTATTCCAGCAGGGCAACTAGTTGAGAAGTAGGAAATAAGAAATCCAAGGCCACCAAAGTCTGGTTATTACTCCTCACTAGTCTTCTGTGAAGCTATGTGGGTTTATGCAGAAAAAAAACCACTGCCAGTCCAAATGGACCACTGTTTCCAGTTGATGCCAGAGACCTCACTTCAGATGTACCTGCGGGGCAGATGACACTTCCTGGCTCCAGTGGCTAGCCTGGCTGTGTGCTGCTTCATCAAGTTTTAATATAAATGTTTCTTTTTCTATCTTGGGGAAAGTCAGAAGAAAGCCCTGGTATCTCACTGCCAGGGTCTTTGGTTAACTGACCAATGATTCAAACAGGTGAAGCGCAGAGGGTAAGGAGGGCAGGCAGAGGGTGGCCCCATCATCTGGAGCCACAAATCTCTGAGGTGTTACAAACACACAGTCTACAATTCCCCTTGTCCCAGTCATGTGCTCAGTGATGAGTCTGGAGCTATATGGGGGAAAAAAAGGAAAAAAAAAAAAAACACAGCAGGCCGCCCTGGAATGGGACTCGAAAAGATGAGTTAGGATTTTGTTGAGTGGAGAAGGAAGGGCTTGGAAAGGAATCCCAAGTAGAAAGTGTGCAAAGTATGACTCCTGTAAAGAATAGAGAGCAGTTATTCCAGGTGACAGGAAAATCAACTATAACAGATGAATTATGTCCATTCATTCATTCATTCATTCATCTAACAAATATATGTTAGATGGCAAGGGGGGAAAATGGCAAGAGAGAGAGTTAGGAACCCCATTAAGGGTCAAGTTGCAGAGGGGCTTGCCTGGTGAGCAGAGGTTCTGAATTTGCTTTCAGGGGAAGGGGCACAGTGGGAGGGATTTAAGTAGGCATGTGACTTGATTTTGAAAAGATATCTGCATCCACAAAAAATTGTGTCCAAATGGGGCTACTGAGGCAACTATTTTGGCAAGTTAATTTCACAATTTGAATAACATGGTTCTCAAACCATGCTTCTTATTTGGATCCAACTGTCCACAGAAAGCAGACGTTTTGACACTAGACACTGGCCAGGGCAAGGGTGGGGTGAAGATAGTCTTTTAGAAAGACCAATTCTTGGGGCACCTGGGTGGCTCAGTCGGTTGAGCGTCTGACTTCAGCTCAGGTCACGATCTCGCGGTCCGTGAGTTCGAGCCCCACGTCGGGCTCTGGGCTGATGGCTCAGAGCCTGGAGCCTGCTTCCGATTCCGTGTCTCCCTCTCTCTCTGCTCCTGCCCCGTTCATGCTCTGTCTCTCTCTCTATCTCAAAAATAAATAAAACGTTAAAAAAAATGTATAGAAAGACCAATTCTTGACCTTGTTCAACTATGTTTTTGGTTTGTTTGTGAATCTTAATTATTTTTTATTTTAATATTTTTAAAAGGTGATATACACACATTTTTGAAAATTGAAACAATACAGAGGCGCCTGGGTGGTGCAGTTGGTTAAGCGTCCAACTCTTGACCTCGGCTCAGGTCATGATCTTACAGTTCATGAGTTCAAGCCCCACGTTGGGATCTGTGCTGATGGCATGTAGCCTGGTTGGGATTCTCTCTCCCTCCCTCTCTCTCTCTTTGCCCCTCCCCTGCTTGTTCATGCACTCTCTCTCTCTCTCAAAATAAATAAACTTAAAAAAATTGAAGCAATGCAAAAGGGTATTCAGTGGAAGAAATCTCTCTCCCATCCCCTTGCAAGAGATTCTATTGAAAAGATGTGCCATGATTTATTTAAGCAGATCCTCTAGCCCCATGGATATTCAGGCTTTTTCAGTCTTTTGTCTGTGAACAATTGCTGTAGTGTTCATTGTACGCTATGGTGGTGATGCTATCCTAGCTCTCCTGGTCTGTCAACCCCAGGTCTTAAAGCCAATGGGTCTAGGGTCCAAACCACAGAGGCCAGCTCTGAATCCCCACCATGAGTTCATCTCCTGTAGGCCCTGAGTCTTCTGACACCTGCCTGGTAATGGCTTCAGGTTCACAGGAGAAGCCCAGGCAGAAATTGTGTCTGTTACTCTTCCTTGGCTCACTGAGGCTCTGATCCTACATGGCCTATGGTGTTAGTCAGCATGGGTGACCTTTCTCAGCAGCACCAGCCGCCCTGGCAGAACTGGGGGCTGGGGCGGGGGGGGACGGATCCTGATCATTTCCCTTTGCATCTTACCTTTGGGGCCAAAATAACACAAATGCCCCAGGTACCTCCTGTGACATTTGACAAAGGCACAGCATTCACTCAGATTTGGTAATTTGACATTTGCATTTTCTTAGGCTGCTTCATTTTAGATTGATCAGCCGGATGAAACTCAAGATGGCCGGTCCTGTTTCAATATTTAATCATTTGGCTCGGCCTGGAATGTCATTAAGCTAAAATAGGAAACTTATTTTCAAAGAGCACTTTGAAAAGACCTGTTACTTTCTAAGGCCGTCTGTCTCAAGGCACAAAAATAGACATTTCCCCTCTCTCTCTTTTTTTTAACCTTTTAAAACCTTCATAGCTTACAGTTTAGCTAGAAGCTCTGATTTCTGGGATGTGATTTCTTCACATCACCAAGCTGTCCAGGTCAGTAAAAATGTTTTGGAGATGTAATTGCGGACTTGCTGGTATCTGCATCCAGCTGGGGAGGCCGGGCCAGGCTGGATCCATGGGACAGCTAGCAACAGTAGCAATAGTAACAATAACCACTGTACTAGCAGCAGAAGGCATTGAATGCCAACTACATATCAGATACTGGAGTAAGTGCTTTACATACATTATTGTATTCAATTTTTTTTTTATTTTTTACATTTATTTATTTTTGAGAGACAGAGAGACAGCATGAGCAGGGGAGGGGCAGAGAGAGAGGGAGACACAGAATCCGAAGCAGGCTCCAGGCTCCGAGCTGTCAGCACAGAGCCCGGCGTGGGGCTCGAACCCACGAACCGTGAGACATGACCTGAGCTGAAGTCGGACACTTAACTGACTGAGCCACTCAGGCGCCCCAATACATTATCGTATTTAATGTGTGTATTTATTGATTGGAGTGTTTATTGAGAAGGAGGCTGAGGTATAGGTCAATTCACATGCCAAGACGTGCACAGAGTGGGGCGGGAGAATCCCAGGGGCCGCTGAGCCGGAGTGGCATTAACCAGCCATAGTGAGTGCCCTCCTGCGTCTGAGAGACCACATTGGTGCCCAAGAACAGTCGAGGTCACTGTTGGCAGAGGCAAAATGAGCACTGAGCTGAAGGGGAGAGGGACTGGGAGCAAAGGACTGTGAGCGTTGGAGGTGGCCCTACCCCAGTGGAGTTCTCACTCAGCCACTTAATGCCCATGTGGCTCCTGGTACCTCCCGGGTCTCTTTGACTATCAATTTCTTGATCTTTAAAATGGAAATGATTAACCTGACCCACATGTAGTCCTGAGGCCTGGATGATTCGATGAGCTGAAGTTGCCTGGCTCATGTCCTCATGGACAAATGAGCAGCAGAGCTGGGAGAGCCAGGGTCCCAACCCACCCTCGCTACCTGAGGCCCCACCTCGGAGGATGGCCCTGAGGATTTACATGGTAAACCCAGGAAAAGGCTCGGCACCCAGGCTGACAAATCCTCCCTCATAAGAAATGTCAGGTACCTCTGCTGTCATTAGAATGCAGAGGAAACTGGCTAGAGTAGAGGTCTCTCTCTGGTCCCAACTCTAGCGTGCTGGGATAATTCACCAGAGCTGCAAGGGCCCTCTCTGCTTGTCTACGCTCTTTTCCTCTGGGTCACCAGACAGTCTCTTCCTGTCTCTCCGAGGAAGAGGTGAGCATCTTCTCCCAACCAAAGGAAGCCCTGGGAGTAAAGAAGCAATCCAGAAGGGGACCACTTTAAGAGAGGAAGTGCTTCCAGGTGATGGTGTCAGGTGAGGGCACCGTCTAGCCTCTGACCCCTAGAACCCTGATCCAACAGGCCTCTTGGTGTTGACCAATGGTTTTGACTCTCCTCAAAGGGGGTAGGGGTGGACACCAGAAAGGGCAGAGAGTTGGGGTGGACACCAGGGAAAGGGCGGAGAGTTCCAAGAGAGATGGAGAAGGGTCTCCCCTTTCCTGACCTTAGCAGGGCTTCTCTGAGGGTCCACTACCAACGCAATGACCAGAACTGCATCTGTCCATCTTTTCCTGGAGGGATGAGCCATTTTGACTCAATTTATTTGGACTACCAACTGTCTGAGAGCTCCCATGCCTCTCTGCACCCCTCACCCGTATAATGAGAGCACAATTTCCTACTTACCTCCCAGGAAGTACTAGTTACTAAAATGATGCAGGACCCTGGCTGCCACCCAAACACCCAGATGCCAAGACTCCATGTGCTCCTCACCTCTGTGAGGCTCCCAGAGGCCACAACTACTGTAAGTGAGGTGTGGAGACGGCAGCTCTAACATGCTCCCGCAGACCCCAGCCCCCTGCTCCTCTCCACCACGGTCCCTCTTTCTCTCCTACTCCTATGGGACAGCCCTCTCATGTCAGTATGGTAGGAGCCATCTCAGAAGCCCTTCAAAAACATGAGAATTTCTACTACAGTGTGTAATGTGCTGCCTGAGAAGGAGCCCGGCCACACAGCAGGTGCCCACTCACAGCTTCGTGTCCTGGTCTGAGGATGGGCAGCTCCATGGCGTCCTGGCCTTTCCAGGGGGTTGCTTCCAGGGCCACATCTTGCATCTTGGTTTTCTTCCTTGTCAGTATCTCCAGGGCGTGTCTTGCCCAAGCCTTTCCCTCGGGGAGCTGGAAGAGCCAGTTAATGCGGTGGAAAAATCCAGAAAGCCAGTAGCTGCACTTACGGAGGCCTGTGGAAACATGCTTGGCCTCAGGAACCAGTTCCATCCAGCTTCAGTGTGCACGCTCCAAACATCTGTCAGTGCACAACTCAGACAACAAGAGAAGCCATGGGGCGGACGACGCTGCTTCCAGCTTGAGTTCCAGCAAAGCGCGAAGCATAGATGAGCTTGCTGCCAAAGGAGTTTAAGTTGAACTAATTTGCTCTGGAATAATCCTAAGCAATGCCTAAATGTGATACCTGAACATGGTCTCTAAAGCCCGCTCCTCATGTGTGTGCGATGTTTGTGGGGTATGTATCTGTGGTATGAGTGTGGTGCGTGGGTGGGGAGGGGGGTGCTGGGGGGGTTTTGATGTGGGTGCGTGCGTAGCGTGTGTGTGGTGTGTGTGATGTCTGTATTGGGATATGTGTGTGATGAGTGTGTTGTGTGGTGTGCGTAGTACGTGTGATGTTTGTGTGGTGTGCATGTGACACGGGACAGCTGTCAGAGATCTGCTTTTCCACTTGGAAAGCCTGGCAAGTTTTGCTGTTTGAGTTCCATCTGCCTTTTAGAGAATGATAGATTTTTAGCTTCCCCTTGAATATTATCAATCTTAGCTTCCAGTGCTACTGTGACAGGCTGTCCTTTTCCAAACTTTGCGGGTATTTGAGGGAGAGGCTTGGGGATGCTGTTTAAAGAGCTGTAACCAGATGCCACTTTGCAGTTTGGGGGATTTAAAGACTCTTGTTACTTATTCCATCTTTTGCGTCAAAGTTTAACATTTCCCAGGACCACCTGCTACTATGTGGCTAAGATCTTGGCTAAGTGGCTCTCAGGTGAGATCCCTGCCTGTACCAAGGGGCTGTCTGGGCCCTGGAGGAGGTGGAACCCAGTAAGCAATTGTCCGGGGACCTGTGTGCGAGAACATCTCTACCAGCCTGCCTGTTCCAAAGAGCCCAGCCAAGCCCCACACCCACTGTCAGCTCTTCACTACAGACATCACCAGTCTTGGGTGATACTTGATCAGTTAACTCCCCAGGAAGCCTGGAGCTGGGTTTCCAGACCAATCTCTTTAATTGCACTCAAGACACTTATCTGGAGGGGTTGCCGCAGGCCAGCGTCAGGAGACAGCAGCTTGTCTACATTTTCTTGGTAGGAAGCTGTCCGTGGTGCTGACTGCACCCCATTACTGCTTCCCTGCTTCCACTGGATCCTGAGCCTCACCACGCTTGGTGTCTGTTTATTTAAGCAACTCTGTGCTGTTCCAATCTCTGCCTGGTTCACTCCGCTCCAAACTGTGGGTCAGCTAATCAGGCAGGCAGTGCTGACCCTGTCATTGACTCAGGGCCCCATAAAGGCAGAGCAAGGTCTTTGGAATTGCCTCAGTGGTAATCAAATGCTGGCCTGCCTCTTCCTATTTGGGTAACCTCAGATAGCTTGCTTGGCTGTTGAAAAAAGTGAATAATGACATGGTTTTCAGGATTGAGATGAGATAACAAATGTGAAAGAAACTGGCACAGACATGCTCAAAACTGAGTAGCAAATCAATCAATACACATCTCTTTTCTCTTTCCTGATCTTTTCCAAATTCTTAACAATTAGCTTGGGTCACTGTCCAAGTACTTCCTGAAGAAAAAAAAATGGAGGGGAAGCTCCACTGAGAGCTTTTGTTTTTGAGTATCAGAAACCAGGTGTGCTTACAGCTAGAGTAAAGAATTCAGGATTAGTTGTGGAATTTCTGTGGAGAGAGCATATCTGCTGTGGTGAATAACATATGACAGCATCATTTCTTACCTTTATCATCAACTGATAGTTCACTGTTTGATTTAGCAAACAGTCACTGAGTACTTACTAAGATCAAGGCACACTGAAAAGCATTGTGACGTGGAAGCAAAGGTAATAAGCCACAGTCACAGCTTTAAGGCGATCACAAGCCAGTAGTGATGACCAACACACATGGGCCTCTACTGTGTGTCTTCATGGTCTAAATCTTGGTAAGTGTATCTATATCCTTCAGCCTCATGACAACCCCAGGAAGTCAGGACTTTTATCGTTGTCCTGTATTAGTCAGCTCTGGCTGCTATACCATTGACTAAGTGGCTTAAACAATAGAAATGTGTCTCCCATTGCTCTAGAGGCTGGAAAGTCCAAGATCAAGGTGCTGGCTGATTTGCTTCCTGGTTCCTTGCTAACTGGCTTGCAGATGGCTATCTTCTTGCTGTGTCCTCATATTGGGGACAGAGAGCGAGCTAGATCTCTGGTTTTCTCTGGTAAGAGTACTAATCCCATCATGGGGGCCCATCCTTATGACCTCATCTAATCTAATTACCTCCCAAAGACCCCCACCTCCTAATAGCATCACACTAGACACGAGGGCTTCAACATATGAATGGAGAGGGGTACAAATATTCAGTCCATAGCACTACATTTTATAATAAAAGAAACTGAGACAGAAAAGTGAAATTATACCCAAAGTCCAGCCACTAAGTAGTGGAGTCAGGATTTCAATCTAGGTCTAAGCACAAAGCTACTGCAATGCTCTTAAATAGTATGTTACCTCTGATTCTAGTAGGGAATATTTAACCTATATACATGTAAACTGGAATGGAGTTGTCAGACTTAAAAAATAAAAACCATAAGCATCAAGTTAAAATTTACTATCAAGGGAAGAGAAGGAGGGATAGAGGTGATTTATTACAAGAGTTCAAAGGAGGAAGATACAATGGCTCCATATGGCAATCATGGCAGGCTTCCTGGAAGAAGTCACATCTAAGCTGGCCTCAGAACTCATGTAGTTTGGGAGAGAACATTTCCAAAATACTCCAGGCAAAGGAAGTACTCTGAGCCAAGGGCAGGCCATGAGGAGGATGCAGGAGGCAAGGGCAAAAGTCAGAAGGGCAATGGGAGCCTTGAAGGCTTCCATGATAAGGTTGGCTCTGTTACGAAGGTGCTAGAGATCTAGTGAGGGTGATTTCCAAGGATTTTATTCGGAGAACTTCTTTCAATGTTTTGCCAAGATCTTGAGGGACTAGATCCAATTTTCCCCGAATTTGACTGTATTTGAATATCCCAGCTGCCCTTTTCCAATTCTTCAGGCTGCTGACCACCCCTCAGGAGCCAGCTGGGGAAGGGAGAAAGCTTTCCTCTGTCTCCAGATTTCTGTCTCCCACTAATGTGGCCTGGACTCGGGGAACTGGCCCCAGGCATCACCTGCCTGGCTATTCCCCAGCCTGGAGCAGGGCCCTGAACTGCACCCCAAGCCTGCCTCTCCCCTGGAGGTCTGTCCTCTGGAACCAGCTGCCTGCTGGGGCATTTAACATCAGCCTCTGCCCAGGTGGGGCACCAAGGGGAGAATATCTCTGGACTGCCTGACAGGATTCAGGGCAGCAGGATAAGGCAGCTGAAGTCAGGCAAACATCCGGACTGGTGCCATCTAACAATACCAGTAAACTAGCAGTCACTTACATTTTTAAATATTTCACTTCAAATAAGCTTTGTAAAATTATTCAAGCAAAGTGCCTGACCTCCTTCAACCCAGGAGCCTGGCCTCATTCAGACTGGGAAGATCTTCCCCCGCTTTCAAAATGTCAGCTCAGGCAGTGACAACTGGCTTGGGGTTTTACTTGGCTGTTAAAAAATGTATACAGCTCAACGGCAAATTAACAAAACTTTGTAAATGGACTTAGATGTCTTTCACCTGCCAAGATTCATCTTCTGATTCAGTGGAGCAGGACTTGAAACCCTTCTGAGTGGAACACATTTTCTAAATGTTTAAAAATAGAGGATTTAGAGGATTTAATGAGGTTACTTTTCTCCACCCTTGCCAAAGGCCTACAGATAATCACAGATAATATTTCAGGTTACTAATAAAACTCACAGTTGGAGGTAGATATGAAAAGGAAGCACCTTGACTAAAATGTGAACAATAGGACTGACCTCCTTCAAAAGCACCGGGATAGTAGGGAAGAGAGCCCTTCTGCAAATGTCCTCATTCAGGGCCCCTCCGAGACCTGTTTCCTACTAAGCCAGGCAGCCTCATGCAGCTGAGTCATCTGTCTGGGGTCAGGCAGGGAATGCTTAGGAGGAAATATGCAAGCAGTGACCCACAGGCATCTCCCAGGACCATTCTTGGCCAGAGTCAGGGGAACAAAATCAGGGCTTTTGCCAGCTCGAGGCCCTTGCTGTTCCACAGGTCTGTCCTGGGGACCCAAAAGACAAGCCCCAAACTTCCTTCCTGAGGGGACATTGTTGAGAGGAATCTCTTCTGACAAGGGACTTGTCAGGTCTGGTGGCTATGTGACATTGGTTGGGTCTCTGTGGACATCTACAGTGTCTGTTTCTGGGGGTGACTCCATTTCGCATCTGTCAGTCACATCTGTAGCTGTCTTTTCTGACCCAGAAGCTTTGCTATGTAATCCTCAAAGCCAACAGCCAGATGGAGGTGGAAACATGCTGAGGCACGTGCAGTCTACTCATTTAGAGTTTCTCAACATGAACATGCACCAGACTCTTTTGGGAGCCAGTTCAACATGTGGACATCTGGGCCAGAGGTTCTATTTGGAGGGTCTAGACTGAAGCCCTTGGGACCTGCATGGTCGGCAAACCCCCCAGGTGACTGCGCTGTGGGATGTCTTCTCAAGAAGCAAGCTCATGGCCTTGTCGATGAGTACTGCCAGCCACGTGAAGGCAAAGCAAGCAGGCCCTGGAGGATCAGACTTTGAAAGCTTGACATTTCCAACGGTGAGGTGTGGACACAGGTGGCTCACGTAGTGCTGATTTGGTAGGAGCCCACGTATTTAGAAGCAGAGTTAATGGCTTTGCAAAATCTAAGAAGGCAGGAGCCATTTACAGAGTCTCAAATGGGTGGGTTTTCTCCCTGGTCCAGGGATGGCGAGTTTATTTTCCTCAACATTTCATTTTGAAAAATCAAAGACCTGCAGACAACTTGGAAGAATAAAACAAGAATAGTACAAAAATCACCTGTATAAACAGGTCTGTTCTTCATCCATATCCACCACCATTGTCAGCATTTTCCACATCTGCTTTCTCTCTCCTTACTTTCACTATATATGTGTATATATACATATACATCTTCTATGTATCTTTCATTCTATGTGTGTGCACTTTAAAAATAACACCTATTTCTCACTGCTTCGATTATAACAGCTTTATTGAGATATAATTCACACACCATAAAATTCACCCACTTAAAGTGTACAGCTCAGTAGTTTTTAGTATATTCAGAGTTTTCAGCCATCAATACAATCACATTTTAGAACAATTTCATCACCCAAAAAGCCACCCTGTGCTCATTAGCAGTCGCTCCCCATTCCATGAAGGGAGAAAGTAGCAGGAGCTGATCTGTCTGGTTCCTACTTCCTATGGTTCAGGACTTGCCCCACAGGGGCCTGACTCCCCCAGACTTCTGGAGAGTGTCATCCAGCCCCTCAGAAAGCTATCCCCAAACCTCAGAGTGTGGTGTTCCATCCACATCTGGAAGTGGAAGTCCACTCACTATGGATAAAGTTCAGTGTGTGGGGAGTGAGGAAGTACAGGCCCAAGGCTCCAAATGGGATGCCAACAAGCTGGGGAGGTCAGCAACGATGCCAGCCAAGGTGCCCCAGCAGTGTGGTTCAGGGCCCGCAGCCTCTTTAGTCAGGAGGAGGGAGTCACAGGGCTCTAAGCTATGTATTCAAGTTTGTGTGTGATCCTATAACTCAGCCAGGGTCACTCAGCTAGTAAATGCCAAATTCAAGATCAGATCTGGGTCTAATTCCAGAGTCTGCTCTTTGCTCTGTCCGGCTGCTTTGCTTAGAGTCAGTCCTGCCAAATGACAAAGACTGCCTGGGACAGTCATGAGCCCCTGATCCCTGGAGAGGCAAAAGCAGAAAAGAGAAAACCCCATCACAGGGACACAGTGGGAGAGGGTCAAGCCTGACATGAGGCCTAGATGAGATGATGTGTAGAGTCCCTACAAGGCCAAGATTCTATCTGATGAAAGCTAAAAAAGAGCCAAGGGGCGTCAAGAGTGACCAGTCACACAAATGTGCCCAGAACTGACGGGGTCTTCTAGATGCGAGACTTTCAGTTCCCAAACCTGAAGAGTCCTGGGCAAACCAAGATTAATTGGTCATACAGTTGTATCGGAAGCTGCTCTGATGTTGATGTGATTTTCTTCCACCACGTGGAAGGCTGCCCAAGCTAACGGTGAAGACTGAGATCTCCGGGTTGCCTGCATTTAAACCCTGACTCTAGTGCCTTCTTTCTCCATCAGCTCCCCTCCCTGGGTTGTCACAGGTGAGAGTCTGTGACATGATGTGTGCAGAGCACCAGAGGGAGCACCAGAGACATAGCTGGCATTTAACAACTGCTGGCCATTGCTGGCCATGTGCTCTGTGCTGACCAGACAACAGCCGTGCAGGAAATGCCTGTTGGTGGGTGATGAGCGAATAGAAATTTGCTTAGCAGTGGCCACTGATAGCCCCAAGAAACTGTATATTCCACTTACTGCAGGCATGTTAGCTTTGCCTCTAGAGCAGCTTGACCTGGGCCTGGACTGGAGTGCGCGTCTGTATGTCCTGGAAGCTCTATTTGGCCTCAGACAACAGGTCAAATTGAGTCATCTCGTTTGCTGAGGGCCTGACCCATGTATTTTTATTGCTGAGCACCACGGAGCAACTCTGCTGAGCCAGAGTTGTATTCACGCTTCAGAGGGTGAGCAGGCATCTGTGGTGAGAGCAGATGGGGAAGTGTCTCATTTTCTGGCACCTTGGCACCCTGTCAGGGGCAGCAGTAAAACTGCACTTGCCTTTGAGTAGAGCACCCAGAATGCACACCCTGAGCGCAACATATTTTAAGGACAAAACTCAGCAAGATGATGTTCTGGGTTTGTTGTTGGTAACAGTAAGAATGCAGTAAGTCAGAGACTATTTTATGCATATTGTGAGATGGAGCAAATGAATTAACATAGTGACATTATTAAGAACCAATGGTCTTGCAGGGTACCTGGGTGGCTCAGTCGGTTAAGCATCTGACTTCGGCTCAGGTCATGATCTCATGATTCAAGGGTTCAAGCCCCGCATCAGGCTCTGTGCTGACAGCTCAGAGCCTGGAGCCTGCTTCAAATTCTGTGTCTCCCTGTCTCTCTCTGCCCCTCTCCCACTCACACTCTGCCTCTCTTGTCTCAAAAATACACACACACACACACACACACACACACACACAGAACCAGGGCTCTCGGTGTGGATGAAGGGAGATTCAAATTTGGGATGAGGAAGGAGAGGAAGAGCCCCATGGCATTGGCTTTGTATTGGAGGTATGAGAATGAATGCATGACTTAATATATTCAATACCATCTGTGGTCTAGCAGTAATGATGTCCTAGTAGTGATGAGATCTGTGGTAGAGGCCCAGTGATGAGCAGAGAGGGGAGAATATCTGGTGTCTGGGATGGGAGAGAAGACTGGCCTCCCTGGGGCTTTCTGCTGGTTCCAGTATGTGAGACACTGAGCTACCCTGGCTTTTCTGTCTTTGGAGTTGTGGTACCTTAACAGGGCTTCCCCTGGTCCTCCTTACCTCTTTTTACTTGAACTTGTTGTTCCTATGCCTCACAACCCAAGAGCCCTGAATTGAATCCCCTGCAAACCTCTCTTTGTGGAATCAGGTGCCCTTTCTGCTCTAGTTGGCTGCAATAGCACTACAAGTCCTGCTGGATGGACGCCATGAGCCAAAAAGTGCAGGATGGGAATGGGGCGGGGCATGCTGGACAGATGCTCTGGACCGAAAGCTCAAGGCACTGAAGTCCAGTTTTGTGACCTCTGGGAAATCTGGCAAAACCCCAGAGACAGTCTTTCTGGGAATGTGAACTTCAGTTCCCTTCATAGGAAGAGGAATCTCTGCCTACTCCCCCTTGGGTTCCTGCCAAGGAACGCCTAGGTCCTGGGGCGTTGGGCTGAAAGTGGCAGACGAGCTACAGAGGGGCTGAACCCAGCTGCATGTTTCATGAAGTACATGCCAGATGGTGCCTCCAAACTCAGCCCAAAACCTGTCTTGTGTCCAAAAGACCCATACTGAATCCATGGGAAAGTTCTGGTTACAGCTAGGTTGCCACACTGGGAAGCGTGTTGAGGGAGGAGGATGTGGAGGGCTGGTAAAGCAGTGTCCTTCAGTTATCCCTCCCTACCCTCCTCCCCATCTTCCAACTTCCCCCATCCAGAGACTTTTTAATGGTGATGATGATGATGGTGACGATGGTGATTTGTTGAGCATTTAGTCTGCAGTAGGCATTAGGAAAATCCATTTTTATGCATTATCTAATTTGACCCTTAGAACACCACTGTGAGGGAGGTATTTTATTATCTCTATTTTACAGAGAAGGAAACAGAAGCTTATAAAATTTAAATAACATGCCCAAGGTAATATGGCTAGTGATGGGTGGAACAGGGACTTGAATCAGGCAGTGACTCACCTGCTCTGTTTTTTAGTTGATGGTTGATGTGGTTCTCAGGCATGACATGTCTGTTGAAACGCTGTTGAATTTAAAAATCCAGCTTAAAGTGTGCCATAGTCTTAGTTTTCTACTGATGCTGTAAGAAATTACTACAAATTTAGTGGCTTAAACAGTACAAATTTATTATCTTACCATTCTGGAGGTCAGATGCCCAACATGGGTCTTATTGGGCTAAAATCAAGATGTCAACAGGGCTGCATTCCTTCTGAAGGATTTAGAGGAGAATGTATTTCTTTGCCTTTGCCAGCTCCCAGATGCTGCCAGAATTGCTTGCTCATGACCCTCTTCCTCTGTCTTCAAAGCCAGCAATGACAGTTTAAGTCCTTCTTAAGCTGCCATCTCCCTAGTCCTTTCTCTTTTGTCCCTTCTTCTGCTGATGAGCACCCTTGGGATTACATTGGACCCACTGGCTAATCCAGGAGAATCTTGCCATCTCAAAGTCTACTGATTAGCACCTTAATTCCATCTGCTGCCTTAATTTCCCCTTGCCACACAACCTAACATATGTCCAGGATTAGGATGTGGACACCTTTGGGAGGCCGTTATTCTGCCAACCACATGTAACAGCTTCTGAAAAGACAAACCTGAACTTGACTTTTGACTTGGGCATGTTTCTTAACCTTTCTGAACCTCGTCTTCTTTGTCCGTAAGCTGGGTGGTGACATCAGAATCAAATGGAGTGCTGTACGAAAAGCCCTTCTATCAGTCTCTGGCACATCCCTGCTTCCCCTCTGCTTTTGTGCCTCCTGACTCCCAGTTGGTTTCTATCTCCTCCTCCCGAGTCTCTTCCACACAGATCACATTCTATCACTTTCCCTTTCAGCACTTGGACATGTCTGATCCCCCTCCCAGCATGCTAGGGAACCTTTGAAGGAGCCCTGCAGCCCATCGTTCCTGTGTCCTCCCCAGCACCTGGCAGGTGCCTGGCACAAAGTCAGCCCTGAAAGCAAGCTGTCAAGGAGCTCTGGAATGTGGAGTGAGAAACCTGGACAGAACACACAAAATCACCTCTTTAATTCAGATGGGCTCTCTGCCAGTCTGTCTGTCTCTGTCTCTGTCTCTGTTCCTATCTCTATCTCTGTCTCTCTCTCTCAATTTACCCATGACTGTTCCTTGGTGAACATAAGAGACATACAGAATACATGTCTTATTGGAAAAAGCTGCACCTGATTTGTCTTCAGGCCCAGTGCATTTCAAAGAGGGTTGTTTAGGAACTTGCTTCCTGGTGTTCCTATAAGCTCAAAAGACCTTTTGAAGGACAAAGTATCATAATCACCTCGTATAAATTGAATGAGGACATGAGACTTCTCATGGGAGGAAAACAGGCCCATTTTTTACCACAAATTCATGCAATTTTACAGCTAAAATATTTGGCTGGAGTTGACAGTGGACAGGGAACAATGGATGTTGGAGAAAGGGATAGGGGAAGGAAGATGTCTTTGTGTGTTAGGGACCTCCCTGGCAACTCTCAAGAGGACAGTGAGAGGCAATATCCTCTTTATCAAACCCCCAAAGATATGATTTCTTGTCAGTTTCCCCAGCAGTGAAAATCTTTTACGTGGCAGGAAGTGGGAGGTTGCCTTGTAGTCATGGCTGGGACGCAACTGCAGAACATTGCTGCATTTTTCTTACAAAGTTTCTCAGAAAAGTGGGTTTATTGCTATTTTGTGCTTCCGAGGATCCCTTCATTCCAGATACCTTTATCATTTGGACTTGGTAAAGAGTTAAGAGAAGCTCAGGGAGGTCCCAGCTCGATGTTTAAAGGTCTCCACTTAGACTTTCCTTGATGATTTGCCCAAGTGGGGAAGCCAATCCTTCCACCAACGCATGTTTCTTGAACACATTCTCTGTGCCAGGTACTGCGCGAGGCTCAGAGAATGGGGAAATTCAGAAGACACCATTCCTGCCAATGAGAAGTGAGAACATGTGCACACTTTGTAACTGTGAGCATTCTCAATAGACAGAAAGTTGGACTCTATCAGTGGCTTGTCCCTCCCCTTTGCTCTCCATTTAAGTCACCCAGCAGGTGCCTCTGTTCCACCTCTTAGACATCCCTCTGTTCACCACTTCTCTCTAGTTCCTGCCACCTCAACTCAGGCCTCAGCATCCTGGCCCCCCAGGTGCTCTGATTTCCTTCCACCATAATCTACGACCTGTTCTGCAGCCAAATTGATCTTCCTTAAGGGAATCTAATCATATCACTCTCCTACTGAAAACCTTCCAGTGGCTTTTCCACCCCTTCAAGAGCTTGTCCAGAACCATTATTGTGGCTCTCAGGACCTTCCTGGCCTGGTTCCTGCTTGACATGATAGGGCCCTCAGCATGGACAGGCCCTGTGCTAAGTGCCTGCCACATCACAACGTGTTTAACTTCTCACAAATGTGTGAGGTAGGCAATGCCCATGCATCTTCTCTCCCCACATGAGAACACTGAGGAACAGAGAAATTCAATAACTCCTCTGAGATCACCCAGATGGCAGGGCCAGAACTCAAACCCAATGGCTCAGCTGGCTCCAGAACCACATACTTGACCCCTACATGAACCTGCCTGCTTAGCACACCAGACTCAACTCTCTCCAACCTCCTGGCTCCCCACGTCTGTGCTCCAACCACATAGACAGCGCCCCCACCCACATAGTCTCGCAGCCAGTCTCACAGGGGTCACAGAGGAGACTCTCTGGAAGATCTCTCCGCAACCGCCCCCTTCCTCACTGGACCACAGTCCCTGAAACGCCTTGGGCTCCTCTGCCTGGGCCTTCAGCCTGTGGGTCTGTCTCCCCACTGGAAGCAGAGCAGCCTCCCTTAATCCTCTGTTCAGTCTCCAGGATCTGCCTCTGAACCTGGCTCGTAGCAGGGCTCACCAGACTGACTGGCTGGCTGGCTGACTGAATGACAGAGCAACCTTCAGCAGACCTTACCTGTTCTTCCTCTGAATACCTCGAGACCGAGGAGAATCATCTTCCATCCGGTGCAGAACCGTAGGGCTCAAGTTCACATGCTTAAATGGTCTCCCACAGAATTTCCAGCCTCCAGAGAGAATGAAGGGAGCTGGAAAGGGCATCACCCCACCCTTAGAAAAGTAAAGGTAGGCAGTCTGCAAGGTCACAGCTGTCCCTGAACCTATCAGAGGGCTGAAGTCACAGGGCCACCAGCTGACCAGACCTCTGAGGAAAGACCGATATGTCCAAGTAGAGATGGCTTGTGAGCACTTGTGTGACTGGGGCAGATGCCCTTGGCTGCCACGGAGGAGAATTTAGCCACAATTTTAATAAGTTGCTAAAGCTAAGTGTAGGCAAATAAGAGACTATAGAAGCCCTAGGGGCTCCAGACACAAGCTGAATTCGTACCCAGGTGGCATGTTTTCACCAGAGGCTCCCATAAAAGATTAGGGGCCAGAGACCTGCAGAAAGTCTCCCTAGGGTGGTGCCCATGGGGACAGGAGCAGCAGTAGAAGGGGCAGAAAGCCCTCCCAGATCCTTCCCCCGCAGCTCACCAACAAAAGCCTTAAACTCTGGGAAGCAGTGTGACAATTTCTTATAAAGTTAAGGCACACTTACCATATAAATACACACTTTCCTGCCCCTTGCTGTTTACCCAACTGATTTGAAGCTCACGTTCACACAGAAACCTATACACCAATGTGGGTAGGAGTTTTCTCACTGAAAACAGTCCACATGCCCTTCAACTAGCGGATGGATAAGCAAGGGATACCGCCCCTCCCTACGACGGAAGAGTCCTCAGCAATGAGCCCAGGATGCCTGCAACAAGATGGGTGAATCTCATAAACATTATGTTGAGTGAAAACAGCCAGACTCAAAAAGCCACTCACTGCATGATTCCACATACCTGATGTTCTAAAAAGGCAAAACTATAGGCTCAGAAACCACATCGGTGGTTGCCAGGGGGCAAGGGATGGGGGAAAGGGTTCGCTTCGAAGGGATTCAAGGGAATTTGGGGAAGCTGACAGACTGTTCTATATCTTGATGGTGACGGTGGCTTCAGCACTGTGCACACATTCATCGAAATTGGGAGAAATGAACACTAAATATAATTTACTTACTTATATTAATTATAGTATGCTGAGATTACTTTAAATATAATTTAAATTATATTTACTTACAGTAAATTATACCTCAAAATAAAATGGAAGAGATATAAACGCGCAGAATGGAAGGGGAAATTTTCTCACCGGCCCGTACATATGAACACGGGTTTGTCTGACGGAGGGCTTAGAGACCGGGATCTTTCTGTCCCCTGCAGGGCTACCTATGTCTGCTGCATAAGAGCCATGTGCAAAAGTCCTTGCAGATTTCACCTCCAGAAATAACTGTCTTTCCTGACTCCGTAGCATTCCTGCTTGCAATAAGCCAACATTCCTCGGGCTGGGGTTCCATAGAGCATCATTCTAGGAGATTTCAGAAGGTGCCTAGACACTCTCAAAACTTCTTGATTGAGGATACCCCTTGCCACATTCAAGCCTCTGGATGCTTTATAATAAAGAGGACTCTTTTAACTTTTTTAACAAAATTGGGAATGGGATCTGCGGGTTCATCTACCCCTCCCTCACCACCATGGTCTATTGGCATCTTACAGAACTCTATTGTAACACGTGGTTTCGAAATATTCTGTGTGGAGCTTCAATAATTTCCTCTTTAACACCGAGTCAGGAACCTCAGGATCAAATTCAATGCTAAATTACAACAATCTTAGGTACTTTTTCTTTTAATCTCTAGGAAGCATTCCTATATAGTTAATGCCCTGATTGTCCTTTGAGTTTTTTTTTTTTAATTTTTTTTTTAACATTTATTTATTTTTGAGACAGAGAGAGAGCATGAACAGGGGAGGGTCAGAGAAAGAGGGAGACACAGAATCTGAAACAGGCTCCAGGCTCTGAGCTGTCAGCACAGAGCCCGACGTGGGGCTCGAACCCACGGACCGTGAGATCATGACCTGAGCCGAAGTCGGACGCTTAACCGACTGAGCCACCCAGGCGCCCCTCCTTTGTGTTTTATATACATTGCATTATATTCTTTTTGGAGGTAAGAGGTAGGGTAGAACTAATATATTCCTGGTAAAAGAAAAAATTACTATCAGCAGAGACAGCTATGGCAACTTATAGGCTGACAGGGAAACAAATATAATTCAAATGATCATTTGGGAGATGATACTGTTGATCCATTCACAACACACATGTTTGATAGGTCAGCATGTGCTTGACGCTGGGTTATAAATTAAAGGCACAAAGTTGAAGATGACGTTGCCTCTGGCATCAAAGACTCATAAATTGGAAAGAGAGATGGGCGGGGCACCTGGGTGGCTCAGTCGGTTAAGCGGCTACTTCCACTCAGGTCATGATCTCACGGTCCATGAGTTCGAGCCCCGCGTCAGGCTCTGTGCTGACAGCTCAGAGCCTGGAGCCTGTTTCGGATTCTTTCTGTGTCTCCCTCTCTCTCTGACCCTCCCCCGTTCATGCTCTGTCTCTCTCTGTCTCAAAACTAAATAAACGTTAGAAAAAAAAAAAAAAGGAAAGAGAGATGGGCAAACAAAGAACTCGAGGATGCATGTTAGGAAGCTCAGTGTAAAAGCTCTAGGCCAAGGGAGGGTGCATGTCCATTTGAGGGGATCAGCTCCCTTTGGGGGTGGGCCTTCAAAGACTGGATGCTCCCCAGTGGATCCGAAAGGCCATGTTGGTTTGGGGAAGACAGACAGGAAGGAGAAATTCCTTTGATACACAGCGCGTGGCATGTGCCAACCCCTGCCTTGTTTCCATCCCATTTTTGCTCTATCCCTGCTACCTGGCTGTTGAATCACCTTGAATCACAGGAATCGGCATCTACCCAGTCACCTAGACCACGAACCTCCAGACCTGCTCACCTCCTCTTGTCTGTTCTACTTCCCAGCTCCGTGTTCTTGACTCAAGACTCTTCCCACTTACCCCAGATCCTAGCTTCTTTGCTGAGCTTTTTCTTCTGATCTCCTCCCCCTCTGCACTCCATCCCCCACATACAGCACTCTCTGCCTGAGAAGCCAAGCCAATGTCACTACCTATTTAGAATTCTTCAGTGACTTCCCGTTGCTGCAGGGAAAACCTAAACTTTATGAGCTATATATGACCCACCATGATTTTTATGATCCCCATAGTCTTAAAATAATAGTGCGTTAAACATTTTATTTTAACTGAAAACCTATGTGTATTTCATGGATTACTGAGAGCTTTTCTTTAAGCACAAGTCCTTTGTAAGGAGTGTCCTGTCTTCTTTCTTACATAAACCCACCCCAAACACATCTCTATAATTTCCAATTTTGGTTTCTTTAAAACAACTGAGAACTTAAGAGAAAGTCTTTTAAGTGCAGGTATTTTTAGATTCATACAATTCTCCTCAATCTTTTAAAATCACCTCGCCCACACCTAATTCAACTGCAGTTAGTTATTTTTAGCGACTTCCCTTTATAGAAGGAGACTTTCCAAAGAATTAAACTTAGATTTTTGTGGAAACAACTCACTTTTGGCTCTCTTATTTCATTGGTTTTCGTACACTGTTTATTTACAATGAGCACTGGTGACCCCGAGAGGCATTCAACCCAACCAGGAAGAGGAAGGGGACAGGTCAATGAGGGAGCGGCTGTCAGGGTCCCCTGGGGTTGGGAGCAAGCTAGAGACCTCAGCACACAGAGAGCTGTAGCTTGGGAATTCTCAAATGGAACGTGCACTCTTCTAATGGACTTCTGCTTGACTAGCTTCCAGCTTAACCAACAGCCCTTTTGTCTCTAGAAAATCACCCAAGCCAGTGTTCCTCTGTAGTGCAATTAACCCATTAACTGCCATTCCAGTCCCAGGAGCTAAGCTGCTCCTACTTACCTGAGAAATTGGTTCTCACCCTCACTTCTAAATCTATGATTCTCCTTGCACAATGCAAATATTCAGATTAGGATTTACCAGCCACGTGGTTTAAAGTTCTCAGCCAAGAGCAAGAGGATTGGGGGAGGGGGGGTGCAGCGACACATGATTGAACTGTTTGATGGGGGGCCAAATGCACTCTTTTCCCCTCTTGCTCCTGGCCTTTGCTGGGATGAGGGCCAGTCGGCCCCTAGGATCTGAATGGGTCAGTGCACATTTCTGTCTTCTGACACTTCAGGGGCTGCCTCTAGGATGACCCTGAAGACTGTGGCTTAGCTTGTTGCTTTTCCAGAATTCTCTTCAAAGTGAATTCCTTGCCTTGGTAGGTGCTGAGATGCCTCCCTCTGAATCTCCCCTCCCACATCCCATACTTTCACATATCACATAACTTTGGCTTACATAGCGTTTCTTTCCAAAATTAAAATGTTTTCTGGATATAGAAGTAAAAGAGAAGGGAGGGGGAGGAAGAAAAAAAAGGAAGAAGAAGGAAGAAGGAAGGAAGGAAGGAAGGAAGGAAGGAAGTGCAGAGGGAGGGAGGAAAGGAAGGGGGGAGGAAGGAGGAAGGAAGGACTGAGGGAGGGAGGGAAAGGAGGAGGGAGGGATGGAAGGAAGGAGGGAAGGAAAGAAGGAGGGAGGGAAGAGGAAGGAAGGAAGGAAGGAAGGAAGGAAAGAGGGAGGAAAGGAGGGAGAAAGGAC